>NW_021963679.1:423291-792986 GCF_901765095.1 Microcaecilia unicolor | reverse complement strand
TGAAAAGATAGTTTCTTTGAGCCAGCGGGCAATAGTGGCTTTAGACGCTGGAGACCCTCTGCGAGGACCTGATAGCAAAACAAACAGATGGATCATAGATCCTGAAAGACACAGTAACTTGCAGATACTGCAGCAGAGTCCTGCGCACATCCAACAGGTGCAACTGCCCAAAAGATTCTGGAAACTCCTCCTTATCAAAGGAGGGCAAGAAAATAGGCTGGTTTAGGTGAAACGCTGAAACCACCTTAGGCATGAAGGAAGGCACGGTCCGAACCGTGACCCCGGACTCTGAGAATTGCAGAAATGGGTCTCTACAGGACAGCGCCTGGAGCTCTGACACCCGTCTCGCCGAAGTAATGGCCACAAGAAAAACGGCCTTTAGTGTCAAATCTTTCTCTGATGCTCGCCGAAGCGGCTCAAAAGGAGAAGCCTGCAGGGCCTTCAAAACTAGCCCCAGGTTCCAAGCTGGACAGGGTGCTCGCACGGAAGGCCGGAGCCGAAGCACCCCCACTAACAAACCGTGCCACATCTGGATGAGCAGCTCAAGACACGCCTTCAACCTTACCACGAAGGGAGGCCAACGCTGCCACTTGCACCCGCAGGGAATTATAGGTCAAGCCTATTTGTACACCATCCTGCAAAAAGTCCAGAATCGGCGGATAGGAGCCCGCATGGGTGTGATCGCTTTTGAAGCACACCAAGACTCAAACTGGCGCCAAGCCTGGCACAAGCCACGGAATTGGAACGCTTGCGGGCCTGCAGGAGAGTGGAAATGACTGTGTTTGAATAGCCTTTGTCCCTCAATTGCGCCCTCTCAATTGCCATGCCATAAGACCAAAGCGGCAGGTGTCCTCCATGGCTACTGGGCCCTGCGACAACAGGTTCGGTACCAGAGCCTCCACTAGCATCTGTTGGAGGTCCGCATAACAAGGCCTCCTGGCCAAACCGGAGCGATGAGAACCACTTCTCCTGGGTGCAGCCGAATCCGCAGGAGCACGCGCCCTATCAAGGGCCACGGAGGGAACACATATAGTAGGCCCGGAGGTCAGGGCTGAGTCAAGGCATCCAACCCTGCCGAGCGAGGATCCCTCCGTCTGCTGAAGAAGCACGGGACTTTGGCATTTGAACTTGTCGCCATAAGATCCATCACGGGCTTGCCCCATTTGGCACATATCTGCAGGAATACTTCGTCTGCTAGTTCCCATTCTGCTGGATCGATCTGATGCCTGCTTAGATAATCGGCTTGCACGTTGCTCTGACCTGCAATGTGAGCTGCCGACAGAAACTGAACATGCAGCTCGGCCCAGTGGCAAATCTGTTCGGCCTGCGCGGCCAGTGCTCTGCACTGAGTGCCGCCTTGTCGATTTATGTAGGCCACTGCTGTCGTGTTGTCTGACATCACTCTGACAGCCAATCCTTCCAGGGTCACTTGAAAGGCCAGAAGCGCCTGAAACATTCCTTTCAACTCCAGGCGGTTGATGGACCACTCCGACTCCTCAGGTGTCCATAGACCCTGGGCATGCTTCCCCTTGCAATGTGCGCCCCAGCCCTTCAGGCTGGCATCTGTCACTACTAGACACCAATCGGGGAGCGCCAGCAGCACTCCTCGCCGCAGCATGCTGTCTGAGAGCCACCACTCCATGCAGAGTCGGGCCACAGGGAGCCAAGAAAGTCTGCATTGATAATCCTGAGAAACTGGAGACCATCTTTGAAGTAGGGAATACTGTAGAGGTCTCAGGTGCGCTCTCGCCCAGGGTACCACTTCCAATGTGGCTGTCATCGATCCCAGCAGCTGGACAATGTCCCAAGCTCGCGGGCGGGGCATCCTCAGGAGCAGACGGACCTGATTCTGAAGCTTGCACCGCCTTAGCTCGGGTAGGTATACATAGCCCGAGTCTGTGTCGAACCTGGCCCCCAAATATTCTAAAGATTGCGAGGGGGGGTCAGGTGACTTTTGGCCATATTGATGACCCAGCCTAGAGATTGAAGTACTGAGACCACTCTGGCTGTAGCTTGATAGCTCTCTGTTACAGAGTCTGCTCTGATGAGCCAGTCGTCTAGGTACGGGTGAACCCTGATACCTTCTCACCTGAGCAAAGCAGCTACTACCACCATTACCTTCGAAAAGGTTCGGGGAGCTGTGGCGAGGCCAAAAGGCAAGGCCCGGAACTGGAAATGTTTTCCCAACACCGCAAACCTCAGAAACTTCTGGTGCGGGGGCCAAACTGGTATGTGCAAGTAAGCTTCTTTCAGGTCTAGAGACGTGAGAAACTCTCCTGGCTGTACCGCAGCAATGACGGAGCGCAGGGTTTCCATGTGGAAATGCCGCACTCTCAGGGACTTGTTTAATTCTTTTAAGTCCAGAATAGGGCGAAAAGACCCACCTTTTCGCGGCACCACAATTTAGATGGAGTATCGGCCGTAGCTGTGTTCGGCGGGAGGTACCGGGGACACGGCCCCTAACTGAATCAGACCTTGCAAAGTCTCCTCTACCGCCGCCTGTTTGGCGGCAGAACCGCATCGGGACTCCACAAACACGTCTCTTACTGGGGCGTTGAATTCTATTCTGTAGCCATCTCTGATCAGGTTCAGAACCCACTGATCTGAGGAAATATTGGCCCACTCCTCGGCAAAGAGGGAAAGACGTCCTCTGATGACAGAAAGCGAGGAGGGGGCCGGCGCACCATCATTGAGAGGGTCGCCCCTGAACTCCAGGCCTAGAGCCGGTGGCTGCGGAACGCTTGTCCGAGCGAAAGGAGTTCCTCTGCTGAAAAACGGGCACGAGAAGTGAACCCAGCAGAACGCCCCGGGCGGTACCTTCTAGCTTCACGGAAGCGAGGTCTATAAGAGGAGTGGACCGCCTGGCCCTTGGAGGAAGGCCTCGGCCTATCTTCGGGCAAGCGCTGGGGTTTAGGATCTCTCAGGCCTTTAACAATTTTTTCCAACTCCTCACCAAATAGGAGAAGGCCTTGAAAGGGCAACTTCACCAATCTTTGCTTAGAGGCCATGTCCGCTGCCCAATGTCGTAGCCAAATAAGACAGCGAGCCGCCACTGCTACTGCCATTTGTTTAGCCAAAGCTCTGACAATATCATAAAGGGCATCAGCCAAAAAGGACAAGGCTGACTCCAGCCGCGGAGCCACATCCGAGAAGGGCTCTGCTCCATCTCCGGGCTGTTCCACTGCCTGTTGCAACCATGCCAGGCAGGCTCTAGCAGCATAACAACTGCATGCAGACGCCCAAACAGTAAGACCTGCAATTTCAAAGGACCGTTTAAGTGCTGCTTCCAGCCTACGGTCTTGTATATCCTTCAGGGCAACTCCTCCTTCCACAGGGAGGGTAGTTCTCTTTGTCACCGCAGTGACTAGGGCATCTACTTTAGGCATTGCAAAGCGAGCCAAATGCTCCTCACACAGAGGGTATAATTGCCCCATAGCCCTGGAAACTTTCAAAGGTCCCTCGGGGTCAGCCCACTGAGTGGAAATAAGCTCTTGGATGGAGTCATGCAAAGGAAAGGCTCGAGCAGGCTTTTTGGTACTAGCCATCCTAGGATTCACAGAGGAGGCTGTGCCACTGTCAGGCTCTTCAATAGAAAGGACCTGTAGGGCATCTGAAATAAGCGCTGGCAGCTCATCACGGTGGAAAATCCTCACCACGGAGGGATCATCCAGATCCTGTGCTAATTCTGCACCCGACTCTGGCTCCTCAGACCACGAAGGCCTGCCAGAACTCTCCGAATCCTCACAGCCCGACCACGGGGGGGGGGGGGGGGGGGGGGGGGGGGGGGGAGGAGGTGCACCACAATCTGAAGGGGAATTAGCCCTTCTACACTTTTCTTTATGCCAATTATCAGGGAACATAGCCTCAGTGGGCAGTCCCAGGCTAGAATCCACCCGGGGGGGGGGGGGGAGGGAGACAATAGAAGGGGCCTCAGACGACCCTTGAGGGAGAGCTCTTTTCAGCATGTATGCTTTATGCAATAACACAAAATCAGGGGAGAAAAACTCGCCCTGGGCACCCAGATCCCGTCCGGGGCTAGCCGCTCCCTGAATAGCCTCAATTCGAGGTCTCCCCCCCCCACACCCCCGGGCTCAGGGCTCTCCGTCTCTATGGAGGCCACGCCATGCGGAGAATTCAAAATGGCGTCCGTTGCCAGCTCTGAGCGGGAAGAATCATCGCTGTCCATGCTCGGGCCGGCTCTTACACCTGTACAGCACGATTTACAGAGCCCCGCTGTTGATTTGCGCTTGCCACACCAGGAACAGCGCTTTACATTCTCTGCAGCCATCGCCGAAAACAGCGGGAAAATTCAAAATTGCGGTTTCGCGCCAATATCGCCCCGATCGCGTGCCCACCCAGGAGGAGTTAGAAAACACTCTTACCTCACCGGACCGAGTATCACAGCTCCGGTCCCATAGAAGAATCAAAGGAAAACCTCTGTTCCATTTTTTTTTTTTTTAATGCTGTGAGGAAAGCAGAGGTAATAAGAACTCCGGAGGCTCAGATGAGTGGGAAAGGCAGGGAAAGGCGAACCAATGTGCCTGCATCCACTGAATGGGAAAGGACAGGGAAAAGCAAGCTAATATGTCCACATCCATGGGGGCATGGGTAAGGCAAGGAAAGGGCTAACCTATGTGCCTTCAAAGTGAAGCTGCTATAGCCTCTAACACCCCGGCTAACAACTGGCAAGCCAGGAGCCACCCCCAGGCAGATTTGTGATGGAGCTCGAAGAAGCTGCAGCCACCCTGCTTGGGGAGATAGAGAATACTGAAGAGGCAGTGGAGCTGGCTGGCCATGAGGCACTATGAAAAGTTGAGTGCTATCTCCCCCTGCTGGTTGATGGACACAACCCATACGTAATGGCTTCATCTGCTTGATGACAAGGAACTAACATTCTGTTTGCTTTCTTAGCTGTCGCCGCACACTGTGGTTACAAACTTGGTTTACATGTTATATACAGGCACTTACTTGGGACCCGGGGAGATGGAGGGTTAAGTGACCTGCCCAAAGTCACAAGGAGCTAGTTGGAATTGAACCCAGTTCTCCTGGTTTTCAGGACACTGCAGTAACCATTAGCCTAGTCCACTCCAAGATTGAGGGATATTAACTGCATAATCCTGCCAAATTTCAGCCTCAGGTATGGCCTAATTACATCCTTAAAATATGAGAAACATTTATCAATAAAAAAGTAATTAACCCCAGAAATCACATACACCACTTTAGGTACCTTTTTAGATACTTGTGAAAAAAAAAATTTGTACACTCTCATTCTACTGATCCTGTAATACAGTAAACTTTCAAAAATGAAAGTTGCCCCTCTAAAAACTTTTATAGCCTTTTCTCTGTTATTTGTAACCCCACTTTCGGTACCTTTTTTTTGTGCGGGTACGCGCCGGTACAGCATACCAGCAGCTTTTTTTCCCAGGGCCAGCTCACCTGCCTGCCCTTAGCTCCCCGACAGCCCTGCTTTCTACTTCTGCCGCCCCGTGTTTAAATCTTATTTTTTTAACCTGAAGTTGCAGCGCCGGCAGCGGGCAGTTGGGGTTGGAACTGGAACAAGTCACTAGACATGGAGGGGAGGGCAGGGGAGAGAGGAGAAACGCTGGACGTGGATGGAAAGAGGGGGGGGAAGAGAAAGAGGAGAAACGCTGGACGTGGATGGAAAGAGGGGGGGGAAGAGAAAGAGGAGAAACGCTGGACGTGGATGGAAAGAGGGGGGGGAAGAGAAAGAGGAGAAACGCTGGACGTGGATGGAAAGAGGGGGGGGAGAGAAAGAGGAGAAACGCTGGACGTGGATGGAAAGAGGGGGGGGAGAGAAAGAGGAGAAACGCTGGACGGGATGGGGGGGGAAGAGAAAGAGGAGAAACGCTGGACGTGGATGGAAAGGGGGGGGGGAAGAGAAAGAGGAGAAACGCTGGACGTGGATGGAAAGAGGGGGGAAGAGAAAGAGGAGAAACGCTGGACGTGGATGGAAAGAGGGGGGGGGAAGAGAAAGAGGAGAAACGCTGGACGTGGATGGAAAGAGGGGGGGGAAGAGAAAGAGGAGAAACGCTGGACGTGGATGGAAAGAGGGGGGGGGAGAGAAAGAGGAGAAACGCTGGACGTGGATGGAAAGGGGGGGAGAGAGAGGAGAAATGCTGGACGTGGATGGAAAGAGGGGGAGAGAGGAGAAATGCTGGACGTGGATGGAAAGAGGGGGGGAGAGAGGAGAAATGCTGGACGTGGATGGAAAGAGGGGGGGGTGAGAGGAGAAATGCTGGACGTGGATGGAAAGGGGGGGGGAGAGGAGAAATGCTGGACGTGGATGGAAAGAGGGGGGAGAGAGGAGAAATGCTGGACGTTGATGGAAAGAGGGGGGGAGAGAGAAGAAATGTTGGACGTGGATGGAAAGAGGGGGGGAGAGAGGAGAAATGCTGGACGTGGATGGAAAGAGGGGGGGAGAGAGGAGAAATGCTGGACGTGGATGGAAAGAGGGGGGGGAGAGAGGAGAAATGCTGGACGTGGATGGAAAGAGGAGGGGAGAGAGGAGAAATGCTGGACGTGGATGGAAAGAGGAAGGAGAGAGGAGAAATGCTGGATATGGACGGAAAGAGGAAGGAGATGCATACTGACGAGATGAGAGAAAGGGAAAACAGGAGAAAAACTGCACATGGCAAAAGCTGGATCCACTCTATACCTCCTCCAGTCTGCGGAGGACCCAGCTTTTACCTATGGATGTAGGGCAAGAAATGAAGAAGAAAGGAGGAAAGTAAAGAAATAAATGGAAAGGAAGCCCTGGAAATGGAGTTAAGGGAACAGATAGAGAGCAGCAGAATCAGAGACTGGGACCAACATGATCAAAAAACAAAGTCACCAGACAACAAAGGTAGAAAAAAAATCATTTGAATTTTAGTGTTTGGAAGATGTCCAATTTGAGAATTTATATCTGCTGTCTTATTTTGCACTGAGTATACTGGAGCTGTAACAGTTTACAGAAATTATAATGAAAAAAAAAATCACAAGTTATTTTTTTCTCCTATACTGGTATAGTATTGTCAAAGATACTGCTTATATGCGCCAAGGCTGGTATAAGGGGTGTGGCTACCATAGGGGCAGAGCCATAGATGGTGACCCCGCCCATAATGAGTACCGGTACCTTTTTTCCTACAAAAAAAGCACTGTATATATCATCATCTTATATGTATGTGACCCCATTTTCCCCACTTTCTGTCTCTCTCTCCAGGAAACCCCAAGCCAGTCTTGATTTCAAGATAAACACAATAAATAAATATGAGCTAGTTGCATACAATGGAGCATTTCTCATGCCTATTCATTGTGAATATATTGAAAACCAGACTGGCTTGGGGTTCCCCGAGGACGGGGTTGAGAAAGCCTGAGCTAGATGGAGTTGTATGTACAAGGAATTTCCTAGTATCAATTCTACTAAATCTGAGACCTGGATATAGGTTAAAAAGAAATTTAGTTGGACAGAATTATGTTATTGCTGGTCTTTTTTTGCTGTTTTTACGGCAGTGCAATGATACATTCTCCTGCACATATTTTGGCAAAGGTTTCATTTAAGAACATAAGTGTTGCCATACTGGGACAGACCAAAGGTACATCAAGCATAGTATCCTGTTTCCAACAGTAGCTAATCTAGGTCACAAGTACCTGACAAGATCACAGAACAGTAAAACAGACTTTATGCTGCTTATCCTAAAGAAACAGTGGATTTTCCCCAAGTCCATCTTAATGACTAATGAACTTTTCTTTTAGGAAAGTATCCAACCTTTTTAAAACCCTGCTTTTGCCACACTCTCTGGCAACAAATTCCACAGTTTAATTTATGCACTGTGACTGAAGAAATATTTTCTCCAGTTTGTTTTAAATTTACTACTTAGTAGCTTCAGTGCATGCCCCCTAGTCCTAGTATTTTTGGAAAAAGTAAGTGATTCACATCTACTACTACTTAACATTTCTATAGCGCTACTAGGGTTACGCAGCAGTTTAACAAAGAAGGACAGTCCCAGCTCGAAGGAGCTTACAATCTAAAGCCGTTCCACTCCATTCAGTATTTTATAGACCGCTATCCAAATTTTGCACAAAGCTAGTATATCTAAACATCTAACTTTTGCATTTTTCAAGCAAGGTTGTGTGCAATATGAGGTTTGTACAAAGAAGCAAAATTTGGAAGTTCCCCCATAAGGAACATGGGAAACAAATTTACTACATATTGACCCTTATTTTGAAAACCAGCATTTAGATGCCCAAATCTCGATTTTATAAAGCCAGGATACAGATGTCTAAAACTGCAGCATGTCCTTATGACAAGAGAGCATGGTCTGGTATGTTTTGGGTTAGACTGGGAAGGACCAAAGGATGGATGTCAAACTCTGATGTCAGAAGGGGAAGTAAAGTCTACATCTAAAAATATGGACGGCGTTATGTAGACCTGACACTTGGCATGTACCAGGTTTCAGAAAGGTCCGATTGAGAAGCTGCCCCCACCAAAGAGATTAAGACAAGTCATTTCCTTAATTCCCCCAGTGGTTGCTGTTCCCGTCTCCTCTCCAAATGTGAAATTAGCAAGGGAGACCGGGTTCTATGACAGTTACAAAATTATGGGTGTTCACAGTATAAAATCTGTTTTAACTTAATAGCCCTCCATACAGAGTTCAGTAACCTAATGGTTGGTGCAGTGGGCTGAGAATCAGGGGACCCAGGTTCAAATCCTACTTCAGCTTTTTGTGATTTTTTTTTTTTTAATTGTGAGCCATCCAGGGATAGAAAAATATCTACTGTACCTGAAAATACATTGCTCCAGTACCTTTCAGACTTGCAGATTTCTTATACATTCAAGGGCAGCAAGCCTGAAGGCTATTGACGCAGTGTACTTCTGGTACAGTAGGTATTTTTCTGTGCCTGTAGGGCTCACAATTAAAAAAACAAAACAAAAAACCCACAAAAAGCTGAAGTAGGATTTGAACCTGGGTTTTCAGCCCACTGCGTTTAGACTACCCCTTTGCTCTGTATGGATGTCTATGTGACCATTTTATAACATGGACATTCCTGTGCTGCCACAAAGATGTCCATGTCCCCTGTTTTACCCTGTTCATAATTTGGATTTTCAGCTAACATAAGAACATAAGCACTGCCATACTGGGACTGAAGGTCCATCAACCCCAGTATCCTGTTTCCAACAGTAGCCCAGGTCACAAGTACCTGACAAGATCCCAGAACAGTAGAACAGATTGTATGCTGCTTTTCCTAGAATTAAGCAATGGATTTTTCCCAAGCCCATCTTAATAATGGCATATGGACTTTAGGAAACTATCCAAACATTTTTTAAACCCTGCTAAGCTGCTTTTACCAAATTCTCTGCCAACGAATTCCAGGGTTTAATTACTTGTTGAGTGAAGAAATATTTTCTCCTCTTTGTTTTAAAATTTACTACTTAGTAGCTTCATCATGTATCCCCTAATATTTTTGGTAAGAGTAAACAAGCGATTCACCTCTACCCGTTCCATTCCATTCAGTATTTTATAGACCTCTATCAAATCTTCCCTCAGCAATTTCTTTTTCAAATTGAAGAACCATAGCTGCTGTAGCCTTTCCTCATAGGGAAGTCTTCCCATCTTCATTATCATTTTCATCACCCTTCTCTGTACCTTTTCTAATCCCGCTATATCTTTCCTGAGATGTGGTGACCAGAATTGAACAGAGTAATGGAGCGATACAAAGGCATTAACACATTCTCATTTTTGTTTTCCATTCCTTTCCTAATAATTTCTAAAACTCTATTTGCTTTCTTAGATGCCGCTGCACACTGAGCAGAGAGTTTCAACGTTATCAATAACATTGCCATGACAACATAAGACTGGATTATTCTAATGCACTCTACACTGGTCCGACTACAAAGGGTTTGCACCAGCTCCAATTGATTCAGAATGATGCAGCAAGACTAATAGAAGGTTGTAAGTGATGTGACCACATCACATCACTTTTGCATAAACTTCATGGGCTACCTGTACGATATGGAGCCAAAAACTCTGTTTGACCTTCAAGGCCCTTAAAGGAAATGGCTCAGAGTACTTGAAGAACAGGATCTCCCTCTACACACCTTCAAGGCCACTAAGATCCTCCCAAGGAGTTCCCCTAACCACATCCTCTCCAAAGAACATCACACAATGTGATACCCGCAAGCGGGAATTCTGTAGAGTAGTCCCCACGCTCTGGAATGCACTCCCTGAAAGGCTTTGCTTAACACAAGACTATCTCCAAGAAGCAGGTGAAAGCTTGGCACACTAAGCACACAGCATTTTTTATAAAATTATTTTTGAGAAGAGGCGCGTCAGGAGCAGAGACTGGTTATCGTGTCCATAACACTGGAGCCTTTAATACCTCTTAAATAGGGGGCGGTAATTGATCCTGCAGTAATTTTATAAAAATGGTTGCTAAAATTAGTGCATGGCCAGAAATAAAATGGGCTTAGTGCACAGGAAAAACCAAGGACACACAGCCTATTTCTTACCAGTTTGGTAACAAGGCCCCTTAGCACTCAGGGGTCCTTTTACTAAGGTGCCCTGAAAAATGGCCTATGCTAGTGTAGGCACATGTTTTGGGGGCGTGCAGATCCATTTTTCAGCACGCCTGTAAAAAAATGCTTTTTTAAACATTTTTGATGAAAATGGATGTGCGGCAAAATAAAAATTGGTGCATGTCCATCTCGGGTCCGAGACCTTACCGCCAGCCATTGACTTAGTGGAAAGGTCTCATGTTAAATGTGCAGCAATCGCCTACATGCATCAAGTCAGAGTTACTGCCTGATTTTTGCCATGTGCCAGAAAATAAAATATATTTTCTGGTGCGCGTCAAAAATGAAATTACTGCAAGGGCCATGGGATAGCCGGGCGGTAACTCCAAATTGACGCGTGTTGGGTGCAGGTAGGTGCCTACGTGGCTTAGTAAAAGGGCCGGCCCCTCAGTGCAATCCAAGATGTAGGGGTCCTTTTACAAAGCTGTAGTAAGAAGTGGACTGCTGTAGTGTGGGGGCGCGCTGGGCCACAGGCCATTTTTTTAACGGCCAGGAAAAAAGCGGGAACAAAAATTAAAACTAGCATGCATCTATTTACAGCCTGAGCCCTTACCGCCAGCCATTGACTTAGCGCTAAGGGCTTGCACTGTAATTATACAGCATGTGCCAATGTGGCTGCGCTGCCAATTGCCGACGGGAATGCCCCGCGGTACAAAATAGAAAAATATTTTTTTTACTGTGAGATTCGGTGCACGGCAAACTTGGAATTACCACCAGGTGCATGTGCTACCCAAGCAGTAGTGTCAATTTGGCGCACACTGCCCATGCGTTAGCCCTCCCACAGCTTTGTAAAAGGGCCCCTTAGTGCGAGAGGTAAGGGTAGTGGGGCTCCTGAGGGATCCTAACAAAATCAGGCTTAATATTTTCTTTCTGCTTTTGGTCTCTGTAAAGTGGACTTTTAAGCTTCTACTTTCTTTTCTTTTGAATTTACTGTAACTGTAATGATTTCCATATTTATATAATTTTGTAAAGCGAATGCTACATGCCTGTATAAGATATTCTCCGAGGACAGCAGGCTGATTGTTCTCACGAATGGGTGACGTCCATGGAGGCCCCTCCGATCGGAGATCTTCACTAGCAACAGCGTTTGCTAGCACTCGCATGCGTGACCGTCTTCCCGCCCGAACGCGCTCTTGGTCATCAGTCCAGTACATAGCAAAGACAGACAAGGGAAGACACAACTCCAAAGGGGAGGCGGGCGGGTTGGTGAGAACAATCAGCCTGCTGTCCTTGGAGAATACCTTCTACAGGTATGTAGCATTCGCTTTCTCCGAGGATAAGCAGGCTGCTTGTTCTCACAAATGGGGTATCCCTAGCCCCCAGGCTCACTCAAAACAACAAACATTGGTCAATTGGGCGCAACGGCAAGGACATAGTTGACTAAGTTTAGGTCAATCTCAGTTAACAGAGAGTGCAGCCTGGAATAGAATAAAAAAGGGCCTAGGGGGGTGGAGTTGGATTCTAAACCCCGAACAGATTCTGCAGCACCGACTGTCGCGTCGGGTATCCTGCTGTAGGCAGTAATGCAATGTGAATGTGTGGACAGATGACCACGTCGCAGCCTTGCAAATCTCTTCGATAGTGGCTGACTTCAAGTGGGCCACTGATGCTGCCATGGCTCTAACACTATGAGCCGTGACATGACCCTCAACAGTCAGCCCAGACTGGGCGTAAGCGAAGGAGATGCAATCTGCTAGCCAATTTGAGATGGTGCGTTTCCCGACAGCCACTCCCCTTCTGTTGGGATCAAAAGAAACAAACATTTGGGCGGACTGTCTGTGGGGCTGTGTCCGCTCCAGATAGAAGGCCAATGCTCGTTTGCAGTCCAATGTGTGCAGCTGACGTTCAGCAGGGCGGGTATGAGGACGGGGAAAGAATGTTGGCAAGACAATTGACTGGTTCAGATGGAACTCCGACACCACCTTCAGCAAGAACCGAGGGTGAGTACGGAGGACTACTCTGTTATGATGAAATTTGGTATAAGGAGCATGAGCTACCAAGGCTTGAAGCTCACTGACTCTACGAGCTGAAGTAACTACCACCAAGAAAATGACCTTCCAGGTCAAGTACTTCAGATGGCATGAATTCAGTGGCTCGAAAGGAGGTTTCATCAGCTGGGTGAGAACAAAATTGAGATCCCATGACACTGTAGGAGGTTTGATGGGGGGCTTTGACAAAAGCAAACCTCTCATGAAGCGAACAACTAAAGGCTGTCCCGAGATCGGCTTACCTTCCACACGGTAATGGTATGCACTAATTGCACTGAGATGAACTCTTACAGAGTTGGTTTTAAGACCAGACTCAGACAAGTGCAGAAGGTACTCAAGCAGGGTCTGTGTAGGACAAGAGCGAGGATCTAGGGCCTTGCTGTCACACCAGACGGCAAACCTCCGCCACAGAAAGAAGTAACTCTTTTTAGTGGAATCTTTTCTGGAAGCAAGCAAGACCCGGGAGACACCCAAGGAGGCAAAATCTACGCTCTCAACATCCAGGCCATGAGAGCCAGAGACCGGAGGTTGGGATGCAGAAGTACCCCCTCGTTCTGAGTAATGAAGGTCGGAAAACACTCCAATCTCCACGGTTCTTCGGAGGACAACTCCAGAAGAAGAGGGAACCAGATCTGACGCGGCCAGAAAGGAGCGATCAGAATCATTGTGCCTCGGTCTTGCCTGAGTTTCAGCAAAGTATTCCCCACCAAAGGTATGGGAGGATAAGCATACAGGAGGCCTTCCCCCCAATCCAGGAGAAAGGAATCCGATGCTAGTCTGCCGTGGGCCTGAAGTCTGGAACAGAACTGAGGGACCTTGTGGTTGGCTCGGGTAGCAAAGAGATCCACCAAGGAGGTGCCCCACGCTTGGAAGATCTCGTGGACCACTTTGGAATTGAGCGACCACTCGTGAGGTTGCATGATCCTGCTCAACCTGTCGGCCAGACTGTTGTTTACGCCTGCCACATATGTGGCCTGAAGCCATATGCCGTATTGGCAAGCCCAAAGCCACATTCTGACGGCCTCCTGACACAGAGGGCGAGATCCGGTGCCCCCCTGCTTGTTGATGTAATACATGGCAACATGGTTGTCTGTCTGAATTTGAATAATTTAGTGGGACAGCCGATCCCTGAAAGCCATTAGAGCGTTCCAGACCGCTCGTAAGTCCAGGAGATTGATATGTAGACCTTGTTCCTGGAGGGACTAACTTCCTTGGGTGTGAAGTCCATTGACATGAGCTCCCCATCCCAGGAGGGACGCATCCGTCATCAGCACTTTTTGCGGTTGAGGAATTTGGAAGGGACGTCCCAGAGTCAAATTGGATCGAACTGTCCATCACTGTAGGTATTGAAGAAAACTGGTGGGCAGCTGGACTACATCCTCTAGATCCCCATGTGGCCGAGCAATCTCAACATCTGCCGAGCTGTGATCGGCTGAGACCCTCGCACCCAGGAAACAAGGGCCAGAAGATTGTTGGCCTTCGGTTCCGGAAGGTAGGCACGAGCTGTCTGAGAATCCAGCAGAGCTCCTATGAATTCGAGTTTTTGAACTGGAAGAAGGTGGGACTTTGGATAATTTATCACAAACCCTAGTAGCTCCAGGAGTCGAATAGTCATCTGCATGGACTGTAGAGCTCCTGCCTTGGAGGTGTTCTTCACCAGCCAATCGTCGAGGTAAGGGAACACGTGCACTCCCAGTCTGCGTAGAGACGCCGCCACCCCTGGCCAGGTATTTACGACACGCCTTCAGCTGCCTGACCACCGGCTGAAAAGGCTTGGCTTGCTCAGAGGGGAGCTTGTCCACCAAGTCTGCCAACTGCTGCACATTATTCTGCATATGAATGCTCGTGTAGAGCTGGTAGGACTGAATTTTGGAAATGAGCATAGCAGAATGGTAGGCCTTCCTCCCAAAAGAATCCAAGGTTCTAGAGTCTTTGCCCGGGGGCGCCGAAGCACTAGAACTCTTGACCTTCTTAAGGGCCAGATCCACCACACCAGAGTCGTGAGGCATCTGAGTCCGCATCAACTCCAGGTCCCCATGGATTTGATACTGGGATTTGATCTTCTTGGGAATGTGGGGATTAGTTAGCGGCTTCGCCCAGTTCGCCAGCAATGTCTTCATGAGGACATGATGCATGGGTACTTAGGTGGCGAAGGATAGTCCAAAAGCTCAAACATTTCGGCCCTTGGCTTATCCTGCGTAACCACAGGGAAGGGAATGGCCATAGACATTTCCCGGACAAAGGCCGCGAAAGATAGACTCTCGGGAGGAGAAAGTTGTCTTTCAGGAGAGGGAATAGGATCAGAAGGAAGACCGTCAGACTCCTCATCTGAGAAATATCTGATGTCTTCCTCTGCTTCCCACGAGGCCTCACCATCGGTGTCAGACACCAGTTCATGAACTTCAGTCTGAAGCCGTGCCCGCCTAGACTCCGTAGGAACATGGCCACGGTGGGAGCGTCGAGAGGAAGACTCCCGCACCGGCGGCGATGGAGCTCCCTCCATCGATGTTGTCGGGGAGTCTGCCTGGGAGGCAGCCGATGCCGGTACCGTACGCGGTACCGGTACAGGAGACCTCACCACAGACGAGGGCCCAGCCATCGCCTCAGTCGTCGGCACCGGCAGCGCAAGCACCCCCGGTACCGGAGAAGGGCGCAACAGCTCTTCCAGTATCCCTGGAAGGATGGCCCTGAGGCTCTCGTTTAGAGTGGCTGTTGAGAGAGGCAAGGAGTCCGGTACCGGCGACGCGCTGCGAATGTGTCCAGGAAGCGGAGGCGGTACAGGGCTATCCACAGGGGAGCGTATCGACACCTCCTGAATAGAGGGGTGAGCGGTCCTCCTGATGTCGATGCTTGGGTGCCGGTGGCACCGGCGACCCAGAGCTCTCTGTATCATGTCTGGAAGGTGACTGATGACGATGCTTCTTTGCCTTCGCACGAAGCACATCACCGGTACCTCCTGGTACCGAAGAGGAGGACGTCGAATCCAAACGTCTCCTGTCGGCCGGGTCCGAAAGAGGTCGATCCCGGGGGGTCTGTACCGCAGGAGCCCTCGAGGCAGGCAGAGACCTACTCGAGGGCTCACCGCTGCCAGCAGGGGAATGGACAGCCCTCACCTGCGCTCCGGAAGACGAAGCACCTTCCAACGACATCGATACCACTGATAACCTCGGTATCGAAGATGCTGGATCACCGGCAGAAGAGCTGGGTACCGCAGACGTCGACGTACCGGACGATGACCTCGGTACCGAAGACGTCGAAGCACCAGACGAGGCCCTGAACAACAGATTCCACTGGGCCAATCTTGCTGCCTGAGTCCGCTTCTTCAAAAGAAGGCAGAGAGTACAGGCCTGGGGGCGATGCCCTGCCCCCAGACACTGAAGGCACGAAACGTGCCTGTCAGTGAGGGAGAGAGTCCGGCTGCACTGGGTGCACTTTTTGAAGCCGCTGGCAGGCTTCGAGGACATGGGCGGAAAAATCACACCGGCGAAGTCAAAATTCGCGATGATGGCTAATGGCACAAAAAAATTTAGAAAAAACCCATACGGGCGGCGAAAAAGGTCGCGCCTGATAACAAAAGGAAACTTACGGAAAAAACTCGACGTAATGGAAGCTTTTTTTTTTTTTAAAAGGAGACACACGACAGAAAAAGAGAAAAAAAAATTGGACACTTCTGAAAGGAAGAACGCGGCGAAAAGACGTGAGGGGGTCTCCTTGGGGCATAGACCGACCGAAAAACAGCTGTCCTGAGCCACGGAAAAAAGAAGACTGACGAACACGAGCGTGTTCGTGCGGGAAGACGGTCGCGCATGCGCACAGTGCATGTGCACGCGAGGGCTAGCAAACGCTGTTGCTAGTGAAGATCTCCAATCGGAGGGGCTGCCGTGGACGTCACCCATTCGTAAGAACAAGCAGCCTGCTTGTCCTCGGAGAATTAAAAATAAAGCATAAAGTTAAAAACAATCAGGCTTAATAAACAGAGCACTATGAAAAACTACTGTACTATATCATTTTAGCTTTCAAAAAGGGAGTCTATGATAAGATAAGGAAAACAAAAAAATCATCAAAATTAAGAGCATACATGAGGGTTGCCTTTTTTTTAAACTACCATCTTGGAAGACCTGAACAAGTATCTTGCATGCATTAAAAAAAAATGGAAAGCATGCCAACAAACTGCTGACATGGTGAAATGGCATGGTAAAAAGCCGATGTTACAGCCAAAAGAATGTCTTACAAAAAAAAAAATGAAAGCAGAGTCAAATGAAGAAAACTAGGAGAAAGCATAAATGTGGGCACGCTAGATGCAAAGTTAATAAGGCAGGTAAAATGGTGGTGGGGGGGAATTATCAATGGGGCACTTTTAGTAAGCTACATTATGTACTAAGTTGCACTTAATGCAGCTTAAACTGGCATCGTGTGGTAACTGCTAAAACCTGCATGCTAAGTTTTTTGAGGGGTGGTGTCAGAAGATGGAGTGGGTGTTCCTGCGTTCCCTTACTGTCTACAAAATGGGTGGCGGTAAGTGCACACGTTGTAATTTTACAAAATGGTCTTGGGCCAATGACAGGAGTACACAAGAAGTGGCAAATAGACCAGGCTGAAAAAAGGAGACCTGGGTAGATAGTTTATTGGTAGAGACTCAACACAGTACCATGTTTCGGCCACTGGCCTGCCTCAGAAGTCTTTTATAAAGATGATGTGAAATCAATTGGTCAATTAACCTTGATTTAAGAAGATGGTGCAATATGGTTAGTTGGCCAATTGATTTCACATCATCTATATAAAAGACTGCTGAGACAGGCCAGTGGCTGAAACATGGCACCGTGTCGAGTCTTTACCAATAAACTACCTTCAACTGAAGGCTCCCTTATTTCTGGGTTGCCTGGTCTATTTCCCACTCCTTGTGTACTCCTGTTTCGTTGTGGGGTCTCAGCATTCCTCCGCCTTGGCGGACCTTCAATGAAAATGTGCAAATGACAATATTAGTGCATGGCCATTAATTCTAAAAATAGAAAAATAAATTTCAGCTGTAGTAAAAATGGCTTTAGTGCACGGGAAAGACTCAGGAAGAGATGAACTAAGGCCATTTTTTACTACAGCTTAGTAAGAGAGCACCTATATGGAGTGGAGGAGTGGCCTAGTGGTTAGGGTGGTGGACTTTGGTCCTGAGGAACTGAGTTCGATTCCCACTTCAGGCACAGGCAGCTCCTTGTGACTCTGGGCAAGTCACTTAACCCTCCATTGCCCCAGGTACAAATAAGTACCTGTATACAATATGTAAGCCGCATTGAGCCTGCCATGAGTGGAAAAGTGCGGGGTACAAATGTAACAAAATAAATAAATAAATATGGGCTATTATTAAGTTGGGTTATTTTACCACAAGTCATGCTATTTTAGGAAAGGTACAGGAGTTAAACAACCTCCTTATGAGGAAAGGCTAAAAACATTAGCTCTCTCCAGCTTGGAGAAAAGATGGATAAGGGTACCCAGTATATGTATACCTAAACATAACTGGCCTTGAGTTTCTACAAAAAAAAAAAAGAAAAAAAAGTATGTGCTACATCCAAAATCCCTTCCCAGGGGACATATGACATCTGTAAAATCATGACAAGAGTAGGTAAATATGAATACGTTGGTCAAACTGTTAAAAAAAAAAAAAAAGAAACAGGGGACATTCCATGATAGCACATACAAAACAAATTAAAGACAATATTTTGTAGCATATAAATGAAGCACTGGAAATCACTGCCTGAAGTTGTGGTAAAGACAACATATATCCCATAGCTCTGTGTTGTACAAATGAAAGATCTCAATCCCTCAATAATTAAAAAAATATTTTTTTGTGTGCTTATAAAAGATAGGACTACCATTGATTACAATGATCTGCTGTTTATCGAAACAGTTTTAATCATAGAACACACGTGGCACTTAATATACCTACTACATATCTTGTTATAAATTCTTAATACCCTGTAAACAACTATAAAGCTAAATAAGACATCTTATAGGGTCCCTACATGGACCATGTTTCACGAAACACAAAATTCAATAGTGTCTAATATTTTATTTCTTTCTTTTCATTTTTGCCTCCAGCCTTTGGTATAGGGTTTTTTTTTTTTAATTAACTGCCCTCTTTTTGATCTCTGAAGATGTGGTAAAAGCAGTTAGCACAACTGAGTTTAATAAAAGATTTGGACACAATCTTGGAGTAACAGTCTATAAACCTTTATTAACCAAGCAAACCTGGAAAAAGCCACCAATTATCCCTGTGTAAGCTGCCTTGATTCTATTGGAATCCTACAGGTACTTATGACCTGGATTGGCCACAACTGGAAATAACCCAATGTGACAGGTCTTACCCACTTGAAAAGTTCTCTTTAACAGTTAACAAAACCTATTTAAAATGTACTGAGTTAACACAACAACCTCTTCTGAGCACAGTATAGTCTCGATTCTAATTCCATCCGGATATACCACACTGACAATCTCTTACAAAAAGAACCCCAAATTGGAAGAGTCCTGGCCCAGATGGAGTGAACAACTTTTGGCTCAAATAGCTCACTGCAAACATCAACTGATTAGGCAGCCAAATTGACACCATATTGGCTGGTATCAAAGGGAGATCCAAGTAACATTCCTAAAAATGATAGACTGTAGATTAGCAAGTTATTGGTCTA
This sequence comes from Microcaecilia unicolor, assembly GCF_901765095.1. Taxonomy (NCBI): domain Eukaryota; kingdom Metazoa; phylum Chordata; class Amphibia; order Gymnophiona; family Siphonopidae; genus Microcaecilia; species Microcaecilia unicolor. The sequence continues at coordinate 773,751 of NW_021963679.1, read as the reverse complement.
TAAGCTGTTCACTACAATAGATGCCAATAAAATATAAGATCATACAGACTCTAATAGCATCATGGCAATATAACAAAGGACAATAAGAGGAGCATATAGAACAAAAGAGAAGTTAATGTTCAATAAAACCACGAGTGAAGTTTATGGCCAGCGCTAAGAAAAGCAGAAATCTTAGTATAACATGGATTGACTATAAGCCTTTGATACCGTCCCACATTCCTAGATAATAAATTGCCTTGAAATGTACAAAATCAACCCTGAATAGATTGCACACATCAGGTTTACTATGAAAATGTGGCAAACTGAGCTTCACCTGAAGTATGCAGGTGGATAAATTGTCATTCCTAACATCAAGATTCAATGAGGCATATTTCAGGGAGACTCCTTATCCCTGATTCTGTTTTCTTTAGCACTTAATCCACCGAGTACTCTTATTAACTCCTTGGAGTTCAGCCTTACTCCAAAAGAGGTTACATTGCATTTACTGTTTGTAGATAACCTGAAACTCTATAGTTTCAGTGACCAGCAATTAGTGGAACAACTTCAAGTGGTGAAAAGCATTTCAGATGACATCAAGATGTTTTTGTGCAGGTCACATGTGATAAGGTGACTTTCCTTAGGGGAAAGTTGAACAAAACTGAAAACATCTCACTGATGACTGAGATAAAGGAACTTGAACAGGAAGGTGTATATAAATACCTAGGAGTGGAGGACGGTACAACTATCAAGCAGAAACTGCTGAGATTACTGAATTTTTTTTAAAGAATATTATTGAAGACTGAGGTTTTTTTTTTTTTTTTAAAGAAAGGTGTGCTAAACACTAGAGTTACCCATAGGAATATATGTGGGCATCTCTAGCATTTAGCGCACACTAAAAATGTTTGCACACCTTTGCAAAAGGAACCCTAAAACTGATACTGGAGTGCATTAACATCATGGAATAAGGTACAGACTATTAATCAACTGGCACTTCCTGCACTCTTATATAGCTTTGGTATTGTAGACTGGCCTCACGCCCATGAGGTCATCTATAAGAAACAGTGTATGCCTAGACTGTACAGTTCTAAATCTGAATGAGAGATAGGTCTCATGGAAATAGACTACACCTATCAAGCTACTATCACAGGCCTCCAGGCTTACCTAATGGCATCATCAGATCCCAATGCACAAAAGGTGCTGAAATATGAAAGAACATTTCCAGAATCCCATTCCATGGTTAAACTTGGACAATCATTCTGAGTAGAAATGGCTGAAAATTCATCGAGACCAAAAGGGAAGGAAGCATCAGAATTTACAAAAAAAGAAAAAAAACTCATCAATGAATTGGATCAGCAGGGGAGAAACAAGTGACAAAAGCATAAGTACAGCGGGAAATACAAAATGTTACTCCAGGAACCATTCATGGGTCAACACTGGACACACGCATGCGAACGGTTAAGGAGAGGTGGCTTGAAACTTAAGAACGAACAACTGATAGTTGCAGCCCAGGACAGCGGATTACAAACAAAATGATTCACAGTAAGCACAGATAAAAAATGGTGCAACAGACATCTGTAGATTCTGTAGGAAAAAGTGCTGGAAACAGTTACTCATTTTATGTTGGCTGTGAACTGCTAATTGTGGAATTTTTTATACAGAAATGCACAAGGTTGCACATCTCATTCATTGGAAATGCTGGCATTACAACATCAGTGCACCGAAAAAGCATTGGGATCATGACCTTAAGATGATCACCTGGGACATTCCCATTCCGACTGACAAAAAACTGGATATAGTAGTAAAAGAGAAAAACACCAGTATAGCTTTGATTATAGAGGTGTAGATTCCAAGCCATTACTTTGTGAATCATGTGCAGAGAGGTCAAGTACCAAGAAATTCAGTTCAAAACAAAGAAAATGTGGCAGAAAGATACAGAAGTATTTCTCATCGTTTTGGGTGTCACAGGCTTGATTAAAAAGAACTTCCAAACGCAGCTGGATAAGTTTCATATACACGTTACATCTTATGAAATCCAGATGGAAGCTCTCTTTGGCACAATGCCAAGTACTATAGCGAGCGTTAGCAATAAATTTGACTAAGAGTATACACCACATACCCTGTTTTAGGAGTGAGGTTCATGCCTGGTACGCGCAAATCTAACTCATATGGAGACAATGCCCCCAAGACAAACACCTAGAAGGAGACTTTCCCAGAACAAAAAATGTACCGAGTTAACACAACGGTTTCCGAGTACATACTCACAAATTAGGTGCTCTCCATAAAGTCTTTCTTCTAATTCCATCCGGATATACAACACTGAGTTTCTTACCAAACTACTTTCGCTCTTCTACTCCCACAACTTACGCTATCGCTGTATTTCCAGGTCAAAAACAGGCTTTTTACCATGTATTCAAGACAGTTTTTTACTTCCGGAGCGAGAAGACAACCCTCTAGGCCGCCTACTCCGCTTCAAACACGGTTAGTCTATGATGCTATAATATCCGGGATGTGCATGTCATGCCTAGATTGAAACTCAAAACGCTAGAGTACAGGGCTACCTCCTTGAGCGAATCACTGTGTTCATTACTCATTCATTAAACCTCCTTCGTCAAACCAAGGTAACCGCCTACGGCGGTGACGCGAACAAGGGGCGGAGACGTAGCAGACGTTGCTAGGAAACGAGGCGGCGGGTTAACGGCGCGAGGTTTGTTGCGGTTCAGGCTGGCCTGGCACTGGCAGCAGTGGTAACAGAAGACTAAGAATTGGCGTGGAGGTGGGTCTTCTCTGATCAATATGGTAAGTGCTTGCTGTAGCGTAGGTTCCCCCCCCCCCCCCCCTCCGGACGGCCCCGAAATTTGTTGGGAGTTAGGGCTACTAAGAACTCCCAAACCTCAATGTTTTTAATCGGTTCGGTTCTGGGATTGTCAAACTGTGCATGCAGGGTTCTTTCATTTTTGGGAGGCGTGGGGTGTTGATAAATCACTGGTCTGCTGTATTGAAAATGTGACACTTGTTTGTTGATGCGTGTCAATGAGACATTGGGTTTACCCAGAGCTTTCTGGTTCCACGAGGAAGATTGTAGGCCAGTCCTGGATTTCTGACATCATCCTGGGCTTTTTGTGGGATCGTCTATGCTTATTTCAGTAGGTAGAATCAGGATATACAAATACCATATTGCTTTGGGATCTATGCTTAAAACCAGGATTGTCCAAAACAGTGGCGTAGCCAGACTGCTAATTTTGGATGGGCCTGAACCAAAGTGGGTGGGCACAAAATTTTCTCTCTACCCCCCTCTCCCCCAGCAAAATTTAGTCACGCTAATCAGATGCATTTGTCACACAGGGTAAAGTGCTGCTTTTCAGTGCATCAGATTTCAGAAAATTTATTTAATAGCCTAACACTCTTTTCAGTGAGCTTTCAGAGACCAAAACCTCCTGCCTCAGGTCAGTATACTGCTGCTACGGTATCCTCGCCTGACCTAAGGAAGGAAGTATTGGTCTCTGAAACTTCATTAACACAGGTACCATATTACTTTATCCTAAATTATTTTCTTTACCTTTCTTGTATGGCCATTTACTTTTTCTCATTGTGTCGCTCCCAGTCTCTAGATTCTGCTTTCCTTCGTTTTCACTTAACTCTTATGCCACGGTTTCCTGGCCATTTCTCTCTCCTTTTTCTTTGCTTGCTTCAATATTTTTCTGCCTCTCTCTCTCCCCTGATTTAATTCATTCTTACTATCCATTCTTTAATTTCCTTCATCTACTTATGGCTTTTCATCTTTTTCTCACCCTTGTTCTCCCCATGCCCCTTCCTCTTATTCTCCAGTCTTTCACTACTCTCCTTTTCCATCCAGCAGCTCTCTTTCTCTCCCCATCGTTCCAGTCTCCCCTCTCTCGCCCCATCCTTCCAGTAGTCTCCCCTCTTTCTTTCTGCATCCTTCGTTCCAGTGTCACCTCTTTCTCCCTACCCTTCCATCCAGCATCTTCCCTCTTTCTCTCCCCATCCTTCCATCCATCTACCCTCTCTCCTGATCCTTCCATCTAATGTCTCTCTCTCCCTCTTTCTAACCAGTGTCTCTGTATCACTCTACCCTTTTCTGTTCAGTGTCCCTTCTCTCTCCACATCCTTCCAGTCTCTCCCCTTTCTCTCTGCATCCTTCCAGTCTCTCCCCTTTCTCTCCCCATCCTTCCATCCAGTCTCTCTCCCCATCCGTCCATTTTCCCTCTTTCTCTCCCTATCCTTCCATCTGTTTTCCCTCTTTCTCTGCCATCCATCCATCTGTTTTCTATCTTTTCTCCCCATCCTTCCATCTATTTTCCCTCTTTCTCCCCATCCTTCCATGTTTTCCCTCTTTCTCTGCCATCCTTCCATGTTTTCCCTCATTCTCTGCCATCCTTCCATCTGTTTTCCCTCTTTTCTCCCCATCCTTCCATGTTTTCCCTCTTTCTCCCCATCCTTCCATGTTTTCCCTCATTCTCTGCCATCCTTCCATGTTTTCCCTCATTCTCTGCCATCCTTCAATCTTTTTTCCCTCTTTCTCCCCATCCTTCCATGTTTTCCCTCTTTCTCCCCATCCTTCCATGTTTTCCCTCATTCTCTGCCATCTTTCCATCTGTTTTCCCTCTTTTTCTCCCCATTCTTCCATGTTTTCCCTCTTTTCTTCGACGAGGCCCGCCCTGCATGCCAGCGCCAGCCAGCCCCAGCTCCCATTGCTGGCCACTGCTGCTTTTCCTGTTGACGTAGGAGACGGGAGGAGCCTGCGAGCCAGCAGCCAATGCCTCAAGGCTGCCTAGACAGTGCCTGCCCGTGCCACGCTTTTTTTTTTTTTTTAAACATTTTTCGTCCTTAGCGCCGTTAGCGCTTCTTCTTTTTGTAGCGCCGGCCCTGCTGCTCAACAGGAAAAGCAGCAGTGGCCAGCAATGGGTGCTGGGGCTGGCGCTGGGCGGGCCTGGGCTGAAATTGGGTGGGCCTGGGCCCAGCCAGGCCCACCCGTAGCTACGCCCCTGGTCCAAAAAGTCTCCCTCTTGCAACTAAACTTGGCAGCTCTGGGTTATCTGTTGCAGATTTTTTGTTTTTTTACAGTATTTATTTGTTACATTTTGACTGATTTCCTTAATTTACTGCTGCTGGTAGAAAACACACATAGTGGTTTAGATTCAATGCAAAAATAAAACTAGTAGGGCTGTTATGTGTGGCTGTTGTGCCAAAATTGTGCTCTGTCCAGTGAATTTCCTTTGAGAGCTCATGAAAGTGGCTGGGATGGGAGCATGACAGGAGTACTTGGGAGCTTGTTACACAGGGCGCGTTTGTGGCTTGCGAGGCTCCTGAAAACCGGTAAACAGCAAAAACACATAAACATCTCTTCATAACAGCGTATAAAAACGTGCTTTCAATACTTCATGAAATGTACTATTTACCAATTTGGCAGCCGCCCTCTGGAGTCGGTCCAGAGGGTGACTACCAAATTGGTAAACTGTCTCTGTCATAAAACATATAGGCACAGGTTTATGGAACTCAACATGAATACGGTGGGAGAGAGGGTGATATGATAGAGACGTTTAAATATCTCAGTGGTGTTAATGTACAGGAGGACGTGATCCTTTTTCAAATGAAGGAAAACTATGGAATAAGAGGGCATAGGATGAAGTTAAGAGGAAATAGGCGTAGGAGGAATCTGAGAAAATACTATTTCACGGAAAGGGTGGTGGATGCGTGCATTCGCCTCCTGGTGGAAGTCGAGATGAGGACTATGTCGGAATTTAAGAAAGTGTGGGACAGGCACGTGGGATCCCTTGGTTATTGAGGAAGGGCAGACAGACTGAATGGGCCATTTGGCTCTTATCTGCCATCATCATGATTCTATGTTTCTTTTTTTTTTTTTTTTAAATTCTTTATTTAAAGTTTCATATTAAATTACAAGCATTACATCTTGCTAAAGAAAATCAGAGCATATATGGAAAAAAACACATAAAATTTTGTCTCTCTTAGCATTAAGAGAGAACTACAAGAAATACATAACTCTTTCTTAGACCACCTAATCAAACTTGGTAGGGGCATTAAGTAACGTTTGGTGGTAATAAAAAAAAAAAAGAATATCTTAACATAGAAGGCCTGGATTGATTTTCCACATTAATTAAATCCAGATTTCTTAATACTCAGAAACTATCTGATAACTTTTTTCATTTCTAAGAATTCTTTCAGTTGCTCAAGTTCAAAGAAAACATATTTTTGTCTAAGTAATTTACTAAACATTTACAAGGGTAAGAAAGAGTAAATCTAGCACCTAACAATCGTGTCTCTTCTCTCAAAGTCAAGAAAGCTTTTCGTCTATCCTGTGTGGTTTTCACCACATCAGGATATATCCAAATTCTATCTCCAAGAAAAACCTTAGTAGAATTAAAAAAAAGATTTTCAGGATTGAGTTTAGATCTTATTCAAAAACCATCGAAACAAGTTCTTCTTTCAAAGACTTCCAAATTAGATTTTTCAAGATCAGTTAAATTTTGCAAGTTCTTAACTTCCTTCATTTTCTCCCCACGTTTTGACTCAGGTAAATAGTATATTTTACTAACTGGGGGAATCAATTCTGGGGAGTATTGAAGAATTTCAACCAGATATTTTTTAAACATAGCCATCGGATTCAATTCTATAGATCCTGGAAAGTTCAAAAAACGTAAGTTCAAACGCCTATTGTGGTTTTCAAACTGTTCGATCTTACGATGTATCATAAGCTTGTCTTTTATAAGCAAATCAGTTTTAACTTTTAGATTAGAGATATCATGCTGAACAGCAGTATTTGTTTTTTCCGATTCCTTTTTGAAGCTCTCAAATGTAGAAGTTAATAAGTCTAATTTACTCACAATTGGAGCAACTGTTACGGTCAAAGTTTGTATCGCTTCCCAGACAGAGGCTAAAGTTACCGCCTCTGGAGCTTTCCGCTCAACGTTGTCAATTTCTCCCTGCATTTCAGTTTGGGCTCCGGCTGCAGGATTTCCTATTGCGCCATCTTCGGACGTCTCCAGGAGATCTAGCCCGCTTCTGAAACTCGCTGAGCAGGGCGGGGGATTAAGATCCGGCGATGATAGAGTTGTATTGATTCCATGTGAGAAAGGCGTTCCACCCTTGTCTCCCACCGCAGGAATTTGCCTCAAGTCAGTCTGTCGTGGTGTACTGGTGGCGAATCTGTCAAGCGTCAACTGAAACAGAGCGGTCTCCGAGCTTGCCGCCGGTACACTCTTAACCGCTCCCTTCCTCTTGGTGTGCAGCATATTAGCTGTCAACAAATTTTTTTTTTCGTAAGAAGGAAAAGTTATTTCACCAGGGAAGGGTTCAGGAGCTTGCAGAGCATCCTCCAGTCAATCCGCCATCTTGGCACGCCCCCACCAACTTTCTGATTCTATGTTTCTATGTAAATTTTATTTGCTTATTGCTTCCTTTTGGAAAAGATGAAAATGAAAGAGAAATTAGGATGTGGCCTTTCATCAGTTTGTGTTAAGTAATGTGATAGTCACCTTCTGATGCTAGTTGAATTTCATGTGGTTTATGTGTAGTTTACCTCTATGCCTAAGATTTGAAAAGTTAGTTCACTGCTGTACTGAGATAGAGTGTTCAGTTTCTATCCTTTTTTTTTGGGGGGGGGGGGGGGGGGATTCTTTAAAATTTTCTATCACTTTTTTGTTTCTACCATCCTCTCTGTTAAAAAGTTTCCTGATATTGCTTTAGTCAGTCTTCTTGTAGCTTCATGTCTTGATCCCTACACCCTGGGCCTAGTTTATAATGCTTGATGGTCTAGGGCAGGAGTTGGAGCAGTCGCAATTCCCAATTACACATGCCCATTCCAGCTCAGCTCTCAAAATGCGCATCACAACTGAGTCATCACTCCTGCCCTGACTACATCACTAGACCACCAGGAAATATAAGGTAGGTCGGGGGGCGGAGGGGGAGACACACTACTCTTTATATATTTTTTTTATTTGCACTGCGATTGCAAGTAATGTAGTTATCTTGCACAATAGTTTATATGGTAAATGGAATTCTCCAAATAAATGCTTTTGATATAAAATTTTAGCAGGAGTTTAAGTCTGTAAATTTGGTATGATAAACTCCTTAGGAATTAGCTTCTTTGGAGTTATGATGTCAGTAGGCACTCATGATGCAAAGTCAGCCACTATAAAAGCACTATGGTTTTTAGTTTCAGTTTTCATTAGTTGTGGTCCATATAAAGGATCATAGATTTGATATACTGCGTTTCTGTTGTTCAACCAAAGTAGTTTGCATTTATTATATTCAGGCTATTTTGCTTGGAGGTAAAATACTGTCTTTCATTATTTAAATTATTATACTGTCCCCCTGGTATTCAGCCGGCGGTGGTCAGGGTTTCTTTTAAATGCTGATTGTTGCCGGCTAATTTATCTCCTGATATTCAAAATCCAAAATCACAGGAATAACATGTATAGAATGTTTGTACGTTTGGGAAGCTTGCCAGGTGCCCTTGGCCTGGATTGGCCGCTGTCGTGGACAAGATGCTGGGCTCGATGGACCCTTGGTCTTTTCCCAGTATGGCATTACTTATGTACTTATGTAATGCTGGGCCTTGTGCGGTCACCAGCACTGAATATCTAGGAATAAATTTGGACGGGGCAGGCTGCTAGAGCTTATGCGGGCTTGGCCGATATTCTGCCAGGCCCACATAAGAAAGTTACATGGGCTCCCCGGCTGAATATCGGGCCGGGACTTGCATAAAAAAGCAAATTGCCCCCCACCGGGCAGTATCCCCCATCTCACCCATCCCCCACTTCCCGGTCAGGATAGGACCCCTCCCCCATGCCTACCTGAGCTCCCTAGTGGTCCAGTGGGGTGTCGGGAGCGGTCGGGAGCAGGAACAAACTCCCCTTTCTCCTACCCCTAGTGTCAGCTTCTTCAAAAAGGCTTCCATGACCTCTCCCGGCAGCCTTGCCGAGGTCGTGGCAGCCATTTTGAAGAAGCTGCCACTAGGGGCAGGACCAAGGGGGATTTGATCCTGCTCCCAACACCCTGCTGGACCACCGGGGAGGTCAGGTTGGCCCGGGGGGTCCTATCCTGAACGGAGGTGAGGGTGGGATGTGGTTGCTGCCGGGGGGGGGGGGAGTGTTGGTGTTGGCATTGTTGGGAGAGACCGCACAGGGCCGAACATCGGCAGGACGGGGACAAAACTTTATTTTCTTATTTTTTATGCGGGTCCTGGTTCCAAATTCATCCACTTATGCGGGCCTCAGCTGAATATTGCCGGATCCCGCATAAGCCCTGGTTCCTCCTCAGCACCGACCCTTGACCGGCCCATATTTTTGGGGGCTGGTCAGAGGCGATATTCAGTAGTACTCTGAATATGGGCAGTTGGGTGGCGACAGGTGATTTAAGCAGGCAGAAGAGGCTTTTGCCTGCTTAAATTGCTTTGAATATTGACCCCTGTAGGTTTAGCAGAGGGGTGTAGACCACAAACTCTGACAATCCCCAGTAGCCCTCTCTGGTTCACATTCACCCTAACAAACTTGAGGTTTCGATTTCAGCCTTGGCTGAAACCAAGCGGTGAGTTTAAGTTGCAGTTTCGGCGACAGTTTCAGTTTTGGACGGCCACTAGTTCATGTCTTGTCTATTAATATCCTTCAAATGTTTTTTGTCATATCTCCCCTGCCCCTTCTCTCCTTTAGGGTGTACGTACTTGGAGTATTGTGTTCGGTTTTAGAGGCTTAAAGCAGTTCAGCAAGAAGCGACAAACATGATAATGATCTTTTTGCCAAAAGACCTATGAGAAGAGACTTAGGGATCCGAATATGTATACCCTGGAAGAAAGGATGGATAGGGGTGATATGATACATATGTTAAAGTATTTGAAAGGTATTAATATACAAACAAACCTTTTCCATATAAAGGTATTCAGTAGCACTGGAGAACATTAATTGAGGTCACGGGGAGGGGGTTGACTGAACAGCAACAAATCCAGTAGTTGGGAATTAAGGCTAGTGTTGGGCAGACTTCGACAGTCTGTGTCTCGATTATGGCTAGATAGATCTGGAGTAGGCTTTGGCGGCAACTCCAGTAGTTGAAAATTAAGCCAATGCTGATCAGACTTCTACGGTCTATGTCCTGAAAATTGCATACATCAGTAGAGCAAAAAATCCCAGCAACATACAAATCTTAATTCGTTATACTTATATCTCAGTAGCAAACCCGTCAAAAGAACTTTTTCTTCTCAAAATATAGAAAAATATTTTTAGGACCCCCCCCCCCCCCCCGAACAGCATTTCAAAATGCAGATCATTACTTCTCATCAATTGTCTTAAAGACGGATAAGGAAGTATGCTGTTCAACTAAATAGATCGCTTCCCTGAAGAAGCTAGTGAAACTTGGCCATGTCAGCAATGTGTTCATCTGTTTACAAGCTTTTTTTTGTGGTTTGTTCTGGTTTTGCGGGAGATTTGGACTTCCTTTTTTTCGTTTGACAGTTAATACCCAGCTCCATCACAGCACTATGCAGGTCCCTGGAGCAGTTTTTAGTGGGTCCTGCAGTGCACTTCAGGCAGACGGACCCAGGCCCATCCCCCCTACCTGTTACACTTGTGGTGATAAATGGGAACCCTCCAAAACCCACGCGAAACCCACTGTACCCACATTTAGGTGCCCCCTGTTACCCTTTAAGGGCTATGGTAGTGGTGTACAGTTGTGGGGAGTGGGTTTTGGGGGGCTCAGCACACAAGGTAAGGGAGTTATGCACCTGGGAGCAATTTGTGAAGTCCACTGCAGTGCCCCCTAGGGTGCCTGGTTGGTGTCCTGGCATGTCAGGGGGACCAGTGCACTACAAATGCTGGCTCCTCCCATGACCAAATGGCTTGGATTTGGCCGGTTTTGAGATGGCTGCCATTAGTTTCCATTATCGGCGAAAACCAATGTCGGCCATCTCTAAGGGCGGCCCAAATGTTGAGATTTGGCCGGCCCCGACCGTATTATCGAAACAAAAGATGGCCGCCCATCTTGTTTCGATAATACGGTAGGGTACGCCGCTTTAAGGGGCCCCTCATTAGAGATGGGTGCCCCCGTTCGATTATGCCCCTCCATGTAACCTAGCAGTTATAAACATAACTACAGTCAATGAGGTAAACTTGGAGATAGCAAATTGAATCATGTCATATCAGAAATATATATAAAGAGCACAGTAGACAACTCCATATAATCAAAATATGATAAATGATACGTCATAATAGATAGCATGGAAAACATTTTCATATAACACAGATATGATAATCACAATGTTTGTATAATTTATTTATTGCATTTGTATCCCACATTTTCCCACCTCTTTACACCTGACTTACCTGAATGGTCACACATTTTCCCATCTCTTTACACATGACTTACCTGAATGGTCACACACAATAATAAAATCACAAAGGAATGGTGCTCGTAATATCAATATAATATAATGAAACCTCTTAATAGAGAGCCAGAGGGGCAAGTACAGTTAAGACATATAGATGAACAAGCTAGGTAGGATTAAGTTATTGAAATAAAAACGTGTAAATTGAAGGCAAATTATTTGTACAATTGATAAAGGTATGATGAACTCGTCTTGGTTACAGGATGTGTGGCAAACTAGTCTGCTGGGCAGACTTATACGGTCTGTGCCCTGAAAAAGACAGGTACAAATTCAAGGTAAGGTACAAATTCAAGGTAAGGTATACACATATGAGTTTATTGGGGCAGACTGGATGGATCATGCAGGTCTTTTTCTGCCGTCATCTACTATGTTACTATGTAGATGCCGCAACTTATGTCGCATGTATTAAAGACTTGGGAGAAGAGCCGGTGGTTCACCTGCTTCCTGAAATAGAGGTAGTCTTGAGTTAAGTGTAGCTCCTCTGAGAGCATTAAAGAATCTGGGGGCTACTCCTCAGAAGGCTCACTGGGAAGCAGAATGGGACTACCTTTAGGTCCTGATGAAGACCTTTAATTTTGATTGCCTGACAAGAAAATCAAAACTAGTGTGACTGAACAAGGCTGGCTAAAAACATTTAAAAGTTTATTCAATTTATACAGCTCAATAGTTCAATTAAACAGTGGAAATATTAAACACTATGAACATAACCATTTAAAGAACAAGCAGCATCTCCTATATTTTATTTTTATTTGTTACATTTGTAGCCCACATTTTCCCACCTATTTGTAGGTTTAGTGTGGCTTACATAGTGCTGGAGTGGCGTTTGAGAACTCCGGCACTAAACAGCAATTAACCGTTCAGATAACTTATGATAACTATCACAACACTACATTACCAATTAAATAAGGATCAGTGATATTGTGCCCCAAGTCTCACCCATAGGCTGCAGTACAACTGGACTAGTGGCTGCTGGAGGTCCTTGGAAGATCTATGGTTCTTGGTCTGGCCTACCTTTGCTGTCTGATTCCAAAGCTCTGCCTCTCCTGGTCTGTGGTCCTGCTGTTTCTGAGCCGCCAGACTCCCTTCTGCCTCAGTCTGTATTTATTTTCAATTGGAGGGGGACTCCCTTAATCTCTCCTGTTAATAGCTAGTCCAAACAAGCTTTTTTTTTAACAAACCTACAGCTGAAAATCTAGATGTTGATTATATGGGGATATTTCCTTGTCATCAAGCAGATGAAGCCATTACGTATGGGTTGTGTCCATCAACCAGCAGGGGGAGATAGCACTCAACATTTCTCAGTGCCTCATGGCCAGCTAGCTCCACTGCCTCTTCAGTATTCTCTATCTCCCCAAGGAGGGTGGCTGCAGCTTCTTCGAGCTCCATCAAAATCTGCCTGGGGGTGGCTCCTGGCTTGCCAGTTGTTAGCCGGGGTGTTAGAGGCTATAGCAGCTTCACTTTGAAGGCACATAGGTCAGCCCTTTCCCTGCCTTACCCATGCCCCCGTGGATGTGGACATATTAGCTTGCTTTTCCCTGTCCTTTCCCACTCAGTGGATGCAGGCACATTGGTTCGCCTTTCCCTGCCTTTCCCACTTACAGTGGTGGAAATAAGTATTTGATCCCTTGCTGATTTTGTAAGTGTGCCCACTGACAAAGACATGAGCAGCCCATAATTGAAGGGTAGGTTATTGGTAACAGTGAGAGATAGCACATCACAAATTAAATCCGGAAAATCACATTGTGGAAAGTATATGAATTTATTTGCATTCTGCAGAGGGAAATAAGTATTTAATCCCTCTGGCAAACAAGACCTAATACTTGGTGGCAAAACCCTTGTTGGCAAGCACAGCGGTCAGACGTCTTCTGTAGTTGATGATGAGGTTTGCACACATGTCAGGAGGACTTTTGGTCCACTCCTCTTTGCAGATCATCTCTAAATCATTAAGAGTTCTGGGCTGTCGCTTGGCAACTCGCAGCTTCAGCTCCCTCCATAAGTTTTCAATGGGATTAAGGTCTGGTGACTGGCTAGGCCACTCCATGACCCTAATGTGCTTCTTCCTGAGCCACTCCTTTGTTGCCTTGGCTGTATGTTTTGGGTCATTGTCGTGCTGGAAGACCCAGCCACGACCCATTTTTAAGGCTCTGGCGGAGGGAAGGAGGTTGTCACTCAGAATTGTACGGTACATGGCCCCATCCATTCTCCCATTGATGCGGTGAAGTAGTCCTGTGCCCTTAGCAGAGAAACACCCCCAAAACATAACATTTCCACCTCCATGCTTGACAGTGGGGACGGTGTTCTTTGGGTCATAGGCAGCATTTCTCTTCCTCCAAACACGGCGAGTTGAGTTCATGCCAAAGAGCTCAATTTTTGTCTCATCTGACCACAGCACCTTCTCCCAATCACTCTCGGCATCATCCAGGTGTTCACTGGCAAACTTCAGACGGGCCGTCACATGTGCCTTCCGGAGCAGGGGGACCTTGCGGGCACTGCAGGATTGCAATCCGTTATGTCGTAATGTGTTACCAATGGTTTTCGTGGTGACAGTGGTCCCAGCTGCCTTGAGATCATTGACAAGTTCCCCCCTTGTAGTTGTAGGCTGATTTCTAACCTTCCTCATGATCAAGGATACCCCACGAGGTGAGATTTTGCGTGGAGCCCCAGATCTTTGTCGATTGACAGTCATTTTGTACTTCTTCCATTTTCTTACTATGGCACCAACAGTTGTCTCCTTCTCGCCCAGCGTCTTACTGATGGTTTTGTAGCCCATTCCAGCCTTGTGCAGGTGTATGATCTTGTCCCTGACATCCTTAGACAGCTCCTTGCTCTTGGCCATTTTGTAGAGGTTAGAGTCTGACTGATTCACTGAGTCTGTGGACAGGTGTCTTTCATACAGGTGACCATTGCCGACAGCTGTCTGTCATGCAGGTAACGAGTTGATTTGGAGCATCTACCTGGTCTGTAGGGGCCAGATCTCTTACTGGTTGGTGGGGGATCAAATACTTATTTCCCTCTGCAGAATGCAAATAAATTCATATACTTTCCACAATGTGATTTTCCGGATTTAATTTGTGATGTGCTATCTCTCACTGTTACCAATAACCTACCCTTCAATTATGGGCTGCTCATGTCTTTGTCAGTGGGCAAACTTACAAAATCAGCAAGGGATCAAATACTTATTTCCACCACTGTATCTGAGCCTCCGGAGTGTTTTTATTTACCTCGTTTGCCTCTGCTTTCCTCACAGCATTAAAAAATAAATAAATAAATATTTAAAGTCGCGTCGCGCTTTAGCGCAGCGATCTTGGAAAAGAGGTTTTTTTCCTTGAGATTCTTCTGCAGGACCGGAGCTGTGATACTCGGTCCACTGAGGTAAGAGTGTTTTCTGACTCGTCCGGGGTGGGCCCGCGATCGGGACGTTTTTGGCGCAAACCGCCATTTTTGAATTTTACCGCCGTTTTTGGCGTTGCGCTGTTCTAAATGTGGCAAGCGCAAATCAGCAGCGGGGCTCTGTAATTCGTGCTGTACAGACGGTACAGCTGGCCCGAGCATGGCAAGCGGTGATCTTTCGCGCTCTGAGCTGGCAGCGGACGACATTTTGGATTTTCCACATGGCGCGGACTCCGTTGCGATGGAGAGCCCTGAATCCGGGAGGGGGGGGGGGTTCTCTGAGTGAGGCTAATAATAGAACTGATAGCCCTGGGCAGGATCCGGGCGGTCAGGGAGCGGTTTTCTCCCCTGAATTTGTTTTAATGCTGCATAGGGCATACATGCTTAAAAGAGCTCTTCCTCAGGGATCTTCGGACCCTCTGCCTGCCCCCCCCCCCCCCCCGGTAGATCCTGGCCTTTTGGAGTTGGCTTTGCCTGTTTCTTATCCTCCTGATAAACGCAGAAGGGCTAATTCCCCTTCTGAGTGTGGCACACCCCCCTTCCCCCCCCCCCCCCCTCCGTGGTCAGGCTATGAGGATTCTGAGGGGTCTGGCAGAACTTCTTGGGCTGAGGAGCCAGAGTCAGGTGCAGAATTGCCACAGGAGCTTGATGATCCGTCTGCGGTGAGGATTTTCCACCGCGAGGAGCTACCAGCGCTTATTTCAGATGCCTTACAAGCCCTCTTGATTGAAGATCCTGGGAGTTGCACAGCCTCCTTGGTTAATCCAAGGATGGCTAGTACCAGAAAGCCTGCTCGATCCTTTCCTTTGCATGACTCCATCCAAGAGCTTATTTCGGCTCAATGGGCTGACCCCGAGGGACCTTTGAAGGTTGCCAGGGCTAAGGGGCAATTATACCCTCAGAGTGAGGAACATTTGGCTCGCTTTGCAATGCCTAAAGTGGATGCCCTGGTCACGGCTGTGACAAAAAGAACTACCCTCCCTGTTGAAGGAGGTGTTGCCCTGAAGGATATTCAAGACCGCAGGCTTGATTCAGCTCTGAAGCGGTCCTTTGATTTGGCAGGTCTCACTGTTCGGGCGTCTGCATGCACTTGTTATGCTGCTAGAGCCTGCCTGGATTGGTTACAGCAGTCAGTGGAACAGCCCAGTGATGGAGCGGAGACCTTATCTGAAGTGGCTCCGCGGATGGAGTCGGCCTTGTCCTTTTTGGCTGACGCCCTTTATGATATGGTCAGAGCTTCGGCTAAGCAAATGGCTGTAGCAGTGGCGGCTCGCCGCACTCTTTGGCTACGACATTGGGCGGCGGACATGGCCTCTAAGCAAAGGTTGGTGAAGTTGCCCTTTCAAGGCCTTCTCCTGTTTGGTGAGGAGATGGAAAACATTGTTAAAGGCCTGGGGGATTCCAAACCTCAGCGCTTACCCGAAGATAGGCTGAAGCCTTCCTCTAAGGGTCAGGCGGTCCGCTCCTCTTACAGACCTCGCTTCCGTGAAGCTAGAAGGTACCGCCCGGGGCGTGCTACTGGGTTCACTTTGCGTGCCCACTTTCAGCAGAGAAACTCCTTTCGCTCGGACAAACGTTCCGCAGCTGCCGGTTCAAGGCCTGGAGTTCAAGGGCGACCCTCTCAATGATGGTGCGCCGGCCCCCTCCTCGTTTCCTGTCATCTGAGGAAGACTTTCCCTCTTTTTCGAGGAGTGGGCCAAACTCTCCGCAGATCAGAGCTAAACAAGTCCTTAAGAGTGCGGCATTTTCACATGGAAACCCTGCGCTCCGTCATTGCGGCGGTACAGCCAGGAGAGTTTCTCACGTCTCTGGACCTGAAAGAAGTTTACTTGCACATACCAATTTGGCCCCCGCACCAGAAGTTTCTGCGGTTTGCGGTGTTGGGAAAATATTTCCAGTTTCGGGCCTTGCCTTTTGGCCTCGCCACAGCTCCCCGAACCTTCTCCAAGGTAATGGTGGTAGTAGCTGCCTTTCTCAGGCGAGAGGGTATCCGGGTTCACCCGTGCCTAGATGACTGGCTCATCAGAGCAGACTCAGAAAAAGAGTCATCTAGCTACAGCCAGAGTGGTTTCAGTCCTTCAATCTCTGGGCTGGGTCGTCAATATGGCCAAATGTTACCTGACCCCCTCGCAATCTCTAGAATATTTGGGGGCCAGGTTCGACACAGTCTCGGGCGGTGCAAGCTTCAGAATCAGGTCCGTCTGCTCCTGAGGATGCCCCGTCCGCGAGCTTGGGACATTGTCCAGCTGTTGGGATCGATGACGGCCACCTTGGAAGTGGTGCCATGGGCGAGAGCGCACCTGAGACCTACAGTATTCTCTACTTCAACGATGGTCTCCAGTATCTCAGGATTATCAGTGCAGACTTTCTTGGCTCCTTGCGGCCCGCCTCAGTATGGAGTGGTGGCTCTTGGACAGCATGTTGCGGCGGGGAATGCCGCTGGCGCTCCCCGATTGGTGCCTAGTGGTGACAGATGCCAGCCTGAAGGGCTGGGGCGCACATTGCCAGGGGAAGCATGCCCAGGGTCTGTGGACGCCCGACGAGTCGGAGTGGTCTATCAACCGCCTGGAGTTGAAAGCGGTGTTTCTGGCTCTTCTGGCCTTTCAAGTGACCCTGGAAGGATTGGCTGTCCGAGTGATGTCAGACAACACGACAGCAGTGGCCTACATAAATCGACAAGGCGGCACTCAGTGCAGAGCTCTAGCCGCGCAGGCTGAACAAATTTGCCACTGGGCCGAGCTGCATCTACAGTCCCTGTCAGCAGCTCACATTGCAGGTCAGAGCAACATGCAAGCCGACTATCTAAGCAGGCATCAGATCGATCCAGCGGAGTGGGAACTAGCAGATGATGTATTCCTGCAGATATGTGCCAAATGGGGCAAGCCAGTGATGGATCTTATGGCGACCAGTTCCAATGCCAAAGTCCCGTGCTTCTTCAGCAGATGGAGGAATCCTAGCTCTGCCGGGTTGGATGCCTTGGCTCAACCCTGGCCCCTGGGCTTGCTGTATGTCTTCCCTCCTTGGCTCCTGCGGATTCGGCTGCTTCCAGGAGAAGTGGTGCTCATCGCCCCGGATTGGCCCAGGAGGCCTTGGTATGTGGACCTCTGACAGATGCTGTTGGAGGCTCCCTTTTCGTTACCTCTTGTTCCGCACCTGTTGTCACAGGGTCTGGTGGCCATCGAGGACGCCTGCCGCTTTGGTCTTATGGCATGGCGATTGAGAGGGCGCAATTGAGGGACAAAGGCTATTCAAACACAGTCATTTCCACTCTCCTGCAGGCCCGTAAGCGCTCCACTTCCGTGGCGCCAGTTTGAGTCTTGGTGTGCTTCAAAAGCGATCACACCCATGCGGGCTCCTGTCTCGCCGATTCTGGACTTTTTGCAGGATGGTATACACAAAGGCTTGGCCTATAATTCCCTGCGGGTGCAAGTGGCAGCATTGGCTTCCCTGCGTGGCAAGGTTGAAGGCGTGTCCTTAGCTGCTCATCCAGATGTGGCATGGTTTCTTAGAGGGGTGCTTCGGCTCCTTCCTCCCGTGCGGGCACCTTGTCCAGCTTGGAACCTGGGGTTAGTATTGAAGGCCCTTCAGGGGGCTCCCTTTGAACCGCTTCAGCGTGCTTCAGAGAAAGATTTGACACTGAAGGCCGTCTTTTTAGTGGCCATTACCTCGGCGAGACGGGTGTCAGAGCTCCAGGCGCTGTCCTGTAGAGACCCTTTTCTGCAATTCTCAGAGTCAGGGGTCACGGTTCGGACCGTGCCTTCCTTCATGCCTAAGGTGGTTTCAGCGTTTCACCTAAACCAGCCTGTTTTTCTTCCCTCCTTTGTTGAGGAGGAGTTTCCAGGTTCATTTGGGAAGTTGCACCTTTTGGATGTGCGCAGGACTCTGTTGCAGTATCTGCGAATTACAAATTCTTTCAGGACCTCTGATCATCTTTTTGTGCTGTATGCAGGTCCTCGCAGAGGGTCTTCAGCGTCTAAAGCCACTATTGCCCGTTGGCTCAAAGAAGCTATCTTTTCAGCATATCTGCTGTCTGGCCGGGCTCCACCTGAAGCCTTTAAGGCACATTCCACAAGAGCGATTTCCTCTTCCTGAGCGGAAACTGGAGCACTATCTCTTCATGAGATTTGCAGTGCTGCAACATGTGCTTCTAAGCTCTCTTTCGCCCGACATTACAGGCTGGATGTGGCTGCCAGGAGGGATGCGCGTTTTGGAGCACAGGTGCTAGCACGTGGTGTGGCTTTTTCCCACCCTATTTAGGGATTGCTTTGTTACATCCCATACGTAATGGCTTCATCTGCTTAATGACAAGGAATGGAAAATTAGGTTCTTACCATGATAATTTTCTTTCCTTTAGTCATAGCAGATGAAGCCATGAGCCCTCCCTGTATGATTGTCTGTACTGCAGTGATTCTGATTTTAGGTGCTGTTCTTGTTTCTTGAAGTTATATTCCTTCCTTGGGGAGTCTGAAAACACAACCCATACGTAATGTCCCTCCTGTGGGGTGAAATAAGTGTTCTTTTGCTTAAGACTGTATTCCTGTCTGTTTGGTGTCCCTTTATTGTGGAAATGTGTTTTAAGACGCATTTTATTAAAGAATTCTTCTAGGTCTGAATATAGTTGGATTTCATCCAGTTTGCTGGATGGGCAAAATGAGAGTCCTTTGGCCAGTACAGAGACTTCATGCTGTGATAACTGATGGTTCGAGAGGTTTATTATCCCCATCTGATCTGCATTTCTAAAGGTGTGATCAGTATTCCCTGGTTTGTTTGGGCTCTGATTTTCACATTCCTGAGATGTATATCCAAGTGTCTTCAAGGTGTCTGGGGATGTTGGTTCTGCAGAGCTGTAGCTATTCAAGGATAAGCTGTTTTTCCTCTCTGTGATTCTGCAGGAGAGAAGATAGCTTTATTTCACCCCACAGGAGGGACAAAACTACAAGCTGGATAATTACATAGAAAGTTTCAGACATAGGGTAAAATCCCAACTTTCCAACAAACAAAAGAGAATTCTGTACAATCTTACCCCACCAGAAAGAGCGGCCATAAGAACTCTACAAACTAACGAACGCGTTATCATCAAACCCGCAGACAAAGGAGTTGCAGTGGTAATTATGGACACACAAAAATACATTGAAGAGGGGCACAGACAGCTCTCAGACAATAAATACTACAGGAAACTAACTGAAGACCCCACACAGGACTATACAAAACAGCTAAAATACCTTATCAAAACATTTTCTATACAAGCGCAGCCTCACCTGAAGAAACTCATACCAAACCAGCCTTCTACATGCTGTAATGAGTGGAATGGATCGGGTGGATGTGAAGCGACTGTTCACGCTATCCAAAAATACTAGGACTAGAGGGCATGAGTTGAAGCTACAGTGTGGTAAATTTAAAACGAATCGGAGAAAATTTTTCTTCACCCAACGTGTAATTAGACTCTGGAATTCGTTGCCGGAGAACGTGGTACGGGCGGTTAGCTTGGCGGAGTTTAAAAAGGGGTTAGATAGATTCCTAAAGGACAAGTCCATAGACCGCTATTAAATGGACTTGGAAAAATTCCGCATTTTTAGGTATAACTTGTCTGGAATGTTTTTACGTTTGGGGAGCGTGCCAGGTGCCCTTGACCTGGATTGGCCACTGTCGGTGACAGGATGCTGGGCTAGATGGACCTTTGGTCTTTCCCAGTATGGCACTACTTATGTACTTATGTACCCAAAATCCACAAACATGAAAACCCTGGCAGACCAACCATATCAGGTATTGGCACACTCATGGTGGAAATATCTGGATTCATAGAGGGAATTCTGAAACCTCTCGTTCTCAAAACTAACAGCTTCATACAAGACACCACAGACTTTCTGAATAAATTGATTATCAATAGAAATCAAACAAAATAAAACATGGAAAAGAAAATAAGATGATACCTTTTTTATTGGACATAACTTAATACATTTCTTGATTAGCTTTCGAAGGTTGCCCTTCTTCGTCAGATCGGAAATAAGCAAATGTGCTAGCTGACAGTGTATATAAGTGAAAACATTCAAGCATTACTATGACAGTCTGACAGGGTTGGAGGATGGGGGTGGGTAGGAGGTATGCATGGGGACATCAAAGCATATCATTGATATTCTAACAGGATGGGTGTGGATAGGTGAGGGGTGGGGTGATCAGCAGAGACATACAGCTTTATGGTTTATAATGGGCTAGGAACCCCAGATCCTTGTTAAGTCCTTTCTGTTGGGTGTTAAAATATTCAATCATTCTGACTTCAAAGGTCTTACGTTCTTGTATGGTTTTAAAGTTACCTTTCAGTATTCTCACTGTGAAATCACTGGTACAGTGTCCTGGTTCTGTGAAGTGCTGTCCCACTGGGGTGGGGGCCCTACTGGCTGTATTGTTCATGTGATGTCTATGTAAATTGAATCTTGTCTTAAGCATCTGGCCTGTTTCTCCAATATAGCATCCTTCGTTACATTTTTTACACTGAATGATATATACCACATTGGAAGATGAGCAAGTGAAAGATCCCTTTATGTTGAATATCTTTCCTTTGTGGATAACTGTGGGGTCCTGTGAAATATTTTGGCATAGTTTGCAACTGGATAAATTACAGGAACGTGTGCCCTTCTGTTCCTTTTCAGTCTGTGATGGAAGTTTACTTCTGATTAGCTTGTGTTTTAAGTTGGGTGGCTATCGGAAGGCCAGTACTGGTGGGGATGGGAATATCTCTTTCAGTAATTCATCCTCCTGGAGTATAGGTTGTAGATCTCTTATGATTTTCCTCAGTTTTTCCAGCTCTGGATTGTAGGTCACTACAAGGGGGATTCTGTCTGTGGATTTTTCTCCTTGTACTGTAGCAGATTCTCCATGGGTGTTTTGAGGGAGGAGGCAATATTCTTGGAGATTATTTTGGGGTTGTAGCCTTTCTGTTTGAAGGATGCAGTCAGGCTTTTAAGGTGTCCTGTCTCTGTCAGATATCAAGCAATTACCACCAAACACCCTTCTGGTCACGATGGATGTAGAATCACTATACAGCAACATTCCACATGCGGATGGCATAGCTGCATGTGGGAGACTCCTAAAAACATCCACACTGGACCATCAATACTCACCAGAAACTATTACAAAATTAATCAAATTTATTTTAACTCACAACTACTTCTGCTTTAACAATGATATCTATCTAGAAATAATGGGCACTGCGATGGGCACCAGGACAGCACCCCAATCGGCCAACCTTTTTATAGCTGAGCTGGAAGAGACATTTCTGAATAAATGCCAGATCAAACCTCTAAAATACTACCGGTACATCATTGACATTTTTATGATTTGGATGGAAGGGGAAGAAACTCTGAAACAATTTTACTATTCTTTCAATACATACCATCCTACAATCAGATTCAAAATTGACTACTCCCCAGTAAAAGTCAATTTTTTGGACACCACAGTCTCAATCAGTGATGGCTGTATACAAACATCTATATACAAGAAACCCACAGACAGATGCAGCTACCTCCACAACTCCAGCTTCCATCCTTCATATAGAAAAAGGTCCATTATTTACAGCTAAGCCACAAGATACCACCATATCTGCTCGGACCCAGGGGATAGAGACAGACACCTTGAAACCCTGACTGCATCCTTTAAACAGAAAGGCTACAACCCCAAAATAATCTCCAAGAATATTGCCTCATCCCTCAAAACACCCAGGGAAAATCTGCTACAGTACAAAGAAAAAAAAAAGCCACAGACAGAATCCCTCTTGTAGTGACATACAATCCAGAGCTGGAGAAACTGAGGAAAATCATAAGAGACTTACAGCCTCTACTCCAGGAAGATGAATTACTGAAAGAGATATTCCCAACCCCACCAGTGCTTGCCTTCCGACAGCCACCCAACTTAAAACATAAGCTAATCAGAAGTAAACTCCCAACACAGACTGAAAAGGAAAAGGGCACATTTCCCTGTAATATATCCAGCTGCAAGCTATGCCAAAACATTTCACAGGACCCCACAGTCATTCACAAAGGAAAAATATTCAACATAAAGGAACCTTTCACATGCTCATCTTCCAATGTGGTATATGTCATTCAGTGTAAAAAATGTAACGAAGGATGCTATATTGGAGAAACAGGCCAGATACTTAAGACAATTCAATCTGCACAGACATCACATGAAGATAGCCGGTGCCAGTCAGGTTCCCACCCCGGTGGGCCAGCATTTTACAAGACCAGGACACTGCACAGTGATTTCATAGTTAGAATCCTGAAAGGTAACTTTAAAACAATACAGGAACGTAAGACCTTTGAAGTCAGAATGATTGAATATTTTAACACCCAACAGACAGGACTTAACAAGGATCTGGGTTTTCTACCGTAGCCCATTATAAACCATAAAATTGTATTTCTCTGTTTACCACCCTCCTCTCACCTATCCACACCCATCCTGTTAGAACAGCAATGAAATGCTTTGATGTCCCCATGCATAGCTCCTACCCACCCCCACCCTCCCACCCTGTCAGACTGTCAAAGTAAGGCTTGGATGTCTCATATATACTATCTGCTGCCACATTTGCTTATTTCCGATCTGACGAAGAAGGGCAACCTTTGAAAGCTAATCAAGAAATGTATTAAGTTATGTCCAATAAAAAAGGTATCATCTTATTTTCTTTTCCATGTTTTATTTTGTTTGATTTCTATTGATAACGGTATGAGTTGTAGAAACCACTGTAAGGACAGATGTAGTGGAGTCACTCTGTGAAGTTCTCTAGTCTCGGCATTGGTCCAGAGAAGCAGTTTGACTTGAGAGTTGTGCGACACATGTTGGCAGTTTTCTTTTTTTCCACCAAGACTAGAGAACTTTACAGAGTGATTCCACTATATCTGTCCTTACAGATATAACTATCTACAACTTATACCGAAAGCTATATTGATATTGCCCCAATCTAAACCAGAACATCACACAGAAAAAAATCAAACCCATGGTTCACCGAAGAGCTGAAAAAGCTTAAAACACAAGTCAGGAAACTAGAACTGGCATGGAACAAAAAAAGAGATAAACAAACACTAAATGCCTGGAAACTACTTCGGAGGAAATACAAATATACCATAAAACAGACTAAAAGACTACACTACAAGACAATAATAGGACCAAACTACAAAGACACACACAAACTCTTCTACCTCGTGAACAAACTATTAGACACCACACCAGTCACAAACAACAGCAAAGATATACCAGACGTTGACAACCTTGCGAAATACTTCAAGGAGAAAATAATAAAATTAAGACTCCAAATACCTGCCAGCCCTATTGAATACGCCACACTCCTAGATTGTCTAGACCCAGAAGACGGAATATACCCAGCAAACAGAACCTGGACCGAATTCGAACTACTATCAGAAGACCTCATCTCTGAAACACTTGGAAGATATGCCAAATCCCACTGCAAACTAGACATATGCCCAAATAACCTCATGAAATCAGCTCCTCAACAATTCATAATAGACCTAACAAACCACGTAAACTTCATGCTACAAAACGGACTTTTCCCAAAAGAAAAAGGAAAAATTTTACTCACCCCTATACCCAAAGACACAAAGAAAAGCGCAAGGGAAATAACCAACTACAGACCAGTAGCATCCATACCACTAATAACCAAAATAACCGAAGGAATGGTAACTAAACAACTCACTATTTAAACAAATACTCAATACTACATGATGCCCAATCAGGATTCCGATCGAATCACAGCACGGAAACAGTATTAATTACTGTCAGCAAGCACCCCTCGGTGCTGTCCGCTCTTGTTTCGACACCTCTCCGTGCTGTCCGCTCTCCGCTCAACACCTCTCCGTGTGGTCTGCGCACAACTTAGCACCTCTCCGAGCTGTCCTTCTTCGCCCACACAATTGGGGCTAATCCATCTCCTAAGCGGAACTGTTCCTGCTCACTTACAAAAAGTAATTTACAGTACTATTTATTCAGCAGAGTACTTTATTCCAGAGCACAACCAGTGAGAAAACAGCAGGTCCACTGATTATAGCTGCTGGTCTCTGTGCCCCTGGCTTCCCTTCTTCCCCCACCCAACAATCCCCAAAAGTTCAGCACAGTTCAGTCTTGAAACTTCACAACAACTTGAAATACCTTTGAATCAGTCAATTCCTCTACTCCCTTTCTCCTACTGCCAAGGAGATAGAGGCATTTTCTCCACCCTCGCTTGTCAGACACCAACACTCTGACAACCTCCCACAAAAATGTCCAGACTGACCTTCTTCAGGTAATTACCCTTTGTCCTGAGCAGAAGAACTCCATTTGCTCTTGTTCAGCCTCCTTCATGACATTTTCACTGTTCTCCTCCAGCTCAATCTCCTCCCACTCCATGGAGTCTTCCCCCACCCTCTCTCCCAGGTGCTGCTCCTCCACTTGATTATCCTCCATCTCCCAATCACCTCCTGACTTTTCTGCCTGCTGTGAGTTGGAGTGCTGTCTCTCATGTTCCCTCCTCCCTTGCAAGTGCTGCTGGGTTCTGTAGTTCTCTTCCTTTCTTGCAAGTCTCCTACCCCCTTTTCCCGGCAGAGAGTGCTCTTCCTTTCTAGGCTTACTGCCCCTGTCAGCTCTTCTCTGCTTTCCCTCTACCTCCTCCTTACATACCCCCCCCCCCCCCCCCCCCCCCGCTTAAGAACCTTTTACTCTCCCGGGGCTTGACTCCTTCAACCTCCTGACCGGCCATTCGGGACAAAATATCAACATTCCCCAATAGTTTCCCTGCCCGATGCTCCACCCGGAACTGAAAGGGTTGCAAGGATAGATACCAACGCATAAGTCTGGCATTAGCGCTTTTCATATGCATTAACCATTTCAGGGGGGCATGATCCGTAATGAGCCTAAAGGGCCGTCCCTCTAAGTAGTATTGACACATTTGGGTGGCCCACTTAATAGCCAGACACTCCTTCTCAATTGTGGCATATCCTTTTTCATGAGGAAGGAGTTTACGGCTCCAATATAACACAGGATGTTCCTCCCCATCATGGATCTGAGAAAGTACTGCCCCCAATCCCACCCCCGAGGCATCCGTTTGCAGCACAAAGGGTTTGTCCCATTCAACTGCCTTCAGCACCGGATCCTCACATAGCGCTAAACGCAAACCTTGAAAGGCTTCCTTCTCCTCCTCCCCCCATTTCAACTGGTTCGGCCGATTCCCTTTTAACATGTTTGTTAAGGGCTCAGCCTGTGAGGCAAAATGGGGGATGAACCTGCGGTAGTACCCAACTAGCCCAAGGAAACTCCGAAGCCTTTTTTTTGTTGCCGGATAAGAAAACTCCCTAATACTTTGTACTTTATCCAGCAAGGGTTTTACCTGTCCACCCCCCACCTTATAGCCCAGATATTTAACCTCCTGCCGGGCGAAGTGATATTTCTGGGGATTAAGTGTGAGACCTGCATCCCGGAAAGCTACCAACACCTTCCTGACCTGCCTCATGTGCGTATCCCAGTCCTCACTATGGATAATGACGTCATCCAGATAAGCCGCAGCATAACTCTGATGAAGCCGTAAAACCCTATCTAGCAAGCGCTGACAGGATGCCGCTGCAGAGTTCAATCCAAACGGCATCCTCTTAAATTGAAAGAGCCCCAAGGGAGTAGAAAATGCCGTCTTGGGCCGAGCCTCCGCAGATAAAGGAATCTGCCAATATCCCTTGGTCAAGTCCAGCGTAGAAAGGTACTGGGCCGACCCCAACCTATCTAATAAATCCTCAATACGAGGCATAGGATAGGCATCGGGAGAGGAGAGGGCATTAACCTGGCGGAAATCAATACAAAACCGCCAGGTATCATCTTTTTTTGGCACCAGCACCACCGGACTTGACCAAGGGCTATATGATTCTTCAATAATACCATACTCCAGCATTTCCTTCACCTGTCTAATCACCTCTTGTTGTTTCACCGGGGACAGCCTATAAGGTCTTTGCCTAACCACCCGGCCCTGATCTGTAACAATCTCATGCATGCTTAAATGTGTCTCCCCCGGACAGGGTGTAAGGACATCCTGGAACTCTTCTAGTAGTGCCCCAAGTTCCTGCTGCTGACCCTTATTCAACTCCCCTGCAATGTGGGGCTTCAGGGACTTAAAGATGTCCGAGATCTGCGGCCCCAGATCCTCCTCCTCCATCGCCTTAGTCCCTCCCCACAGCACCTTCCTTTCCCTCCACAACTTTAACACATTCACGTGATATGTTTGCTTTCTCCCCCTCTTATTCCTCACCTCATACGTAACTGGCCCCAATTTCCTAGTAATCACCACTGGTCCCCTCCACCTACTTTCAAATTTATGAGGGCCATCTGCTATCATTATTATGACCTTCTCCCCTTCTGCAAACCCTCGCTCTTTCACTCCCCGATCATAATATGATTTTGATATTCTTGACTCTTACCCAATCTATCCCGGGCGTAGCCCCCCAACCGTCGCAACCTACCCTTCAGGTCAAAAAGATAAGAGACCACCGTACCCTTTATCCGGTGGCACCCATTGTTCCCTCAGGATATCCAAAATTCCCCGCGGGCCCCTCCCATACATTAACTCAAACGGAGACACTCCTAATGAAGCCTGCACACTCTCCCTACAGGTGTATAAGACAAACGGCAGGAGGCGATCCCACTCATCCATACAGTTCCCCAACCCTCTACGCAAGAGAGTCTTAAGAGTCTTATTAAATCTCTCTACCAGACCATTGGTCTGAGGATGGTAAGCTGCAGTACGGATGTGTGCAATACCAAACGCCTCCCATACTTGAGCCAATGTACGGGAGAGAAAATTAGTGCCTCTATCCGTAAGCACTTCCCGGGGAAACCCCA
Organism: Microcaecilia unicolor; assembly: GCF_901765095.1. Taxonomy (NCBI): domain Eukaryota; kingdom Metazoa; phylum Chordata; class Amphibia; order Gymnophiona; family Siphonopidae; genus Microcaecilia; species Microcaecilia unicolor. The sequence continues at coordinate 746,111 of NW_021963679.1, read as the reverse complement.
CCGTACAGAAAATGTGAATCAGCTCAGCAGCAATAGCCTTAGCTGACACTGTACGCAGGGGCACCGCCCACGGGAAACGGGTGGCCATATCTAACACCACCAAAATATAGACAAAACCCCTCCGAGACTTGGGAAGCGGTCCTACAATATCCATAGCCAGACGGCCTAGCGGAACCCCAATGCGTGGCAAGGGACATAAAGGCGCCCGCTCTGGCCCCCTCTCAGCTACCTTCTGACAGAGGCCACAGGAATTGCAATACCCTTCCACTTCTTTATAAACCCCTGGCCAATAAAACCTTCTCAAAACCTGGTCCAGGGTACCCTGTGCCGCCTTATGTCCCCCCAGCGGGTGATCATGAGCTAATCTCATGATCAGGCTACGAAACCCCTTGGGTATCACCAACTGTTTCTGCCACCCTTTCCCTATTGTCGAGTTAACTCTAAATAGCAGCCCCTTCTCCACCCCAAAATGCGGGAAAGAGCCCCCCTCACCTTCTCGGGCCCTACTCCAGGCGTACTGCAAGGTACCGTCCGACTCCTGCTCCCTCTGAAAAGAGGGAAACTGCTCTAGGAGCTTCCCCGGGTCCCTTGGAAAATCTCCTTCCCCCTCGACCTCTATCATGTCCTGCCTTCTTCTCCATTGAGCTCCTTTATTTTGTCGGCCCCCTTTCCTACTTTTCCCCGGAGTACCTAAAATCTCAGGATGAAAGGGAAAAACCTGATCCAAAGGAAGAACCTCCCCACCCTCCTGCTGAGAATGACACTGAGCCCGGGTAGTTACAAAGGCTTTTCTCCCCTTCACATATTGGGAAAACGGAGCCCAGTCCCTCCCCAGTATCAGGTCCTGGGGCAGCCGAGACAACACCGCTACTAATATCCGGTGTGCCCCCATAGGCCCTTTTACGGTCACCCAATGTAAAGGATATCTGGTACTAGCCCCATGAATGCATTGAATAGCTACCTCACCATGACTAGACCCTCCCTGATCATACTTTCCCTTACTTATACGGGACCATAACCTCCTCGAAAGCATAGATTGGTCAGCTCCCGAGTCTAATAGGGCCTCCACTTTCACCCCCCCCCCCCCCCACCTCCACGACCTGGGTAAAGGGATGGGACACCTGCTTATAAGAGTGAGAAGTAAAGCCCTCCTTGGCCCTACAATCTTTCCTTAAGTGCCCTTTATGCCCACACCTATAGCAAATACGATCCCCGGCATACCCCGAGACCTCCACTCCCCTATCTCCCTTACCAGCCGGTTCACTCTTTGCCTGCAGAGGCTTAGACCTTGTCATATATCTTTCCTTCCCCGCCCGCACCCCTCCCCCACCCACATGCTGGGACTCTAGAAAGCATTCCATACTTTTAACAGCTTCATCCAAGGACCCACAGCCCCGCCTAATCAAATCCCTTTTTAATTCTTCCGGTAAGGCCTCCAGAAACTGCTCCAACACCAGCTCTAACATTACTTGTGTCACTGAGTTTTTTTCTGGTTCTAACCACTTGGTGGCCAAATCCAGTAATTTCTGGGCCAAAGCCCTGGGCGTCTCCCCTTCTGCCCACCTCCACTCTCTAAATTTCCTTCGGTAGGACTGCTTACTTAGCCCGTACCTGTCCAGAATAGCCCGTTTAAGCTTAGCATAGTCCGCAATCTCAACAGCAGGGAGACTGCGAAAAGCTGCCAGCGCCTCCCCGGATAACGCCGGGGCCAGTCTCATAGTCCATTGCTCCCCTGGCCAGGCTGCAGCAACCGCTACCCGTTCAAATGCCCCCAGGTAATCCTCTATGTCGTCCTTATCGGACAGCTTACCCCAGGGTAACCAGTTCATCCCCATCAGGCCTCCGGTCAATGGTCCTCCTCCAGTTGCAGTTCCCTCTGGCACCGTCGGCCCAGGCTGTACCCGTGCTCCTCCTTTCAACAACTCCTGACACAGTTCCAGAAGCGGCTGTTGCTGGGCCCTCGATGCGGCCAAGGAGTCCTCCATCAATTTGTGCGCCAGTTCCTGTTGTTTTTGGAATTGATGGGCCATGAAGGAAGACATCTCCTTTGGATCCATTGCGCCCGGTCTTCTTCTCTCCTAGACAACACACAGAAAAACAACCTCCAAGTGCAGCTGCTTTTATAGGTTTGCCACCCTGCGGCCCCACACATGCATCAGCAAAATCCCTTTCCGGCCCTGCTATATGCTTACCGGATAGCCAAGGATTTTGCGCCTTGCTCCTCCTTCTCTTGGAGGACCAGGAAGTTCTGCCAATCCCACCACTGCCACCAAATGTCAGCAAGCACCCCTCTGTGCTGTCTGCTCTTGTTTCGACACCTCTCCGTGCTGTCCGCTCTCCGCTCAACACCTCTCCGTGTGGTCTGCGCACAACTTAGCACCTCTCCGAGCTGTCCTTCTTCGCCCACACAATTGGGGCTAATCCATCTCCTAAGCGGAACTGTTCCTGCTCACTTGCAAAAAGTAATTTACAGTACTATTTATTCAGCAGAGTACTTTATTCCAGAGCACAACCAGCGAGAAAACAGCAGGTCCACTGACTATAGCTGCTGGTCTCTGTGCCCCTGGCTTCCCTTCTTCCCCCACCCAACAATCCCCAAAAGTTCAGCACAGTTCAGTCTTGAAACTTCACAACAACTTGAAATACCTTTGAATCAGTCAATTCCTCTACTCCCTTTCTCCTACTGCCAAGGAGATAGAGGCATTTTCTCCACCCTCGCTTGTCAGACACCAACACTCTGACAACCTCCCACAAAAATGTCCAGACTGACCTTCTTCAGGTAATTACCCTTTGTCCTGAGCAGAAGAACTCCATTTGCTCTTGTTCAGCCTCCTTCATGACATTTTCACTGTTCTCCTCCAGCTCAATCTCCTCCCACTCCATGGAGTCTTCCCCCACCCTCTCTCCCAGGTGCTGCTCCTCCACTTCATTATCCTCCATCTCCTAATCACCTCCTGACTTTTCTGCCTGCTGGGAGTTGGAGTGCTGTCTCGTTTCCTCCTCCCTTGCAAGTGCTGCTGGGTTCTGTAGTTCTCTTCCTTTCTTGCAAGTCTCCTACCCCCTTTTCCCGGCAGAGAGTGCTCTTCCTTTCTAGGCTTACTGCCCCTGTCAGCTCTTCTCTGCTTTCCCTCTACCTCCTCCTTACATTACCCTCATGACTAAATTCAAACAAATGATTGCAACCGGCAACAATATACTCCTCCTACAATTTGACATGTCTAGTGCCTTCGACATGGTAGACCACGGAATCCTATTACACATACTTGAATATTTTGGCATGGGAGGAAATGTCCTAAACTGGTTCAAGGGGTTCCTAACCCAATGTTCATACCAAGTCACATCAAATTCAGCCACGTCTGCCGCATGGACACCTGAATGTGGGGTACCACAAGGATCACCTCTCTCACCAACTATCTTCAACCTAATGATGACCCCCTTGGCAAAACTCCTATCAAACCATAACCTCAACCCATATATCTACGCCGATGATGTAACAATATACATCCCTTTCAAACAAGACATCAAAGAAATCTTCAATGAAATCAACCAAAGTCTACGCATCATGAACACCTGGGCAGATGCATTTCGTTTGAAACGAAATGCAGAAAAAAACTCAATGCCTGATACTTACCTCCCAATACAACACGAATGAATTTACCGCCATAAATACACCTAACCTAAGCCTTCCAATCTCAGAAACGTTAAAAATCCTTGGAGTTACTATCAACCGGCACCTAACACTCGAAACCCACGCAAACAACACAACTAAATGGATGTTCCACTGCATGTGGAAACTGAAAAGAATAAGACCATTCTTCCCAAGATCCGTCTTCCGCAGCCTAGTACAATCTCTCGTACTCAGCCATCTGGATTACTGCAACTCACTGTACGCAGGCTGCAAAGAGCAAATCTTGAAAACTTCAAACAGCCCAGAATACAGCAGCCAGACTCATCTTCGGAATACCAAAATATGAAAGTGCAAAATCCTTACGAGAGAAGCTACACTGGCTCCCACTCAAGGAACGCATTACGTTCAAAGTATGCACATTAGTCCACAAAGAGGCTTATTTTCAAAGCACTTAGCCTCCCAAAGTTCCATAGAAACATATGGAACTTAGCCTCCCAAAGTGCTTTGAAAATATGCCTTAATATCATTCACGGCGAAGCCCCAGCCTACATGTCTGAGTTAATCGACTTACCACCCAGAAATGCTAAAAGATCATCCCGAACTGTCCTCAACCTCCACTTCCCTAACTGCAAGGGCCTGAAATACAAGACGCTACACGCATCAACCTTTACTTACCTGAGCACGCAGTTCTGGAAAAAACTGCCGCGGAACCTGAAAACGATCTACGAAAAACCAACTTCCGTAAATCACTGAAGACACATCTTTTTGATAAAATTTACGGAAAGAACCAAAACACATAAAGCCCACACTCACTGTTCAGTAATACATCAATACATCCACTTATGAATTCTCAACCCCTAATCTCACCACACCCATACCTCTACTCACAGAAAATGTATACCATATGCTTCATATAGCGCCCCTTAATTTCCCCTTGTCTCCTTCCAATGTCTCAATGTTCTTTTCAATTGATTTATTCCTTAACGATTTTGATTTTGTCTCGTTTAACTCTTCACGATGTAATCCATAACCTGAACTGTAACAAATTGTATTTCCATTATTCATAATGTATTGTAAGCCACACTGAGCCCGCAAAAAGGTGGGAAAATGTGGGATACAAATGCAATAAATAAATAAATCTAATTGTACAGACATCTTTGAGAGACTCCTGAGGCAGGCCAGTCGCAGAAACACAGCCGTATCGAGTCTCTAAAGCTGTACAATAAACTTTTAGACGTTAAACATTGTCAAGATCGTCACTGTTTCCTGTGTGGTAAAAAAAAGTGACGCCATCCAATGAAGAGCCTCGTTTCGCTTTCTTGCTCGGGGACCTGTTTGAATCTAACATCAGTACAGCGCAAATACTCTGTTGGTTGCTCAAACTCTTATCAAATAATGATAAAGCTTTATTCTAGTACGTATACTTAAACCTCTTGTGACTCCACAACATACGCAGGGATGACGTCCTCATCAACCAACTTTATTCAGTTCTTAAAATATACAACAAATAGTGCACACAAACATTCAAAAAGTTTCAAAAAATACACTCGGTGTTCCAGTCAGGTCCATGCGTAGCTTTTTCTAGGGGCTCTAATATTTGTGACCTAGTAGTTAGGTCCCTTTTTCAGGAACCAAGTGATATGAGGGTGGGGAGTCATTGTCCATGTGGACAATGTACATTTTGTAACAGTTCTCTTAATGTAACCACATGGGTACACCCTCATATTGTAATAACTGTAATCCTGGTAGCAAACCTTCAGGGGTGGTAGGCTCCCTTTAGCAGTCCACAAACAAAGTCCTTCCAGACAACACAGCTTTTAGTTCCAAACAGTTTATTTCCCCTCCTCCACAAAATCTCAGTTCAAGGGGTTAAAATCCCATTCAGTTTCCAAACTAAAGCAACAAGAAAAAAACTTCCCTTTAAATCCAAGTTCTCCCCCAGTTCAACAGCCTGGGTTTCAGTTTTAAAAGTCTTTCCGCTTGGGTGGTTGCAGAATGGCAGTACACCGCCCACAACACAGCTAATTGACTCCTGTGACCACCCACCGCCTTCAGTTCCTGCAACTCTGCCCCAAAGTACAATTACAGTCCATGTCCACTGGTTCCTCCAAACCTGGTGTGTTGGTCTGTCCAGCCTCTCCTTCCTCCAAACACTCCATTAACTCTGCTTCTCTGCTAGGCTGGTGGTTGGAGACCTCCTCCCCCTCCCAGGTGGAAGGAATCTTGTACTGATTTCTAACCCAAGGGTATTGAGCTTTGTCATCCCTGCTCCCCCTTCTGGCCCTCGCCTGCCATCGCAGCTGCTCTCTCCAGTCCTTTTCTCCCTTCCTTCCACGTGGGGGCCATACCGGGTTTTGGGACCTACCACCCCGATCCCTTCTCTCAGGGCCTTGTGGGGAATGTAGTCTGGCCCCATACCTCCTGAGCTGCTTAGACCCTCCAACCTCCTTACAATATACAGAGAATATATGCATTAAGAGCAAATACAACATGTGAGTCTTCATTTGTAATGTATGTTGTTATCTACTCCTGTTAGTCAATTTATGTTGGACAAACCAGCAGGAAAATAAAAGTACGTCTGACTGAACATCACTAGGTTATATACTGCTACAGTGACGTCTCCTTTAGTATGACATTTTTAAAATCAACAACATACCTTTGATCAAATTAAATGGTTTATTATAAGAACATGTGTATGAATCTAAAGTGGGTGGTGATAGAATTCAGCGTTTTGACATTGTGGAAACAATATTGGATTTACCAACTGGAAGCCATTACAACATGGGGATTCAATGAAGCCATAGAGTGGAATACCAATCATATAAAGAAATCATATAGTTGGCAGTCTTTTCCATCTTTTTTGAGTGTTATTTGGCATTTAATCTTAAGTGGGGGAGGTCATTTTTCAGCCCGCGGCAGTCACTGACAGTTGCGGGCTGAATTAAGTCTGGATATTCGTTTATCATTTATTCATTTTACTATACCGTCTCAAATTGTAGTTACAAGACAAAAACGGTTTACATATTAATATAAAAGTAGTAATAAAAAACATAAAAGAACTCCATCAAATTGATAGGAAAGCAAACTAAAACAGCCATTCTTAAAAGATAAAACACCAATTTTGCTAAACAGCCATTCATAACAAATACATGACTAACATATAAATTTTACTGCATAATCAATTCTACCTAGTGTTGCCGTTTTATCACAGATTATTTTCGACCGTCTCCTGGAATAAATACGTTTTCAAAAATTTTTGAAATTGAATGTAGGACTCTTCCAATCTAAGATATTTTCGGAGACAATTCCAGAGAGAGGGGGCCAAGAAAAAAAAATGCTGAATTTCTAGTGGACTCCCATCTAGCCTTCTGTGGTGATGGGATAATCAATCTGTTATCTGTAAGTGAACGAAGAGTTCGCCTGGGCGAATATGGCAGGATAAGATTTGATAGATACGATGGAATTAGTGAATATAGTGCTTTGTGAGTCAATGTAAAGATTTTAAATTTTATTCTGGCTTCAACTGGAAGCCAGTGAAGTTGATATAAAAGTGGCATCATTCTGTCGTATTTTGAGGCCCTGTAGATGACACAAGCTGCAGTGTTCTGTATCATCTGTAAACGTTTTATATTTATCTTTGTAAGTCCTGCATAAACACTATTATAATAGTCCAGGCATGTTGTGATATATGCATGTGTTAGTGTACATAATGAAGCTTTGTCAATTGAGTTTCTAATTGAATGTAGTTTTCGGAGATGATAAAAAGAGTTCCTGACTACCACAGATATTTGTTCGTTAAATGATAAGGCTGAGTCAATAATGACTCCTAGATATCTGAACGATTGTACTGTTGGAATTGGTTTATCAAATAAAGTAGGTATAACAGCAGGGATAGTATTACGGCCTGTAATCCACGATGTAACAGTCTTGTCTGGATTTAAGACTAAATGATTTGTTTTAAGCCAACTAGCTACTACTTTAAGACCATTCTGAATTTGCGTAAGTTCAATATCTAACGGCTTTACGTGAAGGGGCATAATCGAACGGAAACGTCTATCTCCATGGGCGTTTATCTCCGAGAACGGGTCCGTGAAGGGGCGGACCGAAGCGTATTTTCGAAAAACATGGGCGTTTATCTTTTTTTGAGCTGGGCGTTTTTGTTTTTCAGCGATAATAGAAACTGAAAGCGCCCAGCTCAAAAACGAATAACTCCAAGACATTTATTCGTAGAAGGGGCCAGGATTCATAGTGCACTGGTCCCCCTCACATGCCAGGACACCAACCGGGCACCCTAGGGGGCACTTTTACAAAAAAAAAAAAAACAGGTGCATAGCACCCTTCCCTTGGGTGTTGAGCCCCCCAAATCCCCCTCAAAACCCACTGCCCACAAGTCTACACCATTACTATAGCCCTAAGGGGTGAAGGGGGGCACCTACATGTGGGTACAGTGGGTTTGGGGGGCGGTTTGCAGGGCTCCCATTTACCAGCACAAGTGTAACAGGTGGGGGGGGATGGGCCTGGGTCCACCTGCCTGAAGTCCACTGCACCCCCTAATAACTGCTCCAGTGACCTGCATACTGCTGCCAGGGAGGTGGGTATGACATTTGATGGTGAAAATAAAAAGTTGTGAAACGGCATATTTTGTGGTGGGAGGAGGTTTGTGACCACTGGGGGAGTCAGGGGAGGTCATCCCCGATTCCCTCCAGTGGTCATCTGGTCATTTATGGCACTTTTTGGGGCCTTATTCGTGGAAAAACAGGGTCCAGGAAAAGTACACTAAATTCTCGCTAAAAACGCATATTTTTTTCCATTATCGGCGAAAGGTGCCCATCTCTGATCGCCCGATAACCACGCCCCAATTCCGCCTTCACCACGCCTTCGACAAGCCCCCATCAACTTTGTCCGCATCTGCGACGGAATGCAGTTGAAAACGTCCAAATTCGGCTTTCGATTATACCGCTTTATTCGTTTTTGTGAGATAAATGTCTATCTCCCGATTTGGATCACAATATAGGCGTTTTTCTATTTCGATTATAAGCAGGATAGTGGATCAGGAGAAAATCATCGGTGTAAGAGTAGAAACTAATACCCAGTGATTGAATAAGTGAAGCAAGAGGGCTGACACATATGTTAAACAGAATTGGTGACAGGACTGATACTTGTGGTACCCCACAGGAAACATTTTAGAAGTGGAACAATTTTGGGCAACTTTAAAAGACCGATTTGCAAGGAAGGAGGCAAACCAATCATAAGTGGTACCTGCAATACCAGTTTCCTTTAGCCGATATAATAAGAGATCATGATCTATCAGGTCAAATGCAGCTGATAAATCCAATGAGATAACTAAAGCAACATAGCCCTGCTCTAGTCTAGCAAGTATTTCACTTAGAAAAGAGGTAATAACTGTTACAGTGCTATGTCCCTTCCTAAAACCTGATAGGCAACCTTTTGAGCTTGGTGTGTTAAAATTCGCCAAAAAACCGAGCATAACTCGGGTGGTGTGTTACTTCGAGAAAAAAAACATAATTTTGCGATATTTATAGTTTAAATAACAAAAATGTATAATTGTAATATATAACTGTATTTAATAAACCAAAAACTAATTATTTAACTTACCTGCTTAGTGACTTCTTTGTTCATCTGTCAGTCGGTTTCTTTTGTGGGGTGCCGTGAACTAAGATGAGTGAGGGGGAGGGGGACTTCTTTAACTAATCTGCCTATTAGTGACTTTTTTGTTGCTGAATTTCATTGGCTAAATCTTCAATTGAAGGTTGGTATTTTGTACACTTCAAGCCCAAGCAAGCGCTACTAACTTCATCTGTCAATCTGTTTCTTTTGTTGGTTTTGATATTATTTAACGCTGAGAATAAGGTTTCACAAAAGTACGTAGAGGGAAAAATTGTGAGTAAAGCCATTGCTATATTTTTCAGGGTGCTAAAAGTGTCTGGTAATCGGTTCCAAGCACTCCAAATTTCCTGTTCGTAGTGGCACTCCTCTTGATTCTCCAAGCGGCACCTTTCCAGATTCTCAAGCTTTGACCTCAAGTCGACAAACACCTGAGCCCAGATGCTGTCTTGAAATTCTACAAGTTGCATCTCCAAATCATCAATTTGCATCCATTGGAAACCATTTAATTCCAAACTACTGTAGACTACTACATCAGTATACTTAATTATTTTCATGGTCTGTTCTAGGCTTCTAAATTGATTAAATCTATCACTGAACTGGTAAGTAACGAGTCTAAAACATGCTGGTACTTTATATGCAAGGGTTCCATTTCATTTTGTATAGCTGCACTGGCCTTCTCAAAATACTTTGTTACCCGAGGAAAATACTTATAAGTTTTAGTTTCTACATCTCGCTTGAAAATTTTAAGTTTACTTTCAAAAGCTTTTATGTATCCAAACATAACGTCAATACTTTTGCCAAAACCTTGTAACTTTAAGTTCAGTTCATTAATATGAACAGAGAGATCTGTAAAAAACATCAGGGTGTTGACCCACTTATCATCATTGAGCTGAGGAAAGTTTCCCAGATCCTTATCCTCAAGAAATACCTTAATTTCTTCAAAGCACTCCACAAAGCGCTCAAGAACTTTGCCTCGGCTCAGCCATCTTACATTATTGTACATCAGCAGTCCACTGTAGGTGGAATCAACCTCCAGTAAAAGTGCAGAAAATTCTCGCTTGTGAAGGGGGCGAGCAGCTATTAAATTAACTATTTTTGTAACAACTGACATTAAGTCGTTTATGTCGGTGAATCCTGCCTTGGCGCATAAAGCCTCCTGATGGATAATACAATGAAAAGGCACAATCGGATGTCCAATAGCTTCCGTAAACAATTTGACAAATCCAGCTTTTTTCCCCACCATGTTTGGTGCCCCGTCTGTCGTCACTGACACAACTTTAGAGATATCAATGCTTAGGTCACGGAATGTTTGTATAACAACCTTACATATTTCGCTTCCTGATGTACTTGTTGGCACTGATACTAACTTTATCAACTCTTCTCTCATTGTGAGACCATCAGAATATCGACCAATAATGGCCAACTGAGCATGTGATGTGACATCAGTAGTTTCATCAAGAGAGATCGAAAAATATTTACAATTACTTATGTCTCTCTTTAATTGATGTTGTACGTTTGTGTTCAGTCTCATTATTCGGTCTTTTATGATATTTCTACTGAGTGGTAACTCAGATATTCTCTTAATAATTGCATCTTTATTCTGCACATCTTAGGAGAGTTTCTTTAATAAATTCTCCATCACTGAGTGCTTTTCCATGCTGAGCTATGGCGTGAGCAATTCTCAAACTTGCAGATGTTAAATTTGTAGAACCTTTTACAAATTTAATGATGGAATTAGATTGGCTCTTATAAAAGTGTAGCTGCCTGGAAATGTATTCCTTCCTTTCATCCTCACTTTTTTTCAAGAGCTGGGAATGATTAGTTTCAAAATATCTATTTATATTCCACGTTCTGCTTACTACCGTTTCAGTACATAGAACGCAAAATGATCTGCCATTTTTTTCTATAATGCCATACATCTCGGTCCATGTCTCTTGAAAGGGTCGGCTACTGCTACTACCACTTCCTTTACTTAACCTTGTTTTTTTATTTTTTGGGTTCTCCATCAGGGGGGCAGTGACAGAAGATAGAATTATAGATAGCCTGTTAGCCCTGCAGGCAATTAGGGGTTAACTAGCCTAACTGACCACCTTATGTAAATTAAGATGGCTGCCACTATTTCTAATTGCGGGAAACGGCACCCATAGCACATGCCCTCGCCTCTCCCAGCCTCCCCCTCACCTATCTCAGTAATGATGGTCAATTAGAAATCCACGACACCCCAGAACAGTAGATTGGATGATGGTTGCTGGTAATGGCGATCACAGGGCCCCCAGAGATGCGTCCCCCACGGCATTCCGCTGCTCTCTACTCCGCCGGCTGGAAGTGAGGTCAAAGATCCCCTAACGGCCGTGCAGGAGCCGGGGCAGAGGGAGCAGCAGGGAGGGAACGAGCGGAGGACTCGGAGGGAGCCAAAAGGAGCGTACACGGCACCCCCCAGCAGGTAAACATGCACCGGGGGGGGGGGGGTGATTTCGCCGGGGGGGGGGGGGAGGTCGTGCTGCAGCTGGGGGGGGGGGGGGCGCATCGGTGATCCGCCCTGGGTGTCAGCAAGGAACGCCGCTGCTTCTCTGTATGTGGCCACATGCGGCCGCGTGTCACCGAAAATGGCTACACGTGTCAGTACTGACACGCGTGTCATAGGTTCGCCATCAGGGGTCTAGGGTGTAATATGTTTTTAGATTCAATATAAGATTGAAGTTGATTAAATACAACTGTTTCCAATACTTTAGATAAAAATGAAAGATTAGAAACCGGTCGATAGTTCCCAGGAGAAGATGGATCCAAGGAAGGTTTTTTCAAGATAGGCTTTACCAGTGCCTCTTTAAGTGTTGTTGGAACTATTCCTTCTGTAAGACTTTTTATAATGATTAAATATAAGTGCGCTTGTTGTTTTACTGAAGAGCTTTTCAGCCAATTGGATGGGATTGGTTCTAAAGCACTGTATGTTGGTGAAATATGTGATATCAGCTTTTGAAATGATATTAATGATGGGATCTCAAATTGATGCCATGTTCCTGATAAAGCTAAAGGTGAATTTAGAGCAAGTAGTTCCTCTATTTTTTTTGGCTTACCAAACTGCAGTCTTAAGTCATCAGTCTTTGAAATGAAGAATTTTGCCAAAGTTTCAGATTCTATAGATACTGTCTCTGTATGCAATCCTGGTTCAGTCCACGGCCATATCCGGACTCTGATATTGAATATCTGGGTACACGCGGTCACCTGGAAGTTAACTTGGTACCAGCTGATAATTAGACTGGTGCCCGGTTATCTCAGCAGATAAAGTTAGGACAACCTTTTTGCTGTCCTACGCTAACTGGTTAAGTAAGTGGATAAATATCATCGCTAACCTTGTTTAGTTCTGAATCTGCCTGGCACAGTTGGAAGACACTGGTCTATAAACTTCTGTTTAGGGGACTTTTAAAACTGAAATTTTCAAAGTTCATCACGAGGGGGAGCTGCTGTTCTTTACAAAGCACATAGTTTATATTCAGACTTCATTTTATGATTACAAAATCTCATTCACTTGCTCATGATTAAATTTTGACTTTAAATTCTCTAGTAGACATTTCAGTAAAGTTAAAAAGTAATTGGGAGCAGTCTGATTGCCATGTTAATCTATTTAAATACGTAGAAATAAAGGTCAATAAACAAGTTATAGGTGAAGGGAAAAGCTTGTTTTGGTTGCCCTGATGAAGGGACCGTGGCTTTTGAAAGCTAGTCACAAATGTATTAAGTTAGTCCAATAAAAAAAATGTTTCAGAAGCAGTGTATTAAATGAGAGCTACAATATTGTACAATATATATGTTTTTTTCATTTGGTCCTACTTCTAAGTTTTCAGTCATGAGTCCTTTCTAATTTATGGAATATGGGTGGCTTTTACTAAAGATTAGTGCATGTTATCTGCCACAGGGCCCATTTTATTCTTAGTATCGTGTGTATTAGTTAATTTAGGAGGGAAGTTATCAACATGGGCTACTGTTAAGTCAGGTTATTTTAGCACAGGGTCCCATTTTATGCAATATGTCCCTTTGCTAAAACAACCTGACGTAGTAATATTACTCGACTTAACAGTAGCCCACATTGATAACTTCCCTCCTTAATTGGTTACTATTTATTTTGTTTAGTTTGGACTTGATTACAGTTACATATATCTTTTTGTTTTGTCGAGCTTCTTGATATTTAATTGTATATTAATAATAATAATAAAAGAGTCTCACAACTTTTTTGACTTTGGTTTCCACAAAACATTTTGAAGGAATAACACTAACGAGTTGCAGTTTAAAGAAAATAAAATAATTTTCTTGGTTAAGTTCTGTTCTCCAATGGAAATAGATCAGGCTTTCAAAAGCAGAACCTGGGTCCGTGAGCCCTTGGGCCACTGCCAAAACCACCCCACACCAGAGACAAGGCAGAACTCTGGCAGGGACAGCTAGGCCGGCAGGACTTACCGGAAAGGGCAGGAACTGGAAACCAACTAGGCTGAACAGGGTAGGACTAAGGGTCAGAGGGGAAAGGAAAATACATGGGCACAAGGCAGGAAACTGGGCTAGGACTCACAGACAGACAATACTACACTAGGCAGGAAATGGACAGGCTTAAGGGTCAGGACTGAAAGCTGCAAAGCAGCCACTAAGAAAGGAAACACAGACACAGTGGTGTGCTGGAGCGGGCTCTTACGGGCTCACGAGAGCCGTTTGTTAAGTTTTTAAGAATTTTGGGAGCCGGTTGTTAAAGTAGGCCTCCCCATGGCTACTTTAACAACTGACTCCCAAAATGTGGGCTTGGGCCCCCTCCTGAATTCTCTTTTACTTTGCTGGCAGTGAGGCTGGCCCCACCAACCAAGTAAATAGACTGCTGCTGCTCCCTGCTCCTTGTTTCTGACTCTGATCATCAGGCTGGGACTTTTCATGCAAATGCAAGAAGGCTCCATCATGTTGCTCAGAGCCAGAAACAAGCAGCAGAGAATGGTGGCAGTCCATTTATTGGCTGGTGGGGCTCGGCAAAGGTATGCCTAGCGTGCCCGCACAAGGGAGAAGAGAGAGAGGCATGTATTCCCACACCCTACTCCACCCCCAAAATTTCAGGGCCGGCTATGCCCAGAGAGAGAGCCCGTTGTTAAAAATTTACCAGCACACCCCTGCACAGACAGATAAGAGACAGAACTGAAAGCTGCCGGGCAGCCACTAAACAAGAAACACAGACAACCAAGAACTAGACAGAGAAATACAAACAAGAAACAAGACTGGGAAACAAGCAATACAGAACAAGATAGACTAGACTAAAATCAGGCAAGAATCTCAGACAATAAACTGGACTAGGCAGAAGTGCACAGAGCACACCAGCATACCAGGGACCTTAGGCAATGCAAAGGCAAACACAGAAGTTTCCAAATGGCTAATAAGCCCAGCAGCAGCTGAGACTCAGCTGCAGCAATCACAAGGCAGCTACAGGTGCTGTGCAGGCACAAACAAGAAAGACAAGTCTGGCAGCCTGGAAGATCTGGACCGGACTGAGCTGAAGCCTGGAACGGGTAGGGACAGCAAGACAGTCTATGGCAGCCACCGGTTCTGGCCACCAGAGGGCGAGGGGAGCACAAACCAAGAAGCAGGCAGAAAGCATACTGAAGCATACACAGGTGCAGCACAGTGGAGCAATCAGAGCCATGCTGGAAGCAGCCAGCACACAGAGACAGAACCAACTCAGAAAGGACAGACAGAAGCCAGCTCAGAAGCTGACCCCCAGAAATAAGGTAAGTCTGAGAGGGGTCACGACCACAGACGTGACATCATGCTTCTCCAGACAAGGCTAAAATAATCTGAGGTGTCTGTTAACCCAGGTACCTAAAAAGTTATGTCTTGCTGTTAAATAGGAGACAACCCTGGGAACCAGCATTTGGAAGGCTGCAGCAGTTGCTGCTAATTGTGGGCCTGTGCTGTGGCGTTAACGCGTTAAATGTTTAGCCCTAATTAGAGACTATTCCTAAAATCCTCTGCAATAATAAGTATTGAGAATTAGAGTCAGCTTTTAGGAATACTGAGAGGAACTGTGTATAGAGACTTGATCTTATGAGGCAAGGCCTGGACTGAACTAACAGGAATCAAAGAAAGGAAATTAGCACCATCCTTTTCATATTGTTAGACTAGTCCAGTCAAAAGGGATATCGATGCTTCAGCAATGTGATTTTCACTGTATTCCTTTCTCAAACATTACAAATTTGAGGTTCATGCTAGGGAGGATTGAAGTATCAGGAAGGCAGTTCTCGGGGGAGGGGGACATCTTTCTCAAACTCTCCTGAGCTAACCCAGAGGTAACTGGGCAGCGAGTGGCGATGCCTGATTATCGCCGTGTTACCGCCGTGCAAGCCATTTCTGGAGGTTGCATTTGGGGCGGGACAACTGCCAGCGCTGCGTTGGGCCGATGGTAGTCCCTGAAGAGCGAGTGGTAAGCCCGTGTTGGGCTTACAGCCACTCTGTAAGCGGGCTCCTATGGGCCCTGTCTACTAAGACACGCTAGCGTTTTTAGCTCACGTTAATTTTTAGTGCATGCTAATGCTAGAGACACCCATATATTTCTATGAGTGTCTCTAGTGTTAGCGTGCGCTAAAAACATTAGCGCACCAACAGTGCGGCTTAGTAAACAGGACCCTATATTTTTTGCTTAAAAATTGGTTTGATTAATCTTCTTCCGCCAGGGTCGCTTTACTCATACTACCCCTCTCCTCAAGTCGCTTCACTGGCTCCCTATCCGTTTTCGCATCCTGTTCAAACTTCTTCTACTAACCTATAAATGTACTCACTCTGCTGCTCCCCAGTATTTCTCCACACTCGTCCTTCCCTACACCCCTTCCCTTGCACTCCGCTCCATGGATAAATCTTTCTTATCTGTTCCCTTCTCCACTATTGCCAACTCCAGACTTCGCGCCTTCTGTCTTGCTGCACCCTACGCCTGGAATAAACTTCCTGAGCCCCTACGTCTTGCCCCATCCTTGGCCACCTTTAAATCTAGACTGAAAGCCCACCTCTTTAACATTGCTTTTGACTCGTAACCACTTGTAACCACTCGCCTCCACCTACCCTCCTTTCCTCCTTCCTGTACACATTAATTGATTTGATTTGCTTACTTTATTTTTTGTCTATTAGATTGTAAGCTCTTTGAGCAGGGACTGTCTTTCTTCTATGTTTGTGCAGCGCTGCGTACGCCTTGTAGCGCTATAGAAATGCTAAATAGTAGTAGTAGTAGCGCTGGACTAGTGCCTGCATTTGTTGGCGCACCATGCTTAAAGGCCCCCACAGCGGTGAATAGCAAGCAAGCCAATAGATAGTGCATCAAACATGCAAATACATTCTGATGAGCTAATTCCCTATACCTCCCCAATGCTCAGCTGGCAGCGTGCCAAACAAGGGCCTCCTCCCACAGCAAACCCTTTGCCAGTTCGGATCTGGCTTTAGGGTCGTGCCAGTTGGAGAGGATTAGGGAGACAGGGAAAGGTCGGGAATCACCCCCCCCCAACCCCTCAAAGATGTGAGGGCCTGGTGGACCCCAGACCCCCAACCAGATATAAGGGCCAGGTGTTTCAGTGGACCCCAGACCCGCCATTTTGAGGACGCCCAGCAGGAAGAGGGAAGGATTCCTAGTCCCTCTTCCTCCTTCAAGGTAGGAGGGGGTTGAAAGGGCCACCACTAGATCACTGGGGCTAGTCTTCAGGGAGGGGGTCCTGGCATGGGTTCCACTGGACCGCCAGCGTTTTATGTATTTCAAAGGGGGGTCCCTAATGCTCAATGCTAACAACGTGCCTAAATTTGCATGCAATTAGCGTTGAGCATTAGGGAGTACCTTCGCAGAGAAAACCTGTAACTTGAGTAACTGCAATTTTTTTTTTATTATTTTTTATTACATTTGTACCCCAGCATTTCAGGGAGTGAGTGATGTTATCTGCACAAATTGATTGGGAGGAGAATCAAAAAGGAGGAGGTTTTCTGTTGCTTACTTGCAGCCTGTTTTGGTTGGCTTCTTTCTTGTTGGCAAGGCTTAGCATAGGATTGGTGTTAGACTTGCTATGGCTGTCAATGGTTCTCCTTTCTTGGAATTATTCTGTATCTTTTCCCTGAGTTAAAATATAATTGTTATCCTCAGTTTGATATGAAGTGAGGCTTGTACTGATGTTTGCATGTGTGTCTCTGTTCTCTCCTCAGCCAAGCTTGCTAGGGTGTTGGAAGACATGAAACAGTTTGAGTTTTAAAATTTGACAGTGCTTTTGGCAAGGGGGAAGGGGAGACTGAAAGGGATAGGCAAAATTAGAAATGTTGCCATAGCAAATGTATTGAGTCTCATACTGAGGCTAAATACTATTGCTCCTTATTCGATAATGAAATGCTAGCCATTATTGTCTTGGAGGGTAGTTTTATAATAGACTGCCAAACCTCTGCACAAATATGTGCACAAGTTAAACCTATTTTGAAAAGCAAACTATGCTCTTCTTGTCATCCACTAGAACAGTCCAGGCTAATGGGTTATGTCCTTCCACCAGTGGAAGGAGACAGAGAAAAAATATAGTTTTCAGTATTTTCTCTGTCTCCTAGCAGATGGTGGATGGATTGTGCAGATCCTGTTTGGTGCTTGCTTGGAAGCTCCTGACATGGTTTGTCCAGGTGGCAGTTGGGCAGGGGGTTATAGCTGAGGTCTTTATGATTCCTGATTGCTATGGATGATTCCTAGTGGTACTGGGTCCCCCACCCCTCAGCTAGGGTAACAACCAGTGGTGCCGATTCCCCCCACTTCACTCCGGCCATCTGTGGCTTCCTTGGGGAGTGTTCTGGGGCAAATGGATGCCTGGTGGACAGCTGAATAGCAAGCATACATCTTTGTTTCCTTAATGGGCTGTATCACTCCTTCTTACTGGCTTTGTCTGCTGCTGTTGGGTTTTTTTTTTTGGCTCCTATAGAAACCCTTCAGGCAATGTTAATCTTTTAGTGAACCAGGTATCCCCAGTGGTGAACTCCTGCCCTAATTGATGCAGGACACACAGGGTGGTTTGGGTGGCGGATTTTGTGCCTAACCCTGACAGCCTCTGTGGGTTTGTGATCCCTCAGAAGTGTGTAGGATTGTCTTGCCGGCAGGCCGCTATTTTGTTTTATTTCTTCAGAGAGTGTATGGGTCAAGCTGCCGCTTGAAAAAAATGCACGGTAATTCAACTCCTTTCAGGCTGTGATTCCCTCACTGCGCATGTCAGTGATTCAGCGTGAGACTTCATCTGTGTTTACTGCGCTTTTCGTACAGGCGGTTCTTGGAATGAAGGCCTCATTTGGATCCGTGGTCCGCCTTTTTTGTGGACAGCAGGCTCCTTGGGTCTTCCCAGTTTATGTCCTTGGCCAGCATGTAAGTTTACTTTCCCTTTATCTGGGCACAACGCTCCCACTCTATTTCTGGAGTCCTTCCGTTCTTTGCAGAGGCTATGGTTTGCTAGCTACAGTTATTTATTTCGGGGCATTCAATCTCTGTTCTGATACTTGCTTCCTCTACTCACAAAGACCAGGGTCTCTCTGTACAGCTTTTCTGTATGCAGCTTTTCCTTAAGCAGCCCCTTCTGTGTGCAGAGGCTGCGGCTCTTCTGTGAGCAGTGGCTGCGGCTCTTAGCTGTGTTCTGGCTCCGGCCCTTTGCTGTTCTCTGGCTCCGGCTCATCCCTGGCTTATAGGTATGAAAAGTTTCAAAATCAAAGAACTGACATTGATATTAGTTACTTACTCAAACTTCTACCCTTCTGGAACAATATTGCATATCAAAACCAATCGGGTGCGTAAGGGTTAGACCAAAGTAGTGAAACTTGAATAATGTTCAAAGGTCACACTTTATCATTAGATTCCAGAAAAAACTGCAGGTCAATAATATGACCTTTTCATGAATTGAGTGGTTTATCAGCTGTTGAAAACCCTGGGCAAAGATCCAAGATGGCTGCTTGTACCTGACTTGGGTTAAGTGTCTCTGAGCGGTTCCTTCTGTTTGTTTGTCATTCCGAAGTGCAGAAGCCGGTCTGTGGCTGGAGCTTCTCAGCGCCAAGTCCTCCTTCTGTTGTTGGCACATTGGACTTATTTGTTCAGAGAACTGGGACTCCTATTAGGTCGGTGGATAGCCTGTTGGAGCAGTGCAGGGTAAATTGAGACTCCGGAGCATTACCTGAGCTGGAGATCACATTCTGCGCTGACCTGAGAGCTCCTCAGCCAAGTAGAAGCAGCTCCTCAATGCTAGCACCACGTGTCCTAGGATGTGTGTAAATTGAGCGCGAGAGGCTCTGGATCACCCCGAGGGTGGAGTGGAAACTTCTGAAGCATCGGGTTTACCAGCAGGAGCTGAGATGACTGTAGTTTCTATTTCTGGGGAGGTTGCTGTGAGAACAGAGTTGGAATCTTTTTCTTCGATGGACACTCAGGTGCCTGTACTAACAGTTCCTTCCTTTTTCAAGCCTTCTGAAGTGACTCTGGACAGTCTTTGGTCCTTAATTGTGGATCTAGGTAAAGCTTTGTGCCCCCAGGTTCAAAAATTGGACCCGGGACTGGCTATTTTGGAAAAGAAGTTATGGAAAACTGGGTTAAAAATATTGTCTGAAAAAATGCATAAACAGGAAATGGAATTGGAGGCATTTAAGTCCCTTCAAACATATATAGTGAAAGATTTATCTAACTTGAGGAGGAAATCTGAGTCATTTGAAAACTTCATTAGGAGTAATAATTTATGTTTCCTGAACTTTTCTAAGGTTTTTGCAGTTACTCCTCGAGGGTACCTGGTCAAAATAGCCCCGACCAAAAAAAAAAAAAAAAACAGACAAAAATAGCCCCTGGCAAATCAGCCCCTTACAAAAGGGTCTGCCCACAATTTGGCCCCTGACATATGAGCCTCCCAACAATTGGGCCCGCCCCCGAGTATTTTTCCTATTCTGCTCCTGCTCCTACTCCTACTGCTTCAGCTGTGTGGGTGGGAAGGAAGGGTAAGAGATGCATTTCCAGATCATAGGAAGGGAGAGAGAAGCCAGAGTTCAAGAAAGGGGGTAGTAGGACAGAGATGACAGAACATGGGGTTGGGGAGAAAAAGATGCTACACTGGAGAGGGAGTTGAAGAAAGTGAGAGCTCAGATGAGGGAGTGGGAGATAGAGGGGGAGAAGAGATGCTGGACCTCCAGTAGAGTAGGCAAGTGTTTTTGGTGCACACCAGGCCGGTTTTTACCACATCTGGGAAAAAGGCCTTTATTTTTAATGGGCTGGAATAAGGGCCTGTGCTAAAACTGAAACCAGTGCATTCCTATTTACGACCTGAGCCCTTAACGCCACCCATTGATTTAGAGGTAAGAGCTCATGTTGCTACATGTGCGGTGACTGGTCAGCGCACGCCAACTTCCAATTAATGCTGGAAACACTGCATTCTACAGAAATTTTAAAAAATAATTTGTCCCAGCGGTATAAGCTCACGCCAAATTTGAAATTACCACAAGGGGGGGGGGGGGTGTTAGCCTGGCGATAGTCTCATTTTGGCGCATGCTGCATGCTCGTAGAGGCTACCGCACCTTTGTAAAAGGGCCCCAGAACTCTTCAGGGACTTTGCAGTGTAGAAATGTAAATATTATATAATGTAATTTTATCAAAGTGCAAATTAAGTTCATCCATGATAAACATAGAAGTGAAGTCAATTAACGCCAGTAGCCATTCTAGTAAATAAGCAGCATGAGATAATGTCTGGTGTAGAGGTATGTTAGCAGAAAAGTGATCGTGTTGAAGAATTACTGATTCTGATTGTACAGTTTCAACAGGGACCACTGTTCTTAACTTTAATGCACTGTGATTGATTAATAAAACTCCTCCACCCTTTCCTACCCGATGAACTGACTGATGTAACTCATAACATGAGGGACACAATCCACCTTATAATCGAAATAGAAAAACGCCCATATTCCGACCTAAATCGGGAGATGGACGTCTTTCTCTCGCGGGCGCCCAAATCGGTATAATCGAAACCTGATTTTGGGCGTCTTCAACTGCACTCCGTCGCAGGAACGAATAAAGTTGACGGGGGCGTGTCGGAGGCGTGGCGAAGGCAGGACTGGGGTGTGGTTTTCGGCCAAGGAGAGATGGGCGTCTTTAGCTGATAATTGAAAAAAAAAAAAAAAGGCGTTTTTACCGTGATTATGGGTCACTTTTGTTGGACCCTTTTTTTTCACGAACAAGTCCCAAAAAAGTGCCCCAACTGACCAGATGACCACTGGAGGGAATCGGGGATCACCTGCCCTGACTCCCCCAGTGGTCACTAACCCCCTCCCACCAAAAAAACCCCCACTTTACAAACTTTTTTTTCCCAGCTTGTATGCCAGCCTCAAATTCCGTACCCACCTCCATGACAGCAGAATGTGTTCTATCCTCTGACAGCCTTTCCCTGGTTCTGATGTGGGTCTTGGGTGAGTGTGACACCTTTTCTGTTAAGGGCACTGCAGAGTCACATCAGCAATGCATTGTGGTGGGTGTAGGGTATTGGGCTCCGTGATTCCACTAGCTTGTGTTAAATGCTCACGATGTTGGTAGTTGGTAGGCTCTACTTCCATGGTGCTTTTCCCTCTGCTTACTGGGTCAGAGCGTGCCCTGTTTTTTTTCCGGTAGTCCATGAGGTAGTGGCCATTTTTGTAAGCCAGTTTTAGATCCTGTTCATGTGTTAGCCACGTTACCTTGAATGTTGCTGAAAGAGGGCATTGTACACCATTCTGCCAGCTCGGACCTACTGCTAATCTCAGTACCAGCGAGACTCGTTGCCAGTGGGGCACAACCTCTGATCTGCAGTTAACTGTGAGTAAACGTGCTTATTCAAATAAAGGACGTTTTCAGCGACATTAGTCTTCAGGTGTCAACTGGTGTACCAAGGTTATACAGCAGTAACAAGTCCTGTCCCTGGAGCACTTTTAGTGGGTACTGCAGTGCACTTCAGGCAGGCAGACCCAGGCCCATCCCCCCCCCCACCTGTAACACTTGTGGTGGTAAATGGGAGGCCTCTGAAACCCACTGTACCCACATGTAGTTGCCCCCTTCACCCCTAAGAGCTATGGCAGTGTTGTACATTTGTCCCTCCCACGACTAAATGGCTTGGATTAGGACGTTTCTGAGCTGGACATTTTTATTTTCCATTATCGCAAAAAAAAACAAAAAACCGCCCAGCTCAGAAAGGACCAAATCCGTGGCATTTGGTCCATCCATACCGTATTTTTGAAACAAAAGATGGACGCCCATTCTTTTCGAAAATGCGGTCTGTCCCGCTTCTTCACGTACCTGTTTTCGGACATAGACGCCCATGGAGATGGGCGTTCGCGTTCGATTATGCCCCTCCACATAACTCATAGGAGACACAATTCCTTTAAAATAAAATTATCAGTGGCTGTAAGTCTAAAGAGTTATCAATGATCGAATTATGCAATAGCATCCTATATTTCCAGAGATATAGCACTCACAACTGATGCAAGTCTCTATTCCATCTCTTTGTGGGATCTGCTGATGTGGCTGACCCCCCCCCCCCCCCCCCCCCCAAGTTGAATTCCAAGAATATCAGTGTATATGACAGAGAGAATTTAATTCAGTTGTTGAAGCCCATTTTTTTCTTGCGCTATTTCCTGTGATTGATGGATTGGGTCTCCCTCTAATTGTGGACTGATTTGACTCTCATGAAGAAAAATTATTTTCCTGATTTCCTATTTTTTCTTTATTTAGGACTTCTTTTACAAAACTGTTCTAGCAATTCCTGTGCCACAGATGAGAGGAAGCCCATTCATTTCCTATGGGCTTCCTCTCATTTGCAAGGTGGGATTGCTAGTGTGGCTTTGTAAAAGAAGTCCTTAATATTTATTTTTCTTCTTTATGTGTTTGTTTATACGCTTACGTACATATAGTGAGAAAGCATTTCAAAAGAAGTCAGTTTTGCAGATAAAGTAGTATTTTGCCTGCAGAAATGTCTTTTAAAATTACCCTCTTTGCTGGGTGCTCGTGAAGGAAACTGTTGAAATAGGTGGTGTGATTGAATTTGCTCCTATTTCACCTGACTGCCTTTTATGGATGGGGCTTTATGACAGACCAGTAATTCATAGTGTGCACTTAGAACCCTGGAAAATCTACACTTAACTAAAATTGGAAGTTAATATGTGACATGACCCAAGGTAAAATAAGTGAGAGTTTTGTTTTGAGATCTTGTTGGAACCCATTTTTAATCACGATAATAAATGATTGGTAAAGTAGTGACACTGAGAAATACCTTCATTTCTGAAAATTCACTAGTTAACCATTAAACTGTTTTTCTCCTGTACCTATACCGTGGTGCTTCTTGTAGCTATTTGCATGTGTTTTAGATGTTCTAAACTGATGGTAATGAATGAAGTCCATTATGTTCTCAGAATGTTCAAGGTAAATGAGAATGCACTTTGAAACCTTGCTGCAAACTCCTTACTGACAATCTCTGGTTTCAGCCAGCTGAATATCACTAGTTTCCTTTTTATAGTTTGAAGACCTGTAGATGTTTATGATTATTAGTGTTTATTCTTGGAGGAATTATGTGCAAATTTTAGAAAATTCTGCACAGACTATTTTAAAATGTTGTATTCTTTATTTGTAGAATTCCTCTGTCATACAGGCCTGGTTCTTCCCTATCCCAGGCATGACACCCCACAGTTTTCTCACTTCTCAGACCTGACCCCTCTCCCCAGCAGTCTTATTCCTCATCTTAACTTCCCTAGCCTTGTGCCTCCCCCAGCTTTAACTGTCCCCGACTTTTTTTTCTAGTTACCTATCAGTTCCCCCCAATCCCTTTCTCAAACTTCCCTTTGCATTGTACACCCCCACGGCTTTCTTTCTCACACCCCATCCAGTACAGACACCACACCCTTAGCTCTTTTTGAAACCCTCTCCCCCCCCACCAGACATACAAGCAGTCTCTCAAAGTTCACTCCCTAGCACACACAACCAGAGCTCTTCCTTTCTAAATCCCCTCTCCCCAGCATAATTTTACAAATTAACTTGCTGTAAGATGATGAATTTGAGACTCACTATTTAGTGTGGAGTCCAACCAGATTACCAAACTGCAAATAGTAGTTCCTTGTCATCAAGCAGATGAAGCCATTACGTATGGGTTGTGTCCATCAACCAGCAGGGGGAGATAGAGAGCACTCAACATTTCACAGTGCCTCATGGCCAGCCAGCTCCATTGCCTCTTCAGTATTCTCTATCTCCCCAAGCAGGGTGGCTGCAGCTTCTTCAAGCTCCATCAAAAATCTGCCTGGGGGTGGCTCCTGGCTTGCCAGTTGTTAGCCGGGGTGTTAGAGGCTATATCAGCTTCACTTTGAAGGCACATAGGTTAGCCCTTTCCCTGCCTTACCCATGCCCCCGTGGATGTGGACATATTAGCTTGCTTTTCCCTGTCCTTTCCCACTCAGTGGATGCAGGCACATTGGTTCGCCTTTCCCTGCCTTTCCCACTCATCTGAGCCTCCGGAGTTCTTATTACCTCTGCTTTCCTCACAGCGTAAAAAAAAAAAAAAAATGGAACAGAGGTTTTTCTTTGATTCTTCTATGGGGACCGGAGCTGTGATACTCGGTCCGGTGAGGTAAGAGTGTTTTCTAACTCCTCCGGGGTGGGCCCGCGATCGGGGCTTTCCGCCATTTTGAATTTTCCCGCCATTTTCGGCGATGGCTGCAGAGAATGTAAAGCGCTTTTCCCAGTGTGGCAAGCGCAAATCAGCAGCGGGGCTCTGTAAATCGTGCTGTACAGGTGTAAGAGCCGGCCCGAGCATGGCGAGCGATGATTATTCCCGCTGGCAGCGGACGACATTTTGAATTCTCCGCATGGCACGGCCTCCGTAGGGACGGAGAGCCCTGAGCCCGGGGGGGGACTTCGAATTGAGGCTATTCAGGGAGCAGCTAGCCCCGGACGGGATCTGGGTGCTCAGGGCGAGTTTTCTCCCCTGAGTTTGTGTTATTATTGCATAAAGCTCTCCCTCAAGGGTCATCTGAGGCCCCTTCTATTGTCCCCCCCGGTGGATTCTGGCCTGGGACTGGCCGCTGAGGCTATTTTCCCTGATAATTGGCATAAAGAAAAGCGTAAAAGGGCTAATTCCCCTTCAGACTGTGGTGAACCTCCTTTTTCCCCCTCGTGGTCGGGCTGTGAGGATTCGGAGAGTTCTGGCAGGCCTTCGTGTTCTGAGGAGCCAGAGTCAGGTGCAGAATTACCACAGGATCTGGATGATCCCTCCGCGGTGAGGATTTTTCACCGTGATGAGCTGCCAGCGCTTATTTCAGATGCCCTACAGGTCCTTTCTGTTGAAGAGCCTGACAGTGGCACAGCCTCCTCTGTGAATCCTAGGATGGCTAGTACCAAAAAGCCTGCTCGAGCCTTTCCTTTGCATGACTCCATCCAAGAGCTTATTTCCGCTCAGTGGGCTGACCCTGAGGGACCTTAGAAAGTTTCCAGGGCTATGGGGCAATTATACCCTCTGCGTGAGGAGCATTTGGCTCGCTTTGCAATGCCTAAAGTAGATGCCCTAGTCACTGCGGTGACAAAGAGAACTACCCTCCCTGTGGAAGGAGGAGTTGCCCTGAAGGATATACAAGACCGTAGGCTGGAAGCAGCACTTAAACGGTCCTTTGAAATTGCTGGTCTTACTGTTCGGGCATCTGCATGCAGTTGTTATGCTGCTAGAGCCTGCCTGGTGTGGTTGCAACAGGCAGTGGAACAGCCCGGAGATGGAGCGGAGCCCTTCTCGGATGTGGCTCCGCGGCTGGAGTCAGCCTTGTCCTTTTTGGCTGATGCCCTGTATGATATTGTCAGAGCTTCGGCTAAACAAATGGCAGTAGCAGTGGCGGCTCGCCGTCTTATTTGGCTATGACATTGGGCAGCGGACATGGCCTCTAAGCAAAGGTTGGTGGTTGCCCTTTCAAGGCCTTCTCCTATTTGGTGAGGAGTTGGAAAAAAATTGTTAAAGGCCTGGGAGATCCTAAACCCCAGCTCTTGCCCGAAGATAGGCCAAGGCCTTCCTCCAAGGGCCAGGCGGTCCACTCCTCTTATAGACTTCGCTTCCGTGAAGCTAGAAGGTACCGCCCGGGGCGTTCTGCTGGGTTCACTTCTCGTGCCCGTTTTTCAGCAGAGGAACTCCTTTCGCTCGGACAAGCGTTCCACAGCCACCGGCTCTAGGCCTGGAGTTCAGGGGATACCGTCTCAATGATGGTGCGCCGGCCCCCTCCTTGCTTCCTGTCATCGGAGGACATCTTTCCCTCTTTGCCGAGGAGTGGGCCAATATTTCCTCAGATCAGTGGGTTCTGGACCTGATCAGAGATGGCTACAGAATAGAATTCAACGCCCAGTAAGAGACGTGTTTGTGGAGTCCTGATGCGGTTCTGCCGCCAAACGGGCGGCGGTAGAGGAGACTTTGCAAGGTCTGATTCAGTTAGGGGCCGTGTCCCCGGTACCTCCCGCCGAACACTGCTACGGCCGATACTCCATCTACTTTGTGGTGCCGCGAAAAGGTGGGTTTTTTCGCCCTATTCTGGACTTAAAAGAATTAAACAAGTCCCTGAGAGTGCGGCATTTTCACATGGAAACCCTGTGCTCCGTCATTGCTGCGGTACAGCCAGGAGAGTTTCTCACGTCTCTAGACTTGAAAGAAGCTTACTTGCACATACCAATTTGGCCCCCGCACCAGAAGTTTCTGAGGTTTGCGGTGTTGGGAAAACATTTCCAGTTCCGGGCCTTGCCTTTTGGCCTCGCCACAGCTCTCCGAACCTTTTCAAAGGTAATGGTGGTAGTAGCTGCTTGGCTTAGGCGAGAAGGTATCAGGGTTTACCCGTACCTAGACGACTGGCTCATCAGAGCAGACTCTGTAACAGAGAGCTATCAAGCTACGGCCAGAGTGGTCTCAGTACTTCAATCTCTAGGCTGGGTCGTCAATATGGCCAAAAGTCACCTGACCCCCTCACAATCTCTAGAATATTTGTGGGCCAGGTTCGACACAGACTCGGGCTATGTATACCTACCCGAGCTAAGGCGGTGCAAGCTTCAGAATCAGGTCCGTCTGCTCCTGAGGATGCCCCGCCCGCGAGCTTGGGACATTGTCCAGCTGCTGGGATCTGACATCCACATTGGAAGTGGTGCCCTGGGCGAGAGCACACCTGAGACCTCTACAGTATTCCCTACTTCAAAGATGGTCTCCAGTATCTCAGGATTATCAATGCAGACTTTCTTGCCTCCCTGCGGCCCGACTCAGCATAGAGTGGTAGCTCTCAGACAGCATGCTGCGGCGAGGAATGCCGCTGGCGCTCCCCGATTGGTGTCTAGTAGTGACAGATGCCAGCCTGAAGGGCTGGGGTGCACATTGCAAGGGGAAGCATGCCCAGGGTCTGTGGACGCCCGACGAGTTGGAGTGGTCTATCAACCGCCTGAAGTTGAAAGCGGTGTTTCTGGCTCTTCTGGCCTTTCAAGTGACCCTGGAAGGATTGGCTGTCCGAGTGATGACACGACAGCAGTGGCCTACATAAATCGACAAGGCGGCACTCAGTGCAGAGCACTGGCCACGCAGGCCGAACAGATTTGCCACTGGGCCGAGCTGCATGTTCAGTTTCTGTCGGCAGCTCACATTGCAGGTCAGAGCAACGTGCAAGCCGATTATCTAAGCAGGCATCAGATCGATCCAGCAGAATGGGAACTAGCAGACGAAGTATTCCTGCAGATATGTGCCAAATGGGGCAAGCCCGTGATGGATCTTATTGCGACAAGTTCAAATGCCAAAGTCCCGTGCTTCTTCAGCAGACGGAGAGATCCTCGCTCGGCAGGGTTGGATGCCTTGACTCAGCCCTGGCCTCTGGGCCTACTATATGTGTTCCCTCCGTGGCCCTTGATAGGGCCCGTGCTCCTGCGGATTCGTCTGCAACCAGGAGAAGTGGTCCTCATCACCCCGGATTGGCCCAGGAAGCCTTGGTATGCGGACCTCCGACAGATGCTAGTAGAGGCTCCCCTTCCTTTACCTCTGGTACCGAACCTGTTGTCACAGGGCCCGGTAGCCATGGAGGACGCCTGCCGCTTTGGTCTTATGGCATGGCGATTGAGAGGGCGCAATTGAGGGACAAAGGCTATTCAAACACAGTCATTTCCACTCTCCTGCAGGCCCGCAAGCGTTCCACGTCCGTGGCTTATGCCAGGATGTGGCGCCAGTTTGAGTCTTGGTGTGCTTCAAAAGCGAACACACCCATGCGGGCTCCTGTCTCGCCGATTCTGGACTTTTTGCAGGATGGTGTACAAATAGGCTTGGCCTATAATTCCCTGCGGGTGCAAGTGGCAGCATTGGCCTCCATTCGTGGTAAGGTTGAAGGCGTGTCTTTAGCTGCTCATCCAGATGTGGCACGGTTTCTTAGTGGAGTGCTTCGGCTCCGGCCTTCCGTGCGAACACCCTGTCCAGCTTGGAACCTGGGGCTAGTTTTGAAGGCCCTGCAGGCTTCTCCTTTTGAGCCGCTTCGGCGAGCATTGGAGAAAGATTTGACACTAATGGCCGTTTTTCTTGTGGCCATTACTTCGGTGAGACGGGTGTCAGAGCTCCAGGCGCTGTCCTGTAGAGACCCATTTCTGCAGTTTTCAGAATCCGGGGTCACGGTTCGGACCGTGCCTTCCTTCATGCCTAAGGTGGTTTTAGCATTTCACCTAAACCAGCCTATTTTCTTGCCCTACTTTGATAAGGAGGAGTTTCCAGAATCTTTTGGGCAGTTGCACCTGTTGGATGTGCGCAGGACTCTGCTGCAGTATCTGCGAGTTACTATGTCTTTCAGGATCTATGCCATTTACTTCACACCAGTCCTAGATAATAACAATTTCCCTTTTACTCAATATCTTCTTGTTTGTTTGAAAAACTTTAACCCGCCTCAGTGGTGCTTAATTGTCCAACATTAGTTTTTGGCAATTAGAGATAGCACTCAACTCTTCATCGACTTTATCTTATCTTTACATAAATCAAACACACTTATCTTTTAGCATTTTCAATGTGGGGATTCAAACCACCCGACATGCATGTTTCGCCATCTGGCTGTGTCAAGGACTTCCCCCTTATGCCATGTTAATGCCAGCCTGACCACATTATTTAAACAACGTCAACAACGTTTAAATAATGTGGTCAGGCTGGCATTAACACAGCATAAAGGGGAAGTCCTTGACACAGCCAGATGGCGAAACATGCATGTCGGGTGGTTTGAATCCCCACATTGAAAATGCTAAAAGATAAGTGTGTTTGATTTATGTAAAGATAAGATAAAGCCGATGAAGAGTTGAGTGCTATCTCTAATTGTCAAAAACTAATGTTGGACAATTAAGCACCACTGAGGCGGGTTAAAGTTTTTTCAAACAAACAAGAAGATCTTGAGTAAAAGGGAAATAGTTATTATCTAGGACTGGTGTGAAGTAAATGGTGTTTATGGTCGCTAGATAAGGGCTGATTTATGTTTCAGGATCTATGATCATCTGTTTGTTTTGCTATCAGGTCCTCGCAGAGGGTCTCCAGCGTCTAAAGCCACTATTGCCCGCTGGCTCAAAGAAACTATCTTTTCAGCTTATCTGCTTGCCGGCCGGTCTCCGCCTGTAGCCTTTAAGGCGCATTCTACCAGAGCGATTTCTTCCTCTTGGGCTGAAACTGGAGCACTCTCTCGTCAAGAGATATGCAGTGCAGCAACATGGGCTTTTAAGCTCTCTTTTGCCCAACATTACAGGCTGGATGTGGCTGCTAGGAGGGATGCGCGTTTTGGAGCACAAGTGCTAGCGCGTGGTGTGACCTGTTCCCACCCTATATAGGGATTGCTTTGTTACATCCCATACATAATGGCTTCATCTGCTTGATGACAAGGAAGGGAAAATTAGGTTCTTACCTTGGTAATTTTCTTTCCTTTAGTCATAGCAGATGAAGCCATGAGCCCTCCCTGTATGATTGTCTGTATACTGTGAATCTGTTTCAGGTTCTGTTCTTGTTTCCTGAAGTTCCTTCCTTGGGAGAAAGTTGGAAAACAGTCTTCAGGATTCATGTTCACTTATAGGAGGATGAGTCCATTCCCTCCAGTTTATGTTTTGGAGGATGAGTTTATTCCCTCCAGGAGGATGTGTTCATTCCCTCCTTTTGAGTTCATGCCCTTGTTAAGGGGCCATCGTTCGCTGTGAGGAAAATTCATGTTATTCCCATTGCGGTTTGACATACTGCTTTGAAGCTTCAAATACTGAAGAGGCAGTGGAGCTGGCTGGCCATGAGGCACTGTGAAAAGTTGAGTGCTCTCTATCTCCCCCTGCTGGTTGATGGACACAACCCATACGTAATGGCTTCATCTGCTATGACTAAAGGAAAGAAAATTACCAAGGTAAGAATCTAATTTTCCCATTGTAACTTTATTACTGTGCCATCTAATTGTAATTCAGCTGATGGAATTGGATGGTTTCTACCTCCTACCCAGAGAACTGTAGTCTTTTCTACATTTAATTTTAACCTATGTGCAACCATCTATTGTGAGATCTTGCCAAAGCAATTCTTTGATAAAACAGAATGTCAGAAATTGAAGAGGTTATGGGAAAAGTAATTTGAACATTGTCCGCATAAATGTAGTAAGACAATTTTAAAGATTGAAGTAAACAACCCAAAGAGCTAAAAAATACATTAAAAAGGATAGGGGACAAGGGAGAGCCTTGAGACACTCTCCAGGTTGACTTCCAAAACAATTACGCTCCATGATGTTTAACCTTATAAATTCTGTTTCTCAAAGATCCTAAGACCCACTTTTCCTCAACAGTTGTAATCCCAGTTCTTTCCTGTTTGTACATCAGTAGATAAGTACATAAGTATTGCCACACTGGGACAGACCAAAGGTCCATCAAGCCCAGCGTCCTATTTTCAACAGTGGCTAATCCAGGCCACAAATACCTGGCAAGATCCCAAAAAAGTTCAATACATTTTATGCTGCTTATCCCAGAAATAAAGAGTGGATATTCCCCAAGTCATTTTAATAATGGTCTATGGACTTTTCCTTTAGGAAGCTGTCCAAACCTTTTTTAAATCCCATTAAGCTAACCGCCTATACCACATTTTCTGGCAACGAATTCCAGAGTTTAATTACACGTTGAGTGAAGAAAAATTTTCTCAGATTTGTTTTAAATTTACTACTTTGTAGCTTTATCGCGTGCCCCCTAGTCCTAGTATTTTTGGAAAGAGTAAACAAACGATTCACGTCTATCCATTCCATTCCACTCATTATTTTATAGACCTTTAGAGATGGGAGTAACTAGCGAGGTAATTAAATTTGCTGATGACACAAAATTATTCAAAGTTGTTAACTTGCGACAGGATTGTGAAAAATTACAGAAGGACCTTACGAGACTGGGCGGCTAAATGGCAGATGACTTTTAATGTGAGCAAGTGCAAGGTGAAGCATGTGGGAAAAAAGAACCCAAATTATAGCTACGTCATGCAAGGTTCCACGTTAGGAGTTACGGACCGAGAAAGGGATCTGGGTGTCGTCGTCGATAATACACTGAAACCTTCTGCTCAGTGTGCTGCTGCGGCTAGGAAAGTGAATAGAATGTTGGGTATTATTAGAAAAGGTATGGAAAACAGGTATGAGGATGTTATAATGCCGTTGTATCGCTCCATGGTGCGACTGCACCTTGAGTACTGTGTTCAATTCTGGTCGCCGCATCTCAAGAAAGATATAGTAGAATTGGAAAAGGTGCAGCGAAGGGTGACTAAAATGATAGCGGGGATGGGACGACTTCCCTATGAAGAAAGACTAAGGAGGCTAGGGCTTTTCAGCTTGGAGAAGAGACGGCTGAGAGGAGACATGATAGAATTATATAAAATATTGAGTGGAGTGGAACAGGTGGATGTGAAGCGTCTGTTCATGGTTTCCAAAAATACTAGGACTTGGGGGCATGCAATGAAACTACAGTGTAGTAAATTTAAAACAAATCGTAGAAACATTTTCTTCACCAAACGCATAATTAAACTCTGGAATTCGTTGCCGGAGAACATGGTGAAGGCGGTTAGCTTAGCAGAGTTTAAAAAGGGGTTAGACGGTTTCCTAAAGGACAAGTCCATAAACCACTACTAAATGGACTTGGGAAAAATCGACAATTCCAGGAATAACATGTATAGAATGTTTGTATGTTTGGGAAGCTTGCCAGGTACCCTTGGCCTGGATTGGCTGCTGTTGTTGGCAGGGTGCTGGGCTCGATGGACCTTTGGTCCTTTCCCAGTGTGGCATTACTTATGTACTTACTAGTAAAAAAGGCCCGTTTCTGACACAAATGAAACGGGCGCTAGCAAGGTTTTCCTCAGAGTGTGTATGTTTGAGAGAGTGTATGTGAGAGTGACTGTGAGAGAGAGAGAGTGAATGTGCGAGTGTGTGTGTGTGTGAGAGAGAGAGTGAGTCTGGGTGCGAGTGTGTCTGTGAGAGAGAGAGTGTGTGTGTGAGAATGAGAGTGTGTGCAAGTGCATATGTGAGAGACAGTGTGAGAGAGAGAGAGTGTGTTTCACACAGATATAGTGTGTGCAAGAGAGCGAGAGTGTGTGTGAGACACAGACTCTCTGTGAGACTGAGTGTATGAGATCAAGAGAGTGTGTGAGTGACTGTGTGACACATAGAGAGTGAATGTGATACAGTGTGAGACATAGAGTGTGTGAGAGACAGTGTGTGAGAGTGAGAGAGAGAAAGACATTGACTGTGAGAGAGAGAGAGAGAGAGAGAGAGTGTGTGTGTGGCAGAGATTTGTCCGCCCCACCCCCCTCTGGTGTCAGGCCCCCCTCCCTCCCTCTCTCTGGTGTCAGGCCCCCCCTCTCTCTCTGGTGTCTTGAGCGTTACTGTGCAGGACGCTGAGCTCTGGCTGTACTTCAAGGAACTGACCAATCCTATTTAATAAAATGTACCTCCAACATTCTGAAGCCGAGAAACCTCGTGTGGTTGGTCACTTCTGCTTGTGACGAACCCAGAAGTACGTGATGTCAATACAGGAGATGGATACAGAGAGTAGGAATGCCTCAGTCATGCAGTCAGCTTCAGAATGTTGGAGGTGCGTTTTATTATATAGGATGTACTCTATTATATGTCCCCTCAGCCATCTTTTCTCGAAGCTGAAGTGCCCTAGCGGCTTCTGCCTTTCCTCATAGGAAAGTTGTCCCATCCCCTTTATCATTTTCGTTGCCCTTCTCTGTACTTTTTCTAATTCCACTATATCTTTTTTGAGATTCGGTGATCAGAATTGCACACAGTATTCAAGCTGTGGTCGCACCATGGACCGATACAAAGGTATTATAACGTCCTCATTTTTGTTTTCCATGTTTTTGTTTTGCTGTGGGTATTCAGGCAATACAGCTCCCATTTCTGCCCTTTCTACGGCTAGCCTTCTTTTCTGCACTTTGCATGATTTTGGCGTTATTAAAAAAAAAAAAAAAAAAAAAAAAGACGCAATGGCAGAGAAGCTCCGCCGCTGTTTGATCTGTCAGCGGCGGGGTGTCAGTTCTAGCAGTGCTTGTAAGTTTTGCACCGCAGTGAAGGCTCCATCGGGGGAAGTAGGGACGTCTCGTTCTTCTGCGCTGGCGGCTGGGGGGGGGGGTGTCCGATTCGGGCGCTTCTGTTGCGGCAGGTTCGCCTCGATGTCGGCTCCAATTTTGTCAGGAAACGCCGCCATCTTGCCTTCCCCCTCGATCCCTCCGTCCCTGCCTGCAGTTCCAGTTTCTCTGTCAGTTCAGAATCCTACTCTGGTCTCTTCGGTAGGTGAAGGAGGTTTTCTTCCTGAATTTATAGTTCAAATATTTCAGGTTTTTTTGTTGCATAAAGCTGGTCCTGTAGAAGCTCCTGGGAAGAGGTCTCAGGAGGAGCAACTAGTGCCTGCAAAATGGATAAGGCAGTCCTGGAATGTAGAGGAGGATTTTTCTTCTGAACATGACCAGGATATGCCCTCTCTAGAGGAGCCAGATTTGACTGTCTGAGGATTTTCGTCAGCCTGAAGATGATGCAGAGGCTCCCCCTGTTGGGGAGGACCCATCGGTGGTGCGAATTTTTCATAAAGATGACCTTCAGGAACTTATTTCTCTAGTTTCCACTGCCTTGCGTTTTGAGGAGCAAAAGGCTTCCGTGATGGAGCCCAGAAAGGTTGATTTGTTGGTGAAAGGTATTCGCCACCCGGGTAGGATCTTTCATGTGCATCAAGATATTAGGGATATCATTCAGCCTCAGTGGGAGGTTCCTGATTCTGCTTTTTGTCTCACTAGGTCTATGGTCCGACTTTATCCCATTCTGGATTATGACAAAAAGCTTTTGCACCCCCCCGGTCATGGACCCGGTGGTTTCCACGGTCACCAAGCGGAATACAGTTCCCATGGATGGTGGTACCGCGTTGAGGGATGTCCAGGATCACCATATAGAATCTTTGTTGAAGAATTGCTTTGATGTCTCTGCTTTGGCAGTGCAAGCTGCTATTTGTGATTCCTTGGTGGCGAGAGCTTGTTTTTGCTGGTCTGAGAGGGTCTTAGATCGTGCTTTGGATGACCTTTTGGCAATAGATAACCAGGTTGCAAAGTTGGAGATGGGTTCGGCATTTTTAGCGGGTTCCCTTTACAATTTGCTTCGAGCCTCTTCTAAGTCTATGGCTTTATGTGTGGCGGCCCGTTGCTGTCTTTGGCTTCGTGGCTGGTCGGTGGATGCGACCTCTAAATCCAAGCTTAGTAAATTTCCCTTTAAGGGTTCCCTACTGTTCGGTGATGAGTTGGACAAGTTGGTTCGCAACCTGGGGGAGTCTAAGGTACCGAGGCTCCCTGACGATCGTCCCAGGGGTCCTGGGTGCGGTGTTTTCTGTGGCCGCAGTAGAGGCCGTGATTTTCGTCAGTTTAGACCGGGCAAGGTGGTTCCCATTCAGCGCTCCAGAGTTTTTCAGAGGACTCACTCCTTTCGGGGTAATCATAGAGGGGGTCGGGAGACGGGAAATCCCTTCTCGTCTTCCTCCCATCCACAACATTGAAGTTTTGCGGGCCCAGCCTCCAATTCCGGTAGGTGCTCACTTGGCGCAGTGTTTTCGGAGGTGGGCCCAGATTACTTCCGACCAGTGGGTCCTAGAAGTTATTCAAGATGGGTACGCCTTAGAATTTACTCGTCCTTTGCCAGACGCGTTTTTGGAATCTCCCTGACGCTCTTGGTGCAAGGTCATGGCTGTCATGGACATTCTACGCAGACTTCTCGATCTTCGTGCTAGTTGTCCGGTGCCTTTGGCACAGCTTCGCAAAGGTCGTTACTCCATTTATTTCCTGGTTCCCAAGAAGCAGGGTTCCTTTAGGCTGATTCTAGAGCTCAAGGCAGTCAATTGATCCCTCAGAGTGCCTTCATTTCGTATGGAGACTGCGGTCAGTCATTGTGGCGGTCTGGCCTGGGGAGTTTCTGACGGCTCTCAACCTGACGGAGGCCTACTTGCATATTCCCATCCGTCCGGTGCATCAGCGATTCCTTCGTATTGCAGTACTGGGTGAGCACTTTCAGTTTCAAGCTCTATACCCTTTGGGCTTGCGACCGCTCCATGAACGTTCACCAAGGTCATGGTCGTAGTGGCAGCAGCCCTCAGGATGGAGGGCATTCTAGCCCATCCTTATCTAGATGACTGTTTGATCAGAGCAAAGTCTTACCAAGAGAGCGTTCAGGCCATAGCTCGGGTGGTAGACATCTTCAGTCCCTAGGTTGGGTAGTCAATGCGCAGAAGAGTCGTCTCTAGCCCTCTCAGTGGTTGGAGTACCTGGGAGTGTGTTTCGACACGAAGCAAGGCTGGGTTTTCCTTCGGTCAGCCCGTATACTCAAGCTTCAGTCTCAGATTCGTCAGTTATTGCAGTCCTTGAAGTTGTATAATTATAGTACAGCAAGAGGCCCTCACTGGATGCCCACCGGAAGGGTGGAAGGCCAGATTTTAGGACTCAGGCTGTAAAAATACCAGCTAGGTTTAAAAATCTATGACTGACTGAGCAAGGACTTGCTTTTCCAGCAAGTTAATATGTGTCCCAGCTTGTGATCCATCCACTGGAATAGTGGTGGGTCAATTTACATACCTTAAACAGCTTAAACTGCTAAAAGGCACTGGCTAGGCCTGAAAAACTTATGATGGCCTGGTTGCTGAGCCTTCAGTAGCAGGGTTGCTTGGTAAGCCTTATTAGAATTTAGTGTGACATTCAAAAGCAGTACAAAGCCAAAAACGAAGAATTAATGGCTAAAATCCTAAAAAGTTAAGTTCACAAAATGGAGGCTGATACAGGTAAAATGGCAGCCAGAGTCACAAGATATGGAACTGATCTCTTCATCTTAGAAGAGATGGTTGCACAAGATTAGGAACAACAGTCCATATTAGGAGTTGACCATATTAGGAGTTGTTTACAAGACAGGAAAAAGATTAAGAAACAGGTGGACACCTGACCTGTGGTTAAGATAAAAAAGTCCCTCTCCATAGACTTGTATGGGGATCAAATACTATATAAGAAATGCAAATCTGAGTTGAATTCGGAGTCTTTCCCCAACGAATCTCAGAAGGCGAAGCTCTGGCCGGTTGGACCCAGAATCTGACTGATGTGTGTATCAACTTGAAGTCCTGATTGGTGAGAATAAAAGACTATTTCTATCTCAATATTCTCTAGTCTCTGTGTTAATTTCTCTGTTTCATTTCACACCTTATATCACATAAATAGACTATCTTTTAAACTCTAGTACATCATGTGGGAGAATAGATGCCCTAGGATGTCCTTGGAAATTAGGAGCCAGAAAACAGAGGTCATATTTAGGAGACTTATTATGAGCCTTCTGAAACCCTCTCTCCACCTCTGTGGGCAAGGGTCCTGCGGGGGTCTAGAGAGGGGTAATTAAAAACAAAGTCAACGGCCAAGGATTATCTTCAAGTCCTGGGGTCCATGGCGGCGACAATCGAGGCAGTGCCCTGGGCCAGGCTCATATGCGATCTCTGCAGAGGTCTCTTTTTTCTCGATGGTCATCACAGAGAGACACACTGCATCAGAGATTGTCCCTTCCTGCACAGGTGAAGAGCAGCCTCCACTGGTGGCTTCGAAACGCCAATCTGAATAAGGGAATGCCTCTGGATCAGTCCAGCTGGATAGTGGTCACAACAGATGCCAGTTTCAAGGGCTAGGTAGCTCGCTGTCAGGGGCAGTATGCTCAAGGCCTGTGATCCCCTCAGGAGGGGTCTTCCTCAATAAATCTGTTGGAAACCAGAGCAATCCAGCACCTTTCTTCATCTGTTGCGGGGCAAAGCGATTTGCATCATGCCAGACAATGTCACGGCAGTGGCTTATATCAATCGGCAAGGGGGGACGAGGAATCAGCAGTTGCATCTCGAAACATTGCAGCGGTTACATTGGTCGGAAGTACATCTGGTCACTCTGTCAGTGGCTCATTTAGCAGGCATGCAGAATGTTCAGGCAGACTTTTTCAGTCGACACACTCTAGATCCCAGAGAGTGGACTCTAAGCAACGTAGCGTTTCAGTCAGTGGTGCAGTGCTGGGGCCTTTCCAAGATGGATCTGTTCGCGTCCTCTCTCAATGCAATACTCCAAACACACCAAGAGAAAAATGTCATTCATGGCCTCTTTGGGATGGGCGACCCTTGGCATCTCTGTACTCTGGTCCAGTATTTTTCCTCCCCTTCTCCTGCTCCAGCAGCTTCCTCCCCCCCCCCCCCGCCCCCCGCCTGCCCCCACTGCTTTCAGCAAAAAATAAATAATAAGTAAATAAAAAGTGTAAGTCTGCTGTCTAGGCTGCAAAGCTGATGGCTCTGCCAATCCTGCCTTTTCTGACATGAATTTCCTATTTTTAAGATGTAGAACCAGCAGAGTCATCTTCAGCGTGATGTAGACAGCAGGTCCACACCTTTATATTGCTTTTGTTTCAGCAGGAATCTGCTTGAGAGGCAGGGGGCTAAGGAAACTGTGCCACTGGCCTGGGGGGGGGGGGGGGGTGGCATCCATAAATGTTTGCTCAGGCCCCCATAGGTAAAGTGGCCCTGGCTATAAATAGCATGCGGAAGAAGGCTCTAGTGAAGCTTGAAGAATGGTCCAGAAATTGGCAACATTTTATGCTAAAAAATACAGGATCATGCATTTGGGCTGCAAAAATCTGAGGAAGTGGTACAGTATAGAGGGTGAAGTACTCCTCATGAAGGAAGCACGGGACTTCAGAGTGAGGTAGAAAAGGCAACGAAAGCCAGAAGGATGCTTGGGTGCATAGGGAGAGGAATAAGCAGGAAAAAGGAGATGATGGTGCCTCTGGTGAGGCCCAATTTAGAGTACTTTGTGCAATCTTGAGACCACACAGCATTGGTCTCCATCAATGAAGCACATGGGGACAGACTTGTAGACTTCTTATAGACATTTAAATATCTCTGTGGCATAAATGCACAGGAGGTGAGTCCCTTTCAACTGAAACTCTGGAATGAAAGGACATAAGATGAAGTTAAAAGCGGATAGACTCTGGAGTTAATCTAAGGCGTTATTTTTTTACATAAAGGATGGTGGATGCGAAGAATAACTTCACAGTTGAGGTGTGGAGACGAGAACTATATCTGAATTTAAAAGTGTGGGGCAAGTACGTGGGATCTCTTAGGTAGATGAAGAGAATAGTAAATGGCATGGATGGGCAGATTGGATAGGCTATTTGATCTTTATCTGCTGTCATTTTCTCTGTTTCTGTGTGTTTTTAAAAATAACTTTGTATGACTTTTTGCATCCATTAAAATGCTCTAAGCAGAAATCTTGCTGGTCTTGCTTATGGATTTATAACTATATTGATGATTTGCTTTACAAATGGCTAGCATAAACTTTTGAAAAACAAATTGGCATTTCTTCCTAATCAATTGACTCTAGTGCATAAAAGAACAGCATCTCTGCTGCTCTTATTGTTAAGAAGTTATTATTCAGGGAACACATTCTTTAAATATTCATCAGATTGCAATACATAAGGAACCTGGCATGAGTTAGTTCCCAGTGCTGTATTAAAAGAATACGAAGGTTACCCTGTGATGCCATTGTGTCTGGGAGATCATGAGCTTATAGTCGTGTTTTTCCACTCTGCTTATAATTTGAATAGTACATGATTTTGCTTCTTTGTTCTTTATAGAAGTCAGTAACTACTGGATTTTTATTCTTTCCAGCCCAAATTTAGAAAGAATTATACAAAAGTGCTTGAGAATGTCTGTTTGGGGGCAAAATAACTTTCCAAAATTTAAATGGAATAAGATTAAACCTTTGGCATGGGGGAAACTGGTAAAAAGACACTTTGGGCCAATATTCAGGCTATGGGACTTAGCCTGGCTAACTCCTGCTGCGATGATGCTGGATATTCAGTGCTGGGCCATTTCTAGTGACCAGCATTGAATATCCAGTTTACTTCTGGCTGCTAAGAACATAGCCGGCCAAGTTGATATTCAGCGCTGGCCAGCTAAGTTCATAGCGGCCAAAGATAGACCTACTATTGACGTGGCCAGATTTGGCAGTATGATGCAACATATAAACATTGCATTTGGGATTGTCCTCTGATCCGTTGGTAGTGGTGTTCTTTGTGGCGCCATCTGAGTTGCATGCATGATGGCTCTTGGGATGCCACACCATCTCACTGTCTTCTGGACTATATGGAAAATGTGGTTCAGGGCACACGGATTACAACTTTTTGTTCCTTCGTAAAGCTATTCTAATTGCAAACCATTGCCTCTTGTTACAGTGGATCTCGACTATACCACTGATCACACAATGGAAGAGTCATATGCATGAACTTATTAATGGAGAGACATACTGTGAAAACTAGAGGACTTGATTTCTCAAGTTGTGTACTCCTTATTGGAGTATGTTATCGATGGTAGCATGGAGTGCTGCCTCAATTGGGGTTTCTGCTGGGTACTTGTGACCTGGCTTGGCTACTGATGGAAACAGGATACTGGGCTAGATGGACCATTGGTCTAACCCAGTATGGTTAATCTAATGTCAGTTTTTGAATTCCTTGGAGTGTGATTGGATCCTTTCATTAGTGTGGGAGTCCTCTTTTGTGCCTGTTTTATGCAATGACGGTCGTTTGGGGGGGGGGGAGTGATTAGTGGTGTATTTTCAGTTTGTGTATCTACAATATTAAGTAGGTGGGGGGAGAATTCGGGCTGGAGGTTTCTTTGGGGGGGTTCTTTATTCTCACCTTGTTTATTGCATTGTTTGTTTTGCTAGACGTTCATAGCCTTGTATGCTATATTGGTGATTTAATAAAGATATTTCAAATAAAATAAAAATACAGTGGAGCACCGTTAGTACGGGCACAATTAAAGTGCCTAATTGTTTTATTCGCAGTAATAACCTGTCTTTCAAAATCATAAAATTAATGTGCGGTACTCGATATTACATGGTAGGCTGTATTTGAAATGACCTTGCGGTAGCTACAACAAACTTCCTTGGCTTGGAAATGAAGCAAAGCAATGTCTTTGACAGTATAGTATTTTATTATTATTCCAGTAATAAGCACTCCAATAGTATGCAATTACATAGCCATGCCTTCCGAACACCACGTACTAATGGTGCTCCACTGTATATATCTTGCTAATCTCACCAATGCACACAAATATATTGTATTAAATTAGTAGTCAAGCATTAAATTAAAGGGTCTTTTTACTAAGATGTACTCATGGATTTAGCACGTGCTAATGATTAGTGTGCACTAAATGGTAAGACACTCATTATATTCCTATTGGCGTTGTATCATTTAGTGCATGCTAATCATAAGTGCA
Organism: Microcaecilia unicolor; assembly: GCF_901765095.1. Lineage (NCBI taxonomy): Eukaryota > Metazoa > Chordata > Amphibia > Gymnophiona > Siphonopidae > Microcaecilia > Microcaecilia unicolor. The sequence continues at coordinate 705,042 of NW_021963679.1, read as the reverse complement.
CACTAAGGGGATTTTTTACAAAGGCACGCTAGTGTTTTTAGCATGCGCTAATTAGTGCGTGCTAAACGCTAGAGACATCCATAGGAATTTATGGGCGTCTCTAGCATTTAGCGCACACATATTTAACACATGCGCTAAAAATACTAGCGCACCTTAGTGAAAGGATCTCTACGTGTTACATACATACATAGAAACAAATAAGGGAGGTAGGGGAGTGAACAGTTAAAGATGAGACAGTGAAAAAGAGAAGGGGGAATAGAGAGACCACTGTAATTAGAGCAGGCCATTGTTTAGGAGCAGATGGAAAGGCTTGTCTGGAATAAAATGATCACAACCACAGATTGGGAAGTGCTGTTGTTTGCACATCACTCTTGTATATGGTTATTGTACATATGTGGTTGTATTCTTTAGCCAACTGTAAGTTAAGTGTTACCATGTGTAAATGCAGTTCATATGCATTATTAGTAACTAGGTTGCATTGCATAAAAGAGAACCTTTAGCAAAATAATGTATATTATTGGCATTCGCATATACTAATGCAGTAACACTTTAGTAACTCTAGCCCCATATTGGTTCTAAAAAAAAAAATCATACAGATGAGGTCTTATGGAATTCCTCAGTGTCACAGAATAAAATTTCAAATTTTTATGAATGTATTAGAGAGAAATTGAAAGACATTTGCCTTGAAAAATTGCATTGCAGGGGATAGAAAAATTGTTGGATGAAATATAAACTCTATAATGATTTCTTTATCTTCTGATTAACAATTAATGCAAACATTTGAGAAATACAATTCAAGCTCCTGGTGGGGACAAATGTTCATATGTTATCGTATAACAGTATAGGCAGGCAGCAGGGCTTTGATTTCTCTGGCAGCTTTGGGGACAATGTGAGTCTGAAGCCTTTCAGTGCTTTTAAGGTTTATTTATTTATTTAAATCTTTAGAACTACCTATCCTCAGCTTCAGGTGAGGTACAAAATAACATACATAAAATTATGAGGGTCTTTTACTAGCATTTTAGCGCATGTTAATAATTAGGATGTGCTAAATGCTAAAGATGCCCATATATTCCTATGGGTGTCTCTAGCGTTTAGCGCATCCTGATTGGCATGTGCTAAAAATGCTAGCGGGCCTTTTTAAAAGACTCCCTATATGATTAAAGGGGTCTTTTACTAAGATGTGCTAACAATTTTAGCTTGTGCTAAAAATCAGCCAGCACTAAAAGCTGAGACACCCATGACAACATTACATCATATGCAATAACTAAAAGTATAAAATAAAAATAGTAATATAAAGAAAAATGTCACAAAACCAAAACTCAATTATTGCTCACATGCTTTGAAAGTCCTAATAGTTGTACTAGGCTGCGCATTTGGTTTGCTATTCTGTAAACATGTTACAAAATATTACAGGCAAAAAATTCAACAGGAATTAGAGAGAATTAAGTCCTTTTTATTCTTACTCACTAGCACAGCATCAGATATTAGTTGTAACAAACTTACAAAATCTAACATCAGTACCTCTGGTAATTATAGGTAATCAGACTATATAAAGAAGAGAAAAAAGAAGGAAGGAAAGTTTGTTCCTCATACAAAGGTCACAGAACAGAGAGAAGAGAAAGAAAGAATGAATGAAAGAAAGAAAGATTCTTAGCTGTAGAAAATTAGTTTCTACGAAGGGGGGAGAGCACCCTCTTCGGGAAAAAATAGGCCATTGGAGAGATCTGAAACTCTCTTTCCAAGCATGCCTAGTTTTTCAGAGTTTCTTTGTTTGCAGCGTGGTTTTATAGGCTGTGGTGAGCATCCACCTCTTTTCTACCCTGGACCAATCATAGGTGCTGCATATGTGCTGGAGACTTGTAATTGGGTCTTTCATATGTGCTGGAGGCTTGCAATTGATGTCCTTGCCATACCACTTCTCATTAAATTACATTTGTAACAAGTTATACCAGGTAGCTGAGTTGCCCTAGCAACAGGAGGTCCCATCAGAGTTTGCGACCAGCCAGAAATTCCTTCATGTGGCTGATAGTAAAGAAAGATGGGGGACGGGAAATAGTGCAGCATACCTGAAGTAGAACTTTATAGCTAAAAAATTATAGACATAGTTCTCATACAGTGTATCGGAGAACAAATTATGAGCCAAAAGCTTGACCAAAGAATAACTTTCTCACCTGTTTTCTGAAACCACAATAATTATCCATTAGTCTTATCTCTGCTGGTAGCTTGTTCCATTCTGATGGCCCAGCAAGCATAAATACTCTATTATGCTTGTGCAGCTGGCAGCTGCAGAATCCTGGTGCCCTCAGAACGCAATACCCTTTCATGTATATAACTGCAAAGCTGCAGTAAACTATTGAGGGGCTTCTCCAGATAATGTCTTAAAAATTAAGTAGATCACCTTAAATCTGACACGCCAGAGTATGTTAGCCAGTGCAATGAAGAAAGAATAAGGCTAATGTAATATCAGAATTATAGGTGCAGAATTTTTGAGTAGTCTGTAAGTCCTTCATCACATTTCTTTTTCATTGCAGCAATCTGATCCAAAGCTTGGACCAATGAATCATAACAACTATAAACTGTAATCTCCAAATCATCAATTTGAATTGACTGCAAAGATGAAATTCACACATCTTTTAAAACCTGTATGTCATAAAAACCTCTATAATGACACACTGGATACCATCCTTTCTGTTTAGAGGTTTAGATTATAGTTTGAACTACTATCAGAAACACTATCCAGCTTATTTTCGAAAGAGAAAGACGCCCATATTTTGAACCAAATCGGGAGATAGGCGTCTTTCTCCCGTGGGTGCCCAAATCGGTATAATTGAAAGCCGATTTTGGGCGGCTTCAACTGTGATCCGTCGCGGAAACGACCAAAGTTGACGGGGGCGTGTCGGAGGCGTGGTGAAGGCGGGACTGGGGCATGGTTATCGGCCGAGGAGAGATGAGCGTCCTTGACCGATAATCGAAAAAAGAAAGGCGTTTTTAGCACGAATTTGGGTCACTTTTTTTGGACCCTGTTTTTTCACGAACAAGTCCCAAAAAAGTGGCCCAACTGCCCAGATGACCACCGGAGGGAATCGGGGATGACCTCCCCGGACTCCCCCAGTGGTCACTAATTCCCTCCAACCAAAAAAAACCCACTTGAAAAACCTTTTTTGCCAGTCTCTATGCCAGCCTCAAATGTCGTACCCACCTCCATGACAGCAGAATGTGTTCTATACTGTGACAGCCTTTCCCTGGTTCTGACGTGCGTCTCGGGTGAGTGTGACACCTTTTCTGTTAGGTGCACTGCAGAGTCACATCAGCAATGCATTGTGGTGGGTGTAGGTATTGGGCTCCGTGATTCCACTAGCTTGTGTTAAATGCTCACGATGATATTAGGTGGTAGGCTCTACTCCCATGGTGCTTTTCCCCCTGCCTACTGGGTCAGAGTGTGCCCTGTTTTATTTCCGGTAGTCCATGAGGTAGTGGCCATTTTTGTAAGCCAGTTTTAGATCCCTTTCATGTGTTAGCCACGTTACAGAACCTAGTTCATACCTTGAATGTTGCTGAAAGAGGGCATTGTACAGCATTCTGCCAGGTCTGACCTACTGCTAATCTCAGTACCAGGGAGACTCGTTGCCAGTGGGGCACAACCTCTGATCTGCAGTTAACTGTGATTAAACGTGCTTATTCCAATAAAGGACATTTTCGGAGTGATTAGTCTTCAGGTGTCAACTGGTGTGCCAAGGTTATACAGCAGCAACAAGTCCTAGAGGCCTGCGTGTATGCAGGTCCCTGGAGCACTTTTAGTGGGTACCGCAGTGCACTTCAGGCAGGTGGACCCAGGCCCATCCCCCTCCCACCTGTAACACTTGTGCTGGTAAATGGGAGCCCGCCAAAACCCACTGTACCCACATGTAGGTGCCCCCTTCACCCCTAAGAGCTATGGTAGTGTTGTATATTTGTGGTAGTGGGTTTTGGGGGAGGGGGGTTGGGGGCTCTGCACCCATGGTAAGGGAGCTATGCATGTGGGAGCAGTTTCTGAAGTCCACCGCACTGACCTCTAGGGTGCCCAGTTGGTGTCTTGGCATGTCAGGGGAGTGCGTGTACTACGAATCCTGGCCCATCCCATGACCAAATGGCTTGGATTAGGATGTTTGTGAGCTGGGAGTTTTTAGTTTCCATTATCGCTAAAAAAAAACAAACGCCCAGCTCACAAACGACTAAATCCATGGCACATTTGGTCCGTACAAACCGTATTTTTGAACCGAAAGATGGACGCCCATTTTTTTCGAAAATACGGTCTGGTCCTCCCCTTCATGTACCCGTTTTCAGAAATAGTCGCCCATGGAGATGGGCATTCGCGTTCGATTATGCCACTCCACGTGAACATCTCGGTTACACTGGATGAGTACATAGACATCTTTGCTGGAAAAGAAATATGTGGAGGACTTGCAGCTCATCTGCATATCCTTACAGCCTTCACCGGGGCATTTTCTCTTTACATTTATTTGTCTCCCAGTTACTACTTATGGCTCCAGTACACTTTTTCTTCTTGGTACTGGCCCTTCCTAATCTGTTTCTCCATCTGACACCACTGTACACTGTAGGAACACATTGTCCACCCTCTGTATTCATCATCTCACTATCTCTTTTTTCCTCTTCCTTTTTCTCAGCTCTCAACCTTCAACATTTCCTTCCTTCCATTCATCCATCTCCTTTCTATCTGAGTACATCTCGCCAGGAGGAGTAGCCTAGTGGTTAGTGCAGTGGATTTTGATCCTGGGGAACTGAGTTCGATTCCCACTGCAGCACCTTGTGACTCTGGGCAAGTCACTTAACCCTCCATTGCCCCTGATACAAAATAAGTACCTGAATGTATGTAAACCACTTTGAAGGCAGTATATCAAGTCCCATTTCCCTTCATCGCTGTCATCATACCTCTACTCTTCTCCATACTCTCTTGCTCCTTCTCCTGCTCTCCGTTGGGGACATTAATCCCAATCCTGGTCCTCCACATCAGCTCTCATCCTATTTGTGCAGATCACACCATGATATCTCCAATCTAATTTCTGTTCCTCTCCTCCCCCCTTCTTCCCTGCCTTTCTCTTGTGCTCTGTGGAATGCCCGCTCTGTCTGTAACAAACTTTCCTACATCCATGACCTCTTTATCTCTCGTACTCTCCATCTGCTTGCCCTAACTGAAACTTGGCTTTACCCTGAAGACTCTGCTTCAGTCGCAGCCCTATGCCATGGAGGTTATCTTTTCTCCCATACTCCTCGCTCGGTTGGCCGTGGAGGTGGTGTCGGTCTACTACTTTCATCCTCTTGTTTCAACCTCTTCTTCCACCTCAGTCTCACTGTTTTTCTTCCTTCGAAGTCCACTCCATCCGTCTATTTGCTCCTCTGCCTCTCCGAGTAGAAGTCATTTATCGACCCCCTGATAAGTCCCTTTCTTCCTTTCTCACTTACTTTGATGCCTGGCTTTCCTTCTTTCTTGAACCTTCATCTCCTTCCCTCATTCTTGGGGATTTTATGTTTCAACAGTTTTTATTGAAAACAGTGTACACTTTTGTCAACATCAGATATTCAATATGTACAACCAGTCATATAATTCCCTTCCAATCAACTATCAAACAAATCGGGCCAACTGCTTTCACTTTTTATTCCGTTTCTCCAATCCCCCCTCCCTTTCCCTATTCCCCCCACCCCCTAACATTCCCCCCCCCCTCTGTTCACCCTCCTATTTTCTCCCTCCCCCCGGAAAACTCACAATCATCTTAAAGAGGAACTGACCCACCCACAACGTCACTATAGTGTCTACAGCACATTAAGCACAAAACTCTTACCCTTAGCTGATAGGGTATCTATATATTTTCCCCAGATCTTCAAAAACTGATTCTTTCGTTTTGGGGATCCTCTGGCTTCTCTTGCCTCCCACATCAGAAGCTGGTGCACCATATTCCGCCAGTGCCAAAATTCTGGTACAGCCTCCGACGTCCAATTTTGAAGTATACATTTCTTTGCCAGAAGACATCCCTTACGAAAAAATAATGTTTCCTCTGAGGTATTCCCTCTAAATGACCCATAGATATCCAGTAACATCTGTGAGGGGGTTCCTATTATTTCACAAGACAGCAGGTTTGACAGATAGTTGGCCACTCTGGACCAGAAGCCCTGTATGGCTTCACAGCTCCAAAATGCGTGATAGAATGTGTTTTCTGCGATTTTGCATCGCACGCATATTGCATTTTGTGTTCCCCCAAATTTTGCTAGTTGAACTTGTGTGAAGTAGGCTCTATGAAGTACTCGAAATGCACATTCCCGATATTGGGCTCCACTAACTAAGTTTGCAATACCCTTCACTTGTCTGTTAATGTCCCAGTTGGGGAGGGCTATTCCCAAATCTTTCTCCCACCGTTCTTTAACTGTTTTCAAGTCTTTATTCATCCCCACTGACCCTAATGCCTTATACACTTCAGAGACTGATGGTTCAGTATCTGAAATTTCCTCAAAGAATTCTTTCAACTTGGACCCTGATTTTTGTCTCAATTTCTCCCCATCTAAAGAATGTATAAAATGTTTCAGTTGGCAATAAGCAAAAGTGTCCCCCCATTGCATCGGCTCATTACCCAGCATTTGTTCTCGCGGTTTTATCTGCCCCTCAACTCCCATTATGTCTTCCAAATACATTATTCCTCTTTCCTCCCATCTTTTAAATACTGGATTCTCCAAGCCTGACACAAATTTAGGGTTCCCCTGAATAGTCATTAATTCCGTGACTTCATTATCCACTTTCAGACATTTTCCCAAAAACTGCCACGCCTCACGTAGCGGCGTCAACAACAAACTTTGACTTAGATATCTAGGGATCAAAGATCTCTCCACTTGCAACAATGACACCAAGCGATATGGAGCATAGAATGCCTCTTCCATCTCTAGGGGGGTGTAATTATTCGATTCAAAAAGCCAATCTCTAACATGTCTCAGTAAACATGCCATATTATATACAGTGGTGGAAATAAGTATTTGATCCCTTGCTGATTTTGTAAGTTTGCCCACTGACAAAGACATGAGCAGCCCATAATTGAAGGGTAGGTTATTGGTAACAGTGAGAGATAGCACATCACAAATTAAATCCGGAAAATCACATTGTGGAAAGTATATGAATTTATTTGCATTCTGCAGAGGGAAATAAGTATTTGATCCCCCACCAACCAGTAAGAGATCTGGCCCCTACAGACCAGGTAGATGCTCCAAATCAACTCGTTACCTGCATGACAGACAGCTGTCGGCAATGGTCACCTGTATGAAAGACACCTGTCCACAGACTCAGTGAATCAGTCAGACTCTAACCTCTACAAAATGGCCAAGAGCAAGGAGCTGTCTAAGGATGTCAGGGACAAGATCATACACCTGCACAAGGCTGGAATGGGCTACAAAACCATCAGTAAGACGCTGGGCGAGAAGGAGACAACTGTTGGTGCCATAGTAAGAAAATGGAAGAAGTACAAAATGACTGTCAATCGACAAAGATCTGGGGCTCCACGCAAAATCTCACCTCGTGGGGTATCCTTGATCATGAGGAAGGTTAGAAATCAGCCTACAACTACAAGGGGGGAACTTGTCAATGATCTCAAGGCAGCTGGGACCACTGTCACCACGAAAACCATTGGTAACACATTACGACATAACGGATTGCAATCCTGCAGTGCCCGCAAGGTCCCCCTGCTCCGGAAGGCACATGTGACGGCCCGTCTGAAGTTTGCCAGTGAACACCTGGATGATGCCGAGAGTGATTGGGAGAAGGTGCTGTGGTCAGATGAGACAAAAATTGAGCTCTTTGGCATGAACTCAACTCGCCGTGTTTGGAGGAAGAGAAATGCTGCCTATGACCCAAAGAATACCGTCCCCACTGTCAAGCATGGAGGTGGAAATGTTATGTTTTGGGGGTGTTTCTCTGCTAAGGGCACAGGACTACTTCACCGCATCAATGGGAGAATGGATGGGGCCATGTACCGTACAATTCTGAGTGACAACCTCCTTCCCTCCGCCAGGGCCTTAAAAATGGGTCGTGGCTGGGTCTTCCAGCACGACAATGACCCAAAACATACAGCCAAGGCAACAAAGGAGTGGCTCAGGAAGAAGCACATTAGGGTCATGGAGTGGCCTAGCCAGTCACCAGACCTTAATCCCATTGAAAACTTATGGAGGGAGCTGAAGCTGCGAGTTGCCAAGCGACAGCCCAGAACTCTTAATGATTTAGAGATGATCTGCAAAGAGGAGTGGACCAAAATTCCTCCTGACATGTGTGCAAACCTCATCATCAACTACAGAAGACGTCTGACCGCTGTGCTTGCCAACAAGGGTTTTGCCACCAAGTATTAGGTCTTGTTTGCCAGAGGGATTAAATACTTATTTCCCTCTGCAGAATGCAAATAAATTCATATACTTTCCACAATGTGATTTTCCGGATTTAATTTCTGATGTGCTATCTCTCACTGTTACCAATAACCTACCCTTCAATTATGGGCTGCTCATGTCTTTGTCAGTGGGCACACTTACAAAATCAGCAAGGGATCAAATACTTATTTCCACCACTGTAGTTTCACATTCGGCAAGCCTAGTCCCCCCTGTGACCAGCTCCCCCATAGCAGCTGGAATTTCATTTTCGCCTTTTTGTTCGCCCAGCAAAATCTCATTACCAGTCTGTAGAACTTCGTCAGATCTTTATTCAACAGCCTAAGGGGAAGGGTTTGCATGACGTATAGCCAGCGAGGAAGAATTACCATACGTATAAGCCCCAAACAACCTATCAAAGAGAGTGGCAATGCTTCCCATTTTTCCAGCTGTTGTTTAGTTTGCGCCAAAAGTTGTTTTATATTAAGTTTATAAAGGTCCCTAGTCTTCGTTGATAGCAAGATTCCTAAATAGCGGAAGTGTCCCTTGCCCACCGCAACGGGAAGATCCCTGGCCAGTTTCTATTCATCTCCTCGTCAGCAGCCAGTGCCTCTGACTTTTCCAGATTTAACTTGAGACCAGAGAAATCCCCAAATTCTTGAAATGCTTCTAATAGAGCTGGTAACGATGACTCTGGTCTCGTGATCACAACTAACAAGTCATCAGCAAAGGCTGCCAATTTGAATTTTACATTACCCAAGGTTACACCATGAATTTCTGCATTGGAATATACCTCTCTTATCAGTGGGTCCAGATACAATGCAAACGATAACGGTGACAAGGGGCAACCTTGACGAGTTCCTCTCTCTATCCTCACATTTTCTGAACAATTACCGTTCACCATCACTCTCGCTTTTGGTGAGGTGTAAAGAGATTTAACCGCTCCCAAAAACCATCCGTCAAATCCATATTTTCCCATTACTGTGAACAGAAACTCCCATTTCACACGGTCAAAGGCCTTTTCTGCGTCAAAGCTTACTATGAGTGCTGATCTATTTGCCCTACCAATCTGTTCCAAAGAGATTAGAATCCGCCTGAGATTCTTAGATACAGCTCGGCCTTTAACAAAACCCACCTGTGCTTCATGCACCAGTCTTGGCAACACCCGACTCATTCTGTTTGCCAGTATCTTTGCAAAAATTTTAACTTCACAGTTTAATAGTGATATGGGTCTATAAGACTCAGGTAAAGTCACATCTCTCTTGCGTTTTGGGATTAATATGATACGAGCTATATTCAGTTGGTCTGGCAGTGACCCCTTCTCCACCCATTCATTATAGGCCTCCACCATTGGTGGCAGAATGGTCTCTCCCATCAATTTATAAAACTCTATCTTCAAACCATCCGGTCCAGGAGTTTTCCCTGATTGACTGCTTCCAATGGCCCATCCCACCTCATCACTAGATATAGGGGCATTGAGCTGGTCTCTCTCCGCATCAGTCAGTCTCGGAGAATCCAGATTGTCCAAATATAAAGTACTGTCAAGGCCTGAATTATCCCTTTCTGCATATAATTGCTGGTAGAAGTCTTGAAAAATATCTCTGATTTCCGCGTCTGAATGGCATAGATTACCTGTCTGATCTTTCAAAGCTGCTACTGTGCGGGTAGCTTGTTTCCGAGCTATAAGTCGCGCCATCATCTTCCCACCCTTGCCCCCAAATTTGTATAATTGAAATTTATAGTAGGTTTGTGATTTCACCTCACGTTCATGGATCAGCGTGTTTAGCGTCACCTGTGCCCCTATGAGCTCCTTTCTAGTATGAACGTTTGGAGTTTCACCAAGTCTTTTCCGCAAGGTACGGATCTGGGCCTCTAATCTCAAAATTTCCTTGTCCCTAGCTTTTTTAAAATGACTGACATAGCTGATCATTTCTCCTCTCATGACAGCCTTGGCTGCTTCCCAATAAGAGGAGGCACTCTCAACCGAATATTCGTTAGTAGCTTTATATTCAGCCCACTTAGCCAACAATCCCTCTTTAAAGCCTATATCTTTGACTAAATAGCTCGGAAAAGACCACCATCTCATTTTCTCTTCCATCCCCAATGGTTGCCAATTCACCCATACTTCTGCGTGATCTGAAATGGCGTAGGGTCCTATTCTCGTCTCTCTAACCCCTCCCAACAGTGATCGAGACATCAGTATGTAATCTATCCTCGATTGGGTATTATGTGCCCTTGATATATGAGTATAGTCCCTATCTTGCGGATGTAACACTCTCAATACATCTAGCAGGTCCAGTACAGTGCAAAGATTGGGCAGCCCTCTCGAGGGCCAGTGTCTTAGCGTGGGCGGAGGCTGAGATTTATCCAGTTCTGGGTCATACACCATGTTAAAGTCCCCTCCTAGGATTAATGGGATGGGGTCTACTGCAGTAAGTATGTCCACCAGACTTCTGTAAAATTGAGCCTCAAAGTGATTGGGAGCATATATGCTGCCTAGTAGTACCTGCTGTCTTGCTATTATCGCCTTACCAAAAACATAGCGCCCCTCTTGATCTTTAGTCACGTCACTCAGTTCTGTCACCAGCCCTTTCCTGATTAGAATAGCTACTCCTCCCTTTTTCCCATTAGCTGGTGAGGCTACACACTTTCCTACCCACCACCTAGCCAGCTTTTCATGTTCTTTATCCGAGAGATGTGTTTCTTGTAAAAGAGCTATGTCAGCTTGAATTCTTTGCAGATATTTCAAAATTTTTGATCTTTTAATGGGTGAATTAATACCACTCACATTCCATGTTACAATTTTAATCATTTAAGGAACATAAAAGCATCCTATTTGCCATTGAAACCTTTTATCTTCCGAAAGAGGCCACCCCAGCCCATGACCCCTCTCAGCTACCTCTGTGTGCTGTAAGTTAATGTGTTCCAATTCCTCTTTACCTCTGTAGTGTTCATATTTTCCCTTTGAGTTTTCCTTCCTATGAAAATCTAAATCCCCTTCCCTTAAAGCCCTCCCCATCCCCTTTTATTGTCCCTGCTAATTCCCCCCAAGGAACTTAGTCACGTTCGACCCCCCCCCCCTTGCTATTCCCCGCTCCTTAAACCGGTTAAATTTGTACTCTCGTTTTACATGTAAGAGCCTCTATATTCCCTTTATCTCCCTTTTCTCCTGATTTAAAGTTTACAGCTTTCCCATATATTATCCCGCAAATATGTCCAAATCGTGTGAACCTTCTACAACGTCCTATACCTGTCAAACAAATTTACTATTTCAAACATTCTTAGATTATTCTCTCAGTTCTGTTAAACTTCAATGAAGTGCGGAAGTATATAACACAAAAACATTTATCTCAACTCTCTTCCGCATATCATCATATCTTCATACATAGGCTTGGCTCCCAACTTTAACAGACTGTGTTTCTCCTCCCTGGTGTTGGGTCAATCAACAGATCTGATAATTAAACCGTTTGTTCTGTAAAAACTCTGCAAAGCTGGGGAGTTTAATTTCTGATCTCCTTAGTCCTCTTATAGCAGTTCCGTTCTCTCCTGCTTCTCTCCAAACTGCTTCTCCAAAGCCTTCTGATCATTCTCACTAATATGTCAACTTCTATTATAATTCCGACTTGCCAACACCCCACTGGAACAATATAGTTACAAACACTACTTCTATGGAGCTCCAATTAGTTTCTCCATTGTCTTTTAATTAGTATCCCAATGCTCCTATTTTGCCCAGGGGTCATCAGCAGGCCATACTTCTAAACTTACTTAAGTTATTCTGCGTATTGTAATTATCCGCCTCTTGCCGCCAAAAGAAGCAATTCTTTACTTGAATAACTTTCAATTACAACGTGTGCCTTTCGTTACCTTATTCATCTCCCGTCTGCAGCAGTTGTTTTACAAAGTCCTGTGCTGCTTGTGTTGTTTCATAGGTTTTCGTCGTAGACTGATGGGTTACCCGTAGTTTCGCCGGGTGCAGCAAGGTAAATTTAACCTTATGTTGAACTAATTGGGAGCAAATTGGTGAAAAGCTCCTTCTCTTCGCCGCAACTGCTGCCGAGTAGTCCTGGAAGCAAAGGATTTTTTGGTTGTTATATTTAAGAGCCATACCTCCTCTCATAGCTTGCAATATCGCTGTTTTTTGAACAAAATTCAGGAAACGGCAGATAACTATTCTGGGTCTGGCGTCACCCGCTCTCTGCATCCCCATGCGATGTGCTCTTTCAATTTGCAATGGGCCCAGCTCTGTGCTCAACTTTAGTTCTTTCATCAGCCATGTTTCAAGAAAATTACGTAGGTCTTTATCGCTGATTTCTTCGGGGAGCCCCATGAAGCGCAAGTTATTACGTCGGGATCTGTTTTCTAGATCCTCGAGTTTCTCAGCTTGATCTTCTATCAGCTTTTGAAGTTTAGCATATTTTTCTTCTACGACTCCTGTACGATCTTCCAGGGCCCCCGTGCGTTGTTGGTGCGCTACAAGGTCTTGGCTCAATTGCGCCATATGATTTTGTAATCCCTCCAGTTTTGAATTTAAGCCTTCCAATTTTTTATCTAGGATCGCCTCCATCGCGGTCGTCACCTCTCCCACAATCTCTGCTACCCACGCCGACCCGACCGCAGAGGTTGGCGGGCTCGCTGGGGCCGCCATTTTGTCTTCCAGCGCTTTGCTCTTATCTCTGTCCTTTTTTAGCGATTTAGCCGTCATAATTGCTATCAATTTCTTTTTCGGCCGCAGAATCTTAATGCGTCAGCTTTCCGCTAGCAATTTTGGTTCACACCGTTTTGTTTTTGGAGTTAATTCGATGGGAATTACAAGGAGGTACCTGGAGCTAGTCTAGCATCGACCGCTCTGGTACATAGCGTCACGTGACTCCATTCTTGGGGATTTTAACATTCATGCTAATTATCCCTCTGACTCTTATGCTTCTCAGTTTCTTGCTTTAACATCCTCTTTCAATCTTCAACTGTGCTCCACTGCCCCCACTCACCAGAATGGCCACTGTTTTGTTCTTATCCTCTTCTCAAACTGCTCACTCTCCAGTTTCTGTGCCTCAACTCTTCCCCTCTCTGACCATCATCTGATAACATTCACACTTAAACACCCTCCTCCCCAGTCCCGTCCAATCTTAACCAATACATTTAGGAATCTTCAGGCTACTTTGTCCTCCAGTGTTTCAAATCTCTTCTCTACCACTATGTTATCCAAGTCTGTCAATGAGGCTGTCTCTTCCTATAAAACTATTCTCTCCTCTGCTCTGGATACTCTCGCTCTTCCCATTCCCCGTTCTGTAAAACGTACCAAACCCCAGCCTTGGCTGACCTAGAATCTGCTACCTACGTTCCTGTGCCCGCTCTGCCAAACTCCTTTGGCTGAAATCCAGTGCCCATGCTGACTTCATACATTTCAAATTCTTGCTGACCTCCTTCCAGTCTGCTCTTTTACTTGCCAAACAGGACTATTACATCCAGTTGACAAATTCTCTTGGCTCAAACCCTCGATGTCTCTTTGCCACACTGAACTTCTCTCCTCAAAGTGCCTTCACTTCCAACTCCCCCTTCGCTTTTCCCCCAGACTCTGGCTGAATATTTTCATGGTAAGGTTCACAAGATTAAACTTGAATTCTCAACCAAGTCACCTCCACCTCTCCTTCCCTTATTCCATTCTCTCAACAGTCCAACCCCTGCCTCCTTTTCTTCCTTTTCTGAAATCACTGAAGAGGAAACTACACATCTTTTTTCCTCCTCAAAACTAACTACCTGTTCCTCTGATCCTATGCCCACTTATCTACTTAACACTATCTCTCCTACTGTCATCCCTTTTATTTGTCATATCCTCAATCTTTCACTTTCCATTGCGACTGTTCCTGATGCCTTCAAACATGCCGTAGTCACACCACTCATTAAAAAACCTTCATTGGATCCAACCTGTCCTTCCAACTATCGCCCCATCTCCCTTCTCCCTTTCCTATCCAAGATACTTGAACGTGCTGTTCACCGCCATTGCCTTGACTTTCTTTCATCTCAAGTTGTTCTTGATCCACTTCAATCTGGCTTTCGCACCTTCATTCAACTGAAACAGCGCTTGCTAAAGTCTCCAATGACCTGTTCCTGGCCAGATCCAAAGGTCTCTATTCTATCCTCATCCTTCTCGATCTATCTGCTGCTTTTGACACTGTTGATCACAGCCTACTCCTTGATAACGCTGTCCTCACTTGGATTTCAGGGCTCTGTTCTTTCCTGGTTTGCTTCTTATCTCTCCCAGCGTACCTTTAGTGTTTACTCCTCTACTTCTATCCCACTGTCAGTTGGTGTACCTCAGGGATCTGTCCTGGGACCTCTTCTTTTCTCCATCTATACTTCTTCCCTTGGTACTCTGATCTCATCCCATGGTTTTCAGTATCATCTTTATTATTTATTTGTTACATTTGTACCCCACATTTTCCCACCTATTTGCAGGCTCAATGTGGCTTACATGGTATCGGAGAGGTGTTGATAGACTCCGGAGTAAAACAAATACAAATAATGGTTAAGTTGAGGTAGGAAGGGTAAGGACCACATGAAGGAACATGTGGTGGGACCATAAAGAGGATAGCAAGAACAGATGAGATTGTTTGGTGATCAGTCCGGTCTGAGGTGTTATAGTGTCGCGGAGTTCAGGTATTTAAGTTGGGTCGGTGCGGTAAGCCTTTTGAAACAGGTGGGTTTTTGTTTTTTTTCCTGAATTGGAGGTGGTCGTGTGTGGTTTTCATGGTTTTTGGTAGTGCGTTCCATAGTTGTGTGCTGTTGTAGGAAAAACTGGATGCGAAGGTTGATTTGTATTTTAGTCCTTTGCAGCTTGGGTAGTTGAGGTTTAGGTATTGTCGTGCTGATGTGGATGTGTTTCTGGTTGGTAGGTCGATCAAGTTCATCATATATCCCGGTGCTTCACCATAGTGCAGATTTTGAAGGCGATGCATTTTTTGATTGGTAGCCAATGTAGTTTTCCTTGAAGGGGTTTTGCGCTTTCAAATCGTGTTTTTCCGAAGATGAGTCTTGCCGCCGCTGATGACTCCCAGATCTACCTCTCCATACCGGAAATCTCAGCCGAAATCCAGTCCAAAGTATCAGCCTGCCTGTCTGACATTGCTGCCTGGATGTCTCAATGCCATCTGAAACTAAACATGAACAAGACTGAGCTTCTTATCTTTCCCCCTAAACCATCCTCTCCTCCTCCCCCATTCTCTCTGTGGATAACACTCTCATCCTTCCTGTCTCATCAGCTCATAACCTCGGGGTCACCTTCGACTCCTCCCTCTCCTCTGCACATATTCAGCAGACTGCTAAAACCTGTCGTTTCTTTCTCTATAATATCACCAAAATTCGCCCTTTCCTTTCTGAGCACACTACCAGAACCCTCATCAACACTCGTTTAGACTATTGCAACTTGCTTCTCACAGGTCTCCCACTTAGCCATCTCTCTCCTCTTCAATCTGTTCAAAATTCTGCTTCACGACTAATATTCTGCCAGTGTCTTTCTGCTCATATTAGCCCTTTCCTCAAGTTACTTCACTGGCTTCCTATCCGTTTCTGCATACAGTGCAAACTCCTCTTATTGACTTATAAGTGCATTCACTCTGCAATTCCTCAGTACCTCTCTACTCTCATCTCTCCCTACATTCCTCCCCGGGAACTCCGTTCGCTGGGTAAATCTCTCTTATCTGCACCCTTCTCCTCCACCGCTAACTCCAGATTCTGTTCCTTTTATCTTGCTGCACCATATGCCTGGAATAGACTTCCTGAGCCGGTACATCAAGCTCCATCTCTGGCCGTCTTCAAATCTAAGCTAAAAGCCCACCTTTTTGATGCTGCTTTTAACTCCTAACCCTTATTCACTTGTTCAGAACCCTTATTTTATCAACCTCACTTTAATATTCCCTTATCTCTTGTTTGTCTATCCTAATTAGATTGTAAGCTCTGTTGAGCAGGGACTGTCTCTTCATGTTCAAGTATACAGCGCTGCCTACGTCTAGTAGCGCTATAGAAATGATAAGTAGTATTAGTATATATCATTGAATGCCTAAGTAACCAAATGTTATAGACTAGTTAGGAAGTACGTCGACTACTGTGTACAATTCTGGTCACCGTTTCTTAAAAAAGATGTAGCGAAATTCAGTGGCGTACCTAGCGTAGTTGACACCCGGGGCCGGTCATTTTTTAACCCCCCCCCCCCCCCCCAAATCCAGTACTAGGCAGACCGAGAATACAAAACACTCAGGACCTATGGAGCAATTCTACCATACCATAAGCAGTAATTTCTACGAGTCACACAAGGAAAAGGAAAGCATCTTAAACACTACAGTGAGCACTAGAACATCAATTCACCTATTGTAAAATGAAAACAGACAGATTAGTACAGATCGTCGATCCTGCACAGTCAATGCCAAACGAAAGCCATGTCTTTTTCACAAACACAGATAACCCTAATCCACTATAGAATAAGTAATCATAAACTTTTTATTTAGACAAAAATTAAACTGAACCCCCGATGCCAGACTCTGCATAAAATGCAACACCACAGAAACAGAAAATGTCCCCTAGTACTGTGCAAAATATAAAGACAGCAGATGTAAATTTGAAAAAACTAACAAATACCAATCACCACTTTACAAATTAACAAATAGAAATAAAACAAATACAGAAAATAAAATAATACCATTTTACTGGACTAATACATTTAGCTTCCAGAGGCCAAAATTTCCTTCCTCAGGTCAGTACAGTATAGTGCTGTTACAGTATCTTATCCTGACCTGAGGAAGGGGGTTTTGTTCTCTGAAAGTTAAGTCAAAATGTATTAAAATTAGTCCAATAAAAAGATTACCTAATTTACATGTTCTATTTATAAACAACACAGCTACAATACTATATCCTAAAGCAAAATAATAAAAATATATATTTACAGTTTGTTGTCTCTGGTTTCTGCTTTTCTCATCTTCTTTTCACTGTCTTCCTTCCATCCAGGATCTGTCTTTGCTCTCTCTCTGCCATCCAGTGTCTGCCCTCTCTCATGTCCCTTCCATCCAGTGTCTGCCCTCTCTCTCTCTGCCCCTTCCATCCACTGTCTGCCCTCTCTCTCCCTTCCATCCACCATTTGCCGCAGTCTGCCCTCTTTCTCTCTTCCCCTTCCACCCACCATCCGCCCTTTCTCTCTGCCCCTTCAATCCGTCTGCCCTCCCTCTCCCATCCATCCAGGGTCTGCCCTCCCTCACGCTCCCCACTTCCATCCAGGGTCTGTTGTCCCCTCTCTCTGCCCCCCCTTTTCAGCCCCCAGTACCACCTGCCCCTAGTTCCAGCCCCAGCCCCCATCTCCCACCTGCCCCCCTTTTCAGCCCCACTATCCCACCAGTCCCCAGCCCTTTTCTCCCATCAGTCCTGAGCTTCAGACCCCAGCCACTTCTCCCTGTCCCCTTTTCAGCCCCTAGTTTCAACCCCAGCCCTTTTCTCTCACCAGTCCTGAGCTTCAGCCAGTTCTCCCTGTCCCCTTTAAAGCCCCCAGTTTCAGCCCCTGCCCCGTTTCAGCCCACAGTTCCAGCACTAGCCCCCTTATCCCAAATACCCTCCTTTTCAGCCCCCAGTTCCAGCCCCCTTCATCCACCACATGCTTTGCATCCCCCCTTTTCAGCCCCAGACCCATTCTCCCACCTGCCCCAGGCATGGACCCATTCTCCCTCCTGCCCCCTTGTCAGACCCCAGTTCCAGCTTCAGACCCCTTCTCCCCTCTGAGCACCCCCACCCCTCCACAATCCCCTTCTCCCCTCTCAGCTCCCCCACCCCTCCCCAGTTCCCTTCTCCCCTCTGAGAACCCCTCTCAGCTCCCCCACCCCTCCCCAGTTCCCTTCTCCCTTCTGAGAACCCCTCTGAGCTCCCTCCACCCCTCCCCAATTCCCTTTTCCCCTCTACGCTCCCCCACCCCTCCCCAAATTCTCTTCTCCCCTCTGCGAACCCCTCTGAGCTCCCCCACGCCTCCCCAAATTCCCTTCTCCCCTCTGCGAACCCCTCTGAGCTCCCCCACCCCTCCCCAGTTCCCTTCTCCTTTTTGAGAACCCCTCTCAGCTCCCCCCACCCCTCCCCAATTCCCTTCTCCCTTCTGAGAACCCCTCTCAGCTCCCCCGACCCCTCCCCAATTCCCTTCTCCCCTCTGAGCTCCCCCCCCTCCGTGGAGAGCGACAGAGCCCTCTTCTCCTGCCACCACCCTGCGTTTTTTTTAATCCATGCAGCGCCTCGTGTCTGCCCTGCTGTGTGCTTTGAAAAAAGAAAATCGCTTCGCTGGCGTCGGGCCGGCCTTCTCTCGCTATGTCCCGCCCTCGAGGAAATAGGAAGTTACCTCAAAAGTGGGCGGGACATAGCGAGAGAAGGCCGGCCCTACGCCAACGAAGCGATTTTCTTTTTTCAAAGCACACAGCAGGGCAGACATGAGGCGCTGCATGGATTTAAAAAAAAACGCAGGGTGGTGGCAGGAGACGGCAGAGCACCCCCCCACCCGCCAACACCCGGGGCGGACCGCCCCCACCGCCCCCCCCCCCCCCCTTGGTACGCCACTGGCGAAATTAGAAAAGGTACAGAGAAGGGTGATGAAAATGATAAAGGGGAAGGGATGGCTTCCCTGTGACAAAAGTCTAAAGTGGCTAGGGGAGATATGATAGAGGTCTATAAAATACTGAGTGAAGTGGAAAGGGTAAAGGTGAATCTCTTTTTTTACTCTTTCCAAAAACACTAGGACTTGGGGGCACACAATAAAGCTACTAAGTAGTAAACTTAAAACAAACTGGAGAAAATATTTCTTCACTCAACATGTAATTAAACTCTGGAATTTGTTGCCAGGGAATGTGGTAAAAAAGCAGGCAGCTTAGCAGCTTTTAAAAAGGTTTGAATAATTTCCTAAAAGAAACATCCATAACCATTATTAAGATGGAAAATACCTGCTTGTTTTTATTTATTTATTTATTGCATTTGTATCCCACATTTTCCCACCTATTTGCAGGCTCAGTGTGGCTTACAATACATTGTGAATGATAGAAATACAATTTGTTACAATTCTATTATGGGTTACATTGTGAGGGTTATGGGAAGACAAAGTCAAAATGTCATTAGGGGAATAGAACAATGGAATGTAACAATGGGAAAATGATAGGGTGGTAGAACAATAGTAAGAAACATTCGGGTATAACAATTTTATCTGTGGGTAGTGTTTTAAATGTGGTGAGAGTACGGGGGAAGAGAATTCAGAAGAGAGTGTATTTAGGCTAAGCAGCATAAAATCTGTTTTACTCTTTTGGGACCTTGCCAGGTACTTGTGACTTGGATTGTCCACTGATGGAAACAGGATACTGGGCTTGATAGATCTTCGACTGTATCAGACTGTATTATGGCAAGACCTGGAGCCCTGTTTACTAAACTGCGCTCGAGACACGTTATCACTTTTATCACACTCTAACCATTAGCGTGTGCTACCTGTGTAGGCGCCCACAGTATTCCTATGGGTGCCTATACAGCGCGCGCTAATTTTGTGCACACGCTAAAAATAGTGCACATTAGTAAAGAGGGCCCCTGGACTGAAAAGAAAGAGGTTCTTCTGATGACCTATAACTTTAGTGTTAGACTGCATTGCTGAGTGATGCCCAAAGAGCAGCAGAACCTTGAAATTTAGGTTTTAATTTCACCCGCACAACTTAGTGGTTGACCTTGAATAGGTCTCATTAAAAGAAAAAAAATTCACCTTCACTCTAACACAACACAACAACAAAAAGAAAAACGTGGGTTGGGTTTGAGGATCACAAGTCTGTGAATTTCAAGATGGAGTATACATTTCCAAACATAATGCTACAAATTCTAAATGTGTACTTTTTGCAAGCATTGTGTTCTGCCCAGATGGATAAACGGAGTTTTTCCTTAATGTGCCCTTATTACTGCATGAGAATGAATAACGGTAGCTTTAAAGCTTTTTATACACTAATTTTGGAAAACTACATTACTTTGCTGTATTTGTCTTTTAGAGTGATGAAGACAGATATGTGTTCATTGCAGAATGGTATGATCCAAATGCTGCTCTCCTGCGACGTTACAATTTAATATTTTACCCAAAGGATGCATCTATAGAAATGGTAAGAATTTTATGTTTCAAGGCTTAGAACTCATAATTCATCTGGTCCAGGGGCGTAGCCACGAGTGGGCCTGGACGGGCCCAGGCCCACCCATTTTCCCTCCAGGCCCATCCATCCTTCGCACGCTGTCGCTGCCCTTTTGTCCCGCGGAGGCAGCGTTCAGCGTTTCCTTCCTGCCCTGTCTTTCCCCAAGCTCCGCTGCATCGTCCCTGCAAGTGGAATCCTTCTTCTTTTCGGCCGTCACGCTGCGCTGCCGTTCACACAGGGAGCTTCGCTCCTCCCCTGCCGCGTCCATTCTGGCCCTCTCTGATGCACTTCCTGTTAGGGCCGGATGAACGCGGTGGGGGAGGAGCGAAGCTGCCTGTGTGAACGGCAGCGCAGCGCGACGGCCGAAAAGAAGAAGGATTCCACTTGGGGCGATGCAGCAGAGCTTGGGGAAAAGACAGGGCAGGAAGGAAACGCTGAACGCTGCCTCCGCGGGACAAAAGGGCAGCGGGAAGGTTGTGGATGGGCGGGCTGGAGGGAAAATGGCTGAGCTGCTGGGACATGGGAGGGAGAGGAGGAAGGGACGAGGGAAGGGAAAGAGCTACTGGGACATGGGAGGGAGAGGAGGAAGGGACGAGGGAAGGGAGAGAGCTACTGGGACACGGAAGGGAGAGGAATAAGGGACTGGAGGGAAGGGAGAGAGCTGCTGGACATGGGATGGAGAGGAGGAGGGGATTGGATGGGAAAGAGCTACTGGACATGGGAGGGAGAGGAAGAAGGGACTGACAGGAAGAGAGAGCTGCTGGGACATGGGAGGGAGAGGAAGAAGGGACTGGAGGGAAGGGAGAGAGCTGCTGGGACATGGGAGGGAGAGGAAGAAGGGACTGGAGGGAAGGGAGAGAGCGTCTGGGACATGGGAGGGAGAGGAAGAAGGGACTGACGGGAAGGGAGAGCTGCTGGGACATGGGAGGGACTGGCGGGAAGGGAGAGAGCTACTGGATATGGGAGGGAGAGGAGGAAGGGGCTGGAGAGCTGCTGGACAAGGAAAGAAGAGGAAGAAGGGACTAGAGGGAAGAGAGCTGCTGGACATGGGAGGATAGGGAGAGAAAGAGGGGAAATGGATGATAGGATGCAGAGAGAAAGGGGAGAAACTAGAAGGATGTGGAGAGAGGGAGGAGACTGAACAGAAAAAGGGTAGAGAGATAGACACTGGATATAAGGAGAGGGGAGATAGAGACACTAGATGGAAGGATCAGGAGAGAGGGTAGATGAGTGGAAGGATAAGGAGAGAAAGAGGGAAGACACTGGATGGAAGGGTAGGGAGAAAAAGGAGACGCTGGATGCAAAAGAAAGAGGGGAGACACTGGAAGGATGGGGAGAGAAAGAGGGGAGCTGCTGGATGGAAAGAGGGAGAGGACAGAGTAGGGAAAGACTGGAGAATAAGAGGAAGGGGCATGTGGAGAACAAGGGTGAGGAAAAGATGAAAAGCCATAGGTGATGAACGGACAGGAAAACCCTGGCAAGAGAAAGACGAAGGAAAGCAGAATCTAGAGACTGGGAGCAACACAATGAGAAAAAGTAAATGGCCATACAACAAAGGTAAAGAAAATAATTTTATTTTTAATTTAGGATAAAGTAATATGGTACCTGTGTTAATAAAGTTTCAGAGACCAATACTTCCTTCCTTAGGTCAGGAGAGGATATCGTAACAGCATTATACTGACCTGAGGCAGGAGGTTTTGGCCTCTGAAAGCTCACTGAAAAGTGTGACTAAATTTTGCTGGGGGAGGGGGGGTAGAGAGAAAATTTTGTGCCCACCCACTTTGGGTTCAGGCCCACCCAAAATTGGCAGTCTGGCTACGCCACTGATCTGGTCTCTTAAGAAAGCTCAAGTGACAGAAACATTTCTGATATTGTAGCCCCACAA
This sequence comes from Microcaecilia unicolor, assembly GCF_901765095.1. Taxonomy (NCBI): domain Eukaryota; kingdom Metazoa; phylum Chordata; class Amphibia; order Gymnophiona; family Siphonopidae; genus Microcaecilia; species Microcaecilia unicolor. Next base: position 682,608 of record NW_021963679.1, on the reverse strand, counting down.
GTGGCTTATACAAAGTTCCCAACTTAAAAGCTTGCTTCTCTAATTGGCATGGACTGGGAGGGTTTCTGAAGTATTATTCAGCCTTTAGGAAGAGGAGGCTAAGCTAGGCAGTGATCTGCAGTGATTACATATAATAAACTTGGAGTGAGATGTTTTCTGTTCTCTATAGACTCGGACTATTGGAGAACCTAAAAAATGTTAGCAATTATATGGAAGAACTTATGAAGGAGCCACAAACAGGAAGAGAGTAATCATTTTCTTATAGTAGCAATCTTGTCCTCAGGAGAGGGTCTGTCCTTCATTTTATGACTTTAGAGTTTTGATTAAGACATGCTGAAAGAAATCTTTGGCCATCCAGTCCAGCTGCAAAAGGAATGCTTGGGGTGGGGGAGGGGGTATGTGAGGATACTGACCTGTCCTGCAGAATTCTGACAATTACATCACCAGCATAAGCTGAGGTGCTCCCAGAAAAATCCAGTATTTTTCTCTACCTTCAGCAGGTGGTAGGTCATGCTGGAGGTGGTCCTGTCCCTGACCTAGCTCCCCGCTCTGCTGGCCATGGCTGCACAGCATGGTTGAGCTTAACAGATGTTTCAAAGTCACAATCTCAGGACCGTACTTGGGAGCGTGGCCAAGATTGCGGCACTGTGTAGATGCTGAGAGCAGGTCGGAGTGTGAGCTGCGTTCCATTTTACCTTTTTGTTTTTTTTTTCCTTAATATACTGCATACCAAAAGGAAAGGGGTGGTAAAGACTGCGCCCTCCGCAATTTGAATGGCGCCCGCGATCCAGCAGCCTATCGACTGCTTCATTGTCAGAACTCCTCCGTTTTCCGGGGATGTTAGGCCAGTGGTGAGGTCAGATGCAGGAGAATCAACCTCTTCGGGACATGAAACATTTCTTTCACCCCTGGCATTTTTGGTTCCTCCGTGTCCAGTGTCAGTGTCTGCTCAGGGTGAGGCAACGCCCGCTGCCAAAGTAGCTGCTGGGATTGTTGATGTGGAGGGTACCAGAGTGGATGCATTTGGCCCGAGTAAGGAAACATCAGGAACTGTGGAGATTACACAGTTTTCCATGGAGGTTACACTCAAGCAGATTTGGAAAATGCTGCAAAAAATGGATAGTGTGACTACCAAAACTTCTGGAGAGGTAAACACTCTGGGGAGGAAGATGGAAGATTGGATTAAAGTAGTAGAACAGGTTAAACATGATATTTCCTAAGTTAATCAAATGCAAGGGGAATTAAAAAGTCTTCAAGATTTTAAGTTATCTGTTGTTAAAGATAACCTTGGTATGCATAGAAAAATTGGAAAATATTGAGAACTATAATTATAGACTGAATCTCAGGCTGCTGAACTTTCCAAAGACCACTTGAATACTTCCTCTTGATTTATTCAAGAGATATTTGATTGAAATTCTGAAATATTCCCCAGAAGCTGTTCCCGTGATAAATAAAATATATTATTTACCCACATCCTCAAAATATTCTCAGGGTAAAATGGAGGGTAATGGTGTCTGTTGTTGGTGGCAGGAAAGGAGGCCGCTGACTTCTTCCTTACTGGGGAAGTTCTGAAGGGAGGCCGCCGACTTCTTCCTTACTGGGGAAGTTCTGGCAGTGGATCTCAACAGCTGGTGGGCATTAAGCATCTCGCCAGCAAAGGTAATCTCTGTTTTGCTAGTTGTGTTTTGCAGAAGCTCATATTGTCTTGTGCAATAAAAGGATGGAGATTACCAACAGGGAAACCAGAGACATTTCACTTTCTCTAATTCTATCATTTTTGTGGAACTGAAATGAGGAGAAGCAACCACTGCAAAACTGAAGCTGCTGACGTATTGGGGATACACAGTAGCGAGCAGGAGCCTCAGAGGCTCCCCATTGTGCCCAAATGGAGAGGGAGAGGAGAAATTCGAAGGTCAACCATCTGCACAAGCACTCCCAAAGATAGCAGGTTATCCAACAAAACCTGCTAATCCAGAATACCGTTTTTTCCAAATTAACCGGCTATTCCACAAAATGGAGGGAAGGCATGAGAGCACATTCAGTCCACTCTGGAACTAACGTCAGATACAATGGGTATACAGCTGCCATGCCTAATTGTGCGCTGTTTAAGGCGCAAGCCAAAGGAGAACACCTTAGCGCAGGCCTTTGTGCAGGGACTGGCGCAAAGACGAAGAACAGCCAGCATCACAAGAAAAGTAAGTCTCACTAGGATACAAGAACTCCCTGATAGAATTTAATCTCTCTATGCTCCAAAACAGACAGATTGTGGTGGTATATGCTGTTAATTGCTAGCATAACCAGTACAACTACTGGAGGACAGAACGGGTTAGAGAAATGGCTCCCAAATTATTATGTCAGAATAGTGAGAGAGGATATTGGAAATCTAAGCTTTACATCACCCAACTTGAAGAAATACAATAGGCCAATAGAGGTTAAGATCTCAAATAAAGATAGAAGAGGACCAACATTAAAAAAGGACATGAGGGAAATAAATAAACAGAAAAATGCACTGAAAAATGTGAAACTAGGTAAGCAGCTGAATGGCGAGGTCTTGCCAGTCCCCTGCTACTACTTCAACACAAGATCCTTGGTCATAAAGGCCATAGTAGTGAGGGACTCAAGCAGCCTGGATTGGTGTTTGTGACAGAAACATGGTTACAATCAAGAGAGGATACATTCCTACGAGACCTCTTATCAGGAAGATATAAAATCACACATATATTTCGTACATCCAAAACAGGTGATGGGGTAGCTATAATATATAAAAGATGTTTGATTGAGAAGAGTTATCAGTCATCCTACTTAGAATTATTATCATGCAAGGTCAGAGACGCTTCACTAGTAGGTAGCTTAAGAGATATTGTATACTAGTAAAAAAGGCCCGTTTCTGACACAAATGAAATGGGCGCTAGCAAGGATTTCCCTGGAGTGTGTATGTTTGGGAGAGTGTGTGTGAGAGTGACTCTGTGAGAGAGAGAGAGAGAGAGAGAGTGAATGTGCGAGTGTGTATGTGTGTGCCTTTTTGTTATTTGTGTGTGTGTTTGTTTTGTGGCGGGAGGGTGGAGGTTGGGAGGGGCGTTTGAATGAGTGTGTGTGTTTGTGATAGAGGTCCACTTCAATAACTTTAAAAATACAGGCATTCGAAATAGAAAGGATTTGGATTTTACCCCTTAAGAAAGTGAAGCCCAAGTAAATCCCTTGGCTGCTGGAGAACTTTGGCAGGCATTCAGGTACAAAGGGGGGTGGCAGTGAATCCCAGAGGCCAGGGCATTGCAGAGTTTGAGCTGGGACTCGGGAGAAGGGAGTTTGTTTGTGTCTCCAGAGCACCGCAACGCCTCGCTGGAGGAGGGGCGACGAGGTGCATGAGAAGGGATCGGGGCGAGCGAGCAGCTCCCTCTCCTCTGCTCTGAACTAACGTCACGGGTCTTTCTGAACTCACTTTTACTACCTCCATCCCATTTGCTCTTTCCTCTTCCTCTAGTCTTTTGTTTTCGCTGCTGTGCTTCCCTTCTCCCAAATCTGTGATATCTTCCAGGCTGGGAGCTCCTGTAAAAGGCAAATGAAACCTGGCAGCGTGAGATGAGGCTGGGAGGGAGCCTTTAGTAGGGAGCATTTGCCGCGCAGCTTTGTCCCTGCTTACAAAGGATGGGGGAGGAAGTGGGTGTCTGTTTTGCTGAGGAGAAAGGTTACCTTTTTTGGTTCTCGAAGTGACTTCATGAAAAGGAGCGCCCCTGTGTGCAATTTAGCAGAGTATTTTTCCGCTAGATTGTGTGTGTGTGTGTGCTTTTTTTCTGGTTGTGTGTGCCGCTCGGGCCCAGCATCAACGAACAGCTGATTAACTCCGCCTCCTCTGTGTTTCCAAACGCCTCCCCAACGCGGCTTCTAAAATGTCCGTTCCATTGTGACTTGGGAGGGGGTGTGGCGTTGCGTCGAGGGCGTCAGAGGACTAACTTCCATCTGTGCTACGACTTGAGGGTGGGGGGTGGGGATGCGTCTCTCTGTTCCGCCCTCGATGTCATAATGTTTTGACACGAGGGCGGGGCAGAAACCTATGGAACTTTGGAAGGCTAAGTGCTTTGAAAATATGCCTCATGGTGAGTGGGATGGCTTCACCACCATGAACTAACGAACCCTTCACGGAGTGGAGTGACTTCAGAACGTTGTCTTCAGAACGTTGAGGGTGCATTTTATTATAGTAGATTACTGTCCTCCAGGGAATTGGAAAGAAGCCAAAGGAGAATTCTATGAACTTATGATGACTCAAATCTAAAACCCAGTGCACAATTATGTGTAGGTGACATAAACACCCAGGACTTTAAAATGTTTCTAGAAAACATAAACACGAAGATTATTCCAGCCCAAGGAACATGTCAATTAGACCACCAACTAGACTTTGTAGCCTGGAGTACAGATTCTGAGACCCTAATAAGGGTAGAGGATAGAGGCTGGTCGCCCCTAATTTGGTCTGACCACTACCAATCACATGTAGTAGTATATTGGCAAGAAGACCTCTTAGGAAAAAAGAATAAGATAACCAAACAGGAATTAAGAGACGTATGCAAAAAAATTGATAACAAAGTTTTCTGGTCAAAGTGGAAGTAAATCTGAAAGAATCAGATTATCAAGTAACCATCACCCAGTGGAACAGTTTTATAGAGTCAACACTAAATGAAATATCTCCCCCAAAAATGAAAAAGGTCACAAAAAGGAGGAAGGATAATTGGTTTAATGAAGCCTTACTAAAACTGAAACAGTCCTGTAGGAAACTGGAGAGAATATGCTACAGAGGACTGGAGAAGAATGGTAAATGTATAGAAATTTCAAAATAAAGTAGCCAAACAGTACTTTTCTGAAAAAATAGGGAAAGGTATATCAGATATATATAAAAAAATAGATAATGGAACTCCTAATGAGTCCAGAAGAATTAATAGAAACAACAGTCACTCTACCCACTCTAAATTGTTTAGCACAACAAAATAAAATATGTAAGAAATACAGTAAAAGGGAAGGCAATAAATCTTAATGATTACAAAGAAATTATCTACAGTGGAGAGGTCATAATACAGAAGAAAAGAGAATGTGCAGCAGATAGAAACTGGTCAAATTTTTCACCTATTGAGATAGAGGCATTCAAGTATTTATAGCTAAAAAAGTCAAATGTCAATTAGATACCTGTCCAGTCTATGTGCTGAAAACCCCTCAGAAAGTTACTTTGCTCTAGGATTGACATGGATAAAAAAGTCCTTAATTACAGGCTCTTTTCCAAGATAATTTGGCAAAATTATACTTACCCCCATCCCAAAAAATCAGAATGGAGACATAGGAGATGTCACCAACTGTAGACCGGTGGCTTCAGTACCATTAAATGTCAGAATCTTAGAAGATGTAGTCGCAGAACAATTAACAAATTTTCTGGAACATTGTAATCTATTACATCAAAACCAATCTGGTTTCAGAAAAAACTAGAGACACTGCTAGGTACCTTGATTCACAAATTCAGGAAAATCATGAATACTGGCATCAAATAGCACTGATGAAGTTTGACCTCCTAAGTGCCTTTGATATAGTAGCCCATAAAATACTCCTGGAAATCTTAGAATCCCTGGGAATTAATGGCGTAGTTTTGGAATGGATAAAAGGTTTCATCACGCTCAGATCTTAGAACGTGAAATGGAGTGGAACCTGTCTAATGATTGGACAGCACACACTGGGGTGCTATAGAGATCCACCTATCACCAATCCTATTCAATGTTCTGATGTCCACCCTGGGTTTCTATATGGAGAGGAATGAAATTTACTGGTTCTCCCATGCAGGCAACATAACACTGTATTTTTCCTTTTCATAAAGACAAAGATGACATTAACGCACTGGTCAACCATAGTCTGATGCTGGTTAACAAATGGGAATCATGTCTGTATCTTAAACTGAATTGTGACAAAACAAATATTTTAGTAATTACATCACCTATCGTGGATGTGTCAAACATACAAGTACACTTCAATAGAATACTACTGAAAATTGAAAAAGAACTGTAAATACTAGGGATAACGATTGATAGATACCTATCCTTTAATGGCAAAAAATGGTTAAACAAGCCTTCCGTATACTCAAAAAAAACTCTGGAGAATACGTCATTGCTTCAGTTGAGACAAATTTTAGACTATTGATATAATTTCTCATTCTTGCACAAATCGATTATTGCAACGTATTATATGTAGGCTGTTCAACATCAATTAGAAAAAAGATACAGTCAGTACAGAATGTTGCAGCTAGACTGATCTATTCTAAATCGAAATACAAGAGGGTAACTTCTTTGTATATCACATTACACTAACTACCGTTCAAAGCGAGAGGGATTTTTAAACTGTGCACCATGATACACTCATTTATACATGGCAAAATGCCAAAATATCTAACCTGTTGGATAATACCACCCGAAAAGAGAATGAGAAGGATGAAAGGAAATCTTCTGGACCTAGTATTTCCATCAACAAAAGGTGTCATATTTAAGACAATACACTCAACAACCTTATCATATCTATCAGCAAAATGGTGGAACGATATACCAGTGACAATAAGATCAATATCAGAGTACGGAATTTTCCGTAAATAGTTGAAGACTCCTCTATCCAGAAAATATGTGATGAGGAATGAGGGATAATGTATACAGCACACCAGTACCCCCCAACTACAGCCGTTATGAGTCGAGTCTAAAATGTAACAATTTACTAGATTTCTTAATGTAAGTTGCGCTGAACTCAGTCTGGGAATGGTTGCAACTAATAAGAAATAAAGTAAAATAAAAGTAAAGTAACCTGAGGCCACAGTTGGATTTGAACAATATATCGGCTATTCATGAAGGATCTTTATCCGAAACATCTGAAAGAGCTACTTTGTTGGTTTCTTTAATATTTGAGCAAGATCTTAATGCAATTTTGAAACTGTATTCCCATCATGCATCTGAGTTATTTCATGGGGAAACGATCTGGATCTATCCCGATGTCACAAAGAAGATAGTTGTTTTCAGCAGCAAGGAAAGAGACTGAAGATGTGGATGTAAATTTTTGCTGGCATACCCATGTAAATGTGTGGTTAAACTTGGAGGGACAAAATATGTCTTCTTCAGCCTGGAGCAATTGAGAACGTTTCTGAATATGAAGAAGATCATTTGAGCGTTTTTCTGATAGTGGAGTGGAGTGGAGGAGTGGCCTAGTGGATAGGGTGGTGGACTTTGGTCCTGAGGAACTGAGCTCGATTTCCACTTCAGGCACAGGCAGCTCCTTGTGACTCTGGGCAAGTCACTTAACCCTCCATTGCCCCATGTAAGCCGCATTGAGCCTGCCTGGGAAAGCGCAGGGTACAAATGTAACAAAAAAAAATATGACAGTACAATAATTTAAGGTTGGGGGGGGCTCTTTTCTCCTCTCTCCTGATATATCTTAAGTCCACTCCATCAACCTTTTAAGGTCTAAGGAAGATTTGAGCATGTTTTTCTACAGTATGTTGGATTTCCTCTTGAATAACGTTTCTTTTCTGTTTTGCTTGTGCAAGAGTAATCTTGTATTATTATTTGAAAAATGGAAAAAAAAAAAAAAGGGACAATACCTGGTTCTGCTCGGAGCTTGGCTCCGCAGCCCCCAGTCGCACTTCTTAGTGTCACTGTGTGAGGCTTTGACTCGGTCCTTCAGGGCCTTGCCTGAGGGGTGCAAGTCCCCTCTTGCCCATTCACCCTGTTTGGGTGTACTCCCCACAAGCTCCCCTTGCAGTTCCCAGGCTTTCCAAAAGTACTCGCTTTGGCAGCACTTATACAAAAAAAAAAAAGTACTTCATTTGGCTTGGCTAGCTTTATTCTGTTTGTCAAGGACTAATGCTGTTGTGAAGAACTAAGTAGGGAATTTCCTTCTATGTGCACCCAGAGAGACTTGGGGATGGTGAGGATATGCCAGAGCTGTAGGCCGAGGCGGTCAGGCAGGCCCAATCACGTCTGTCATATGGTTGCTGGTCGGTAAATGTTAGGCAGTCTTCAGAGCCAGCAGCTGAGCAGGAATAGGATCTAGTTGTTGTGGAGGGTGGACTCTCCCTGTTGGGAGACTGTGAGGTGCGGTTCCATGGGCTCCATTCTTTTGTTGTGAGAGTCTGTCTCATCTCTCTCAGATGAGGGTGTGGGAGCCTTGGCTATACTTAAGTTCCTGCAGTGGTCCCATCGAGGCCCTGAAGCATTTTCCACTCCATAAGGCTCTCATCTTCATGATGATGGTGGAGTGGGAGTCCCCGGATGGTCACCTCAGAGTGTCTGGGGTTCTTGATAATCTCTTTGCCTTCTCTGAGGAGGTTGAGAAGTGTTGAGTCTTCTCAAAGTGGACTCCCTGGTTATGGTGGTCACAAAGGCAACTGCTGTACCTGTCCAAGGGGACTTGGCCCCTATGGAGCTCCATAAAAAGAATGTGGAGCAGCAGCTGCACCTGGCCTTTTTGGTGGGGGCCCCAGCATTCAGGCTGCTATTTGTGGCGGTTACATAGTTCAAGCTGCGTTGATTCCAGCAGTTGCTGGAGTCCATGGAGATTTCTAGCCTAGATTTTGGACATCCTTTTTGGGCAGATGCCCTCTACAATCTGGTCCGTCTGACTTCCAGCTCAGTGGCAGCATCAAGGTTAGTCATTGGTTGTGCCTTCACCACTGGGTGTCGATGCGGCTTCCAAGAAACTTTTGAGTCAACTGCCCTTTAGGGGGGGCACTTCCTTTTTAGTGATGACTTGGAGACATTGGTGAAGGTTATTTTGGAGGCATAGCTGTTCATCTCCCTCAGCTGTGGCAAAGGTGTGTAGCGCTCCAAGGCCTTAAGGGGGCAGGCCACTTCAGGTCCGCTCGGTGCCTTTCAGCCAGGTGGGAGGGCAGAGTAGGTCCTTCGCGCAGGGGTCCTTTCAAGGCCCCAAGGAAGCCGGACCCTTGTTTCTGCTGGAAAGCAGGCTGTCTCTCTTCTGTAATGATTGGGTTCTGGAGGTGGTCAAGAGGGGGTACTCCATGGAGTTCGCTCATCTGGTTCTGGACACCTTCATGACCTCTCCCTGCAGCTCAGCTCTAATTTTTCAGGCTGTAGCTTTTACCCTGCAGCATTTCTGTGATATAGGAGTGGTGGTCAGTGGAACCTGTTCCGCTGACAGAGAATGGCCTGGACAGTACACTGTCTATTTCGTGGTCCTGAAGCAGGGCAGTTTTTTTCTCCCTATCCTGGACCTCAAGGGGGTTGATGCTCATCTGCGAGTCCAGCGCTTCTGGATGGAAATGCTTTGCGTGGTCATTTTGGTGCTGCTGGGGGAGTTCTTTACTTCCCGGGACCTCACGGAGAACTTCCACTTCCCCACTGTAGATCATCACAAGAGATATCTGCGTTTCTGTGTGTTAGAGTGACATTTTCAGTTTCTGGCCTTGCCCTTTGACCTGGCTACGGAACCCTGCTTGGGGGTGGTGTCAGGGTATTCAGGTTCATTCCTGCCTGGACGACTAGAAGATTTGGGCTGACTCTACTTTGGAGAACAGTTTGGGTATTTTGCAGGTCATTTCCCTCCTGGAATCCCAGGGCTGGGTAGTGAACCGGGCCAAAACTGATCTGGCCCTGTCTCAGTCTCTGAAGTATCTCAGGGTCTGCTTTGACACGGCCAGGGGGATGTTTTTTTATGGAGGGGCGGGCAGAGAAGCTCTGGGTGCATTTACTCTGGTTGTGTGATCTCTCGGAGCCCACAGTTTGAGATTAATTGCAGGTCTTGGGCTCCATGGCTGTTATGCTGGAGGTGGTGCCTTGATTGAGAGCTCATATGTGCCCTCTGCAGCAGACCTTATTGTCCCAATGGACTCCTGCCTCGCAGGACTTCCAGTTCTGGGTGCATTTACTCTGGTTGTGTGATCTCTCGGAGCCCACAGTTTGAGATTACTTGCAGGTCTTGGGCTCCATGGCTGTTATGCTGGAGGTGGTGCCTTAATTGAGAGCTCATATGTGCCCTCTGCAGCAGACCTTATTGTCCCAATGGACTCCTGCCTCGCAGGACTTCCATTGTCTTCTGTCACCCAAGATGAGGCCTAGTCTAGCCTGGTAGTACTGTCCAGTTCACTTCCTGAGAGGGTTCCTCTAGATCCCCTGCGGTGGGTTCTGGTCACCATGGTTGCAAGTCTCCTCTGTTGAGGAGCTCACTGCCCTGGCTGAGGGGTGTAGAGCACCTGGTCGAGCTAGGAGACATCCTTGTCCATCAGTTGCCTGGAGCCCCAGGTGGTCTGTCTAGCTGTCCTTGAAGGGAAAGTGGTCAAAGTGATGTTGGACAGTGCCTTGGCTGTGCTGTACATAAACAATCAGGGTGGTGCCAGGTGTCAGGCGTTGGCTCTGGAGGCATTCTGTCTCTGTCGGTGGGTAGAAACCCATCTGCAGGCCCTTTCAGCGGTCCATATTGCGGGCAAGGACAAGGTACAGGCAGAGGTTCTCAGTCGCTACTTCCTGGATCCAGGAGGGTGGGAGCTGGGGCAACAAGTTTTTCAGCTCATTCTGGATCGCTGGGGACCTTCACAGTTCAGCTTGATGGCATCCAGGATTAGTGCAAAGTCGCAGTGCTTCTTCAGTTGGTGGAGGGAGCCGACATTGTTCTGCAGTCCCGTCCTTGGAAGACCTCGACTCGGGGTTCTGGGTGTACTCTGCGCTTCCTTTTCAGTGCTTCAAAAAAACAAAATTTATTTGTGATTGACAGCCATACGGGGTTCCCGTGATATGACTATATCCTGGTATATGCAGAGTAGTGAGTGACAGTCTGTGGTGTTTTGCTTGCTTGATTATCATTGCAGCTGCAGTGGTTGATGGGACATGGGTTCGCTATAAAGAGATCTTCTACTTGGGCAGATACATACTGGATTGTTTCAGGGAGCAGCTCAGCTTATGCTGGTGATGTAGCTGTCAGAGTTCAGTTTTCTCTACCTCCACCTGCTGGTAGGAAGAGAAAACACCCATTTGTGCAGAACGGTGTTGCTGATTAAAGAAAAGAAAATTATCCAGTGAGACAAAATAATTTCTCCTTGTTTAACCTTTCATATAACAGAGCACTGGTGATTTTCCTGATTTCTACACACCACAATAAATTTACTAGACTTTGTCAATCTACTAAGTTTATATAAAATCAGGTCTTATAGAACTCAAGAAAAATGATTGCCTCCTATTTTTCTGAGAATCTTAAAAAGTGCTAGAATTCTCAAAATGTCTGGATATTTTTGAATATAAGATGTGTGTATTTCTTTGTGGCAGTGTCCCTTATTTTTTATAATCATGATTTTGCATATATCTGGTTGATGCTTGAATGAGACCCTGACGAGAGTTAGCAGAGAATGGTAACAGGATGATCTCCATAAAATTGGATACCCAAATATCTTGTCAGGCAGGTTTACAGCATAAGGACACAGGCTGCATGTTCTCAATTCACCCAGCTGCTGCTCTTTCTGCCATTCCCCTGTATGCTTAAGAAAGTATATTGTGGTCAGGAGCATCAGTACAGGAAACACTTTCTTTTGCTGTACCTACCTCCTGCTGCTGTGGACTTCCACATCTGAAAAGTAGGGGAGAGGGACCCAGAATGGGGAAGGATTTAATGGATGTCAGAAATTTGGATGAGGGAGGGATGAAGAAGATGCAGAAAGGACAGTGATACGAGGTGAAGGAAAAGATGAAAGGATAGGTAGCTAAATCTGATGGTACAAAACAAAAGCACGGGCAAAGTGAAAGTTAAAGTTGGTGATGGGGCAAAGAATTGAACTGGTAACGAGAGAAGAATGGTAGCATGAAACCTGGGATTAGAAAGATGATGAAAAGTACCTGCATATAATATGTAAACTGCTTTGATTGTAGTGCAGAATGGCAGTATATAAAAGAATCAAATAAACTGTGAAAGTAGTAGGGATCTTTGAATTTATTTATGTATTTATTTATTGCATTTGTATCCCACATTTTCCCACCTCTTTGCAGGCTCAATGTGGCTTACAATAATCATGAATAGTGGAACTATATTAGAAAATAGACATTTAGTGTTACAGAAGGATCTTGAGTAACATGATAATGAAAAAACATGATAGTCGTATAGCAAGCAGATATTGTAAGACAGTTCTGGATATATGTGGAGAAGTTGTGTATATTTACATTGGTTGATCTTTGTGGTATACCTTGTTAAAGAGATGGGTCTTCAGCAGTTTGCGGAAGTTCGTTAATTCGTAAATCATTTTAAGTTGCACGGCAATGCATTCCATATCTGTGTGCTCAAGTAGGTAAAGTTTGACGCGTGTGTTAGTTTGTATTTCAGACCTTTGCAGTTAGGGAAGTGCAGATTAAGGAATGTGAGGGATGATCTTTTGGCATTCCTGGGTGGTAAGTCTATCAGGTCTGACATGTAGGCTGGTGCATCTCCGTGAATGATTTTGTGAACTAGGGAGCATATTTTGAACGTGACGCGTTCTTTAAGTGGGAGCCAGTGTAGTTTTTCTCGTAGGGGTTTAGCACTTTCATATTTTGTTTTACCAAATATGAGTCTAGCTGCAGTGTTCTGGGCTGTCTGAAGTTTCTTGATTATTTGCTCTTTACAGCCGGCATAGAGTGCATTGCAGTAGTCTAGATGACTGAGCACCATTGATTGTACTAGGTTATGGAAAACAGTCCTTGGGAAGAAAGGTCTTACTCTTTTTAATTTCCACATGGAGTGGAACATCTTCTTGGTTGTGTTTTTCGCGTGGCTCTCGAGTGTTAGGTGTCTATCGATGGTAACTCCAAGAATTTTTAGGGTGTCCGAAATTGGAAGGTTCAGATTTGGCGTGTTAATGGCAGTGAATTTGTTCTTGTTATGTTGAGAGGTGAGTATTAGGCATTGGGTTTTTTCTGCATTAAGTTTCAGTCGAAATGCATCCGCCCATGAACGCATGATATGGAGACTTTGATTGATGTCATTAGAAATTTCCTTTAGATTTTGTTTGAATGGGATGTATATCGTTACGTTGTCTGCATATATGTATGGGTTGAGGTTTTGGTTTGATAATAGTTTGGCGAAGGGTATCATCATTAAGTTGAATAGTGTCGGCAAGAAGGGGGATCCCTGTGGGACTCCGCATTCAGGTAGCCATGCGGCTGAAGTAGTCGAGTTAGATGTCATTTGGTATGATCATGTGGTTAGGAATCCCTTGAACCAATTGAGAACGTTTCCTCCGATTCCGAAGTACTCAAGGATATGTAGTAGTATTCCATGATCAACCATGTCGAAAGCGCTTGACATGTCAAATTGTAGAAATAATATGTTCTTTCCAGTTACAATCATCTGTTTGAATTTGGTCATGAGAGTCACTAGTACTGTTTCAGTACTGTGGTTAGACCGAAATCCTGACTGGGAGTCGTGGAGTATTGAGAATTTATTTAAATAGTTTGTGAGTTGTTTGGTCACCAACCCTTCCGTTAGTTTGGTTATTAAGGGAATGGATGCTACTGGCCTGTAGTTGGTCAGTTCACTGGCACTTTTCTTTGTGTCTTTGGGTATGGGGGTGAGTAGAATGTTTCCTTTCTCCTTCGGGAAGAGTCCATTTTGTAACATATAATTCAGGTGTTTCGTTATGTCTGTTATAAATTGTTGAGGAGCAGATGCCATAAGGTTGTTTGGACATATGTCTAGTTTGCAATGAGATTTGGCAAATCTTTTGAGCGTTTGGGAGATGATATCCTCTGATAGTGTCTCGAAGTTGGTCCAGGTTCTGTCTGCTGGGTAAATGCCAGGGTCTGGGTCTAGACAGTCAAGGAGTTCAGCATAGTCGATGGTACTGACAGGTATCTTAAGTCGCAGTTGTACAATTTTCTCGTTGAAGTATTTCGCGAGATTGTCTGCTCCTGGTGCGTCTTTGCTGTTGGTTGTGACTGGTGTAATATCTAGTAGTTTATTCACGAGTTGGAAGAGTTTGTGTGTGTCCTTGTAGTTTGGTCCAATTATAGTTTTGTAATATAATTTTTTAGTTTGTCTTATGGTATATTTGTATTTTCTTTGGAGTTGTTTCCAGGCGTTAAATGTGGGGTCGTCTTTCTTTTTATTCCATGCATGTTCTAACCTTCTAGCTTGTGTTTTAAGTTTTTTCAGCTCTTCATTGAACCATGGTATTGAATTCTTTCTGTGTGAGATTCTGGTTTGGGTTGGAGCAATATTGTCTAGTATGGATCTGCATCTGTCATCCCATTCTAAGAGGAATTGGATTGTATCTGTTTTTATTGTCCATTCGTTGTAGTAGATCTGTTGCCAGAATATTACCGGGTCTATTTTTCCTCTCTTGGTGTAGGTTTTTCGTTCTTGTTTATCCGGTGAATCTTTCGTTCACCGTTGGAGGGAGATGTTTGCTTTATAGTGGTCAGACCATGGTGCAGGTGTCCATTTTGTGTTTGTTAGTCTAAGGTTTGAGTTGGGATCAAATTTGTGTGTGACAATGTCTAGTGTGTGTCCTTTGATGTGAGTTGGCTGCGTGTTTGTTCTGTGAAGATCCCATAGTTGTAAGAACTCTTCGCATTCTTGGGTGCTTGTTGAGTTGAGATCTTCAAGGTGCAGGTTGATATCTCCTATTATGATAAGATTTGAGGTAGAGACACAAGTGTTCGAGATGAAGTCCATGAAGTGTGTTTGGGAATCTTGCCAGTTGCCTGGTGGTCTATAGAGCAGGACTGCGTTAAGGTGTTCCTGTAAGTTAGGGTGATTAATTCTTACCGAGGCGATTTCAAGTTGTGGCAGAATGGATTCGGCTGTGGGTGAACTCGGATTTGTATATTATGGCTATTCCTCCTCCTCTTTTTCCGTTTCTTGTCCAGTGGGTAATTTTGTATCCTGGTGGGCATAAATCTAAGATTATGGGGTCTTTAAGGTCATGAACCCAGGTTTCAGTGATGTATAGGAGGTCAAGATTGTCTGTAGTGATTCAATCTGTTATAATTTCTGATTTATTTACTACTCATCTGGATTTTATGTATCCCATTTGGATTGGTCGGTAAGGTTCAGTTTGGGACATGGTTGTGTTAATTTTTATTATTTGCCTGTTTTTGTTGGTATCTGGTTCTGTTGTGTCCTTTCTTCCCTTTCTGTTATTTCTGAATG
This sequence comes from Microcaecilia unicolor, assembly GCF_901765095.1. Lineage (NCBI taxonomy): Eukaryota > Metazoa > Chordata > Amphibia > Gymnophiona > Siphonopidae > Microcaecilia > Microcaecilia unicolor. The sequence goes on along the minus strand of NW_021963679.1, from coordinate 667,479 downwards.
TATTTGTTTTTCCTTTTAGTTGGTTGTTATTCTTTTGGGCTGGTGAGCTGTAGTTGGGTTGTCTGTATGGTTTATGTCCTGTGGGTATATTATTGTTTGTATTGGGAGTGGTCCATGTGTGGTAGATTAGGGGGAGGAAGTAGATTATCATGAGCAGTTTGTTGATATTCATGTTGGCTGTGTTTGGTAATGGTTGGTAATGCCTGGTGGTGTTAGTGAGTGAATGATTAGAGGGTCTCAAACCAGTATCCTCTTACTTCATTCCCTGGACAAAACGTTTTTGAAACTGTAGCCCGTGGTCTGTCTCTCACCTACTCCAGTGTGCGGGGATCAGTTCCCAATAGGAGCAGGAGAAAGACAGACCTTGGTGCCAGGCCCCCCTTGGAGGCCGGGCCCAGGGAATTTTGCCCCCCGCTGCCCCTCCCCCTCTGTTTGGCCCTACCCTACCTTTTCCAGTGACATCCTTGATATAAGGAGTGATGCAGGCTGGAACTTGTCAGTATTTCTCTGCCTCCAGCAGATGGTGTGGGTTGAACTGGTGCAGCAATTTTTCTTCTTGGTAGGCCTCTCTCTCCAGGTTACAATCTTTGGATTGCAGCCCTTGAGATACAGGTTTCCCTGGTTGAGTGCGGAGGGGTTTGACCCTCCCTAGGCTCCAAGCTCTAGCCCATTGGCTTTAGCTTTGTGAGGCTAGCTGCAAGGGGGACCCATGGGACCTCTGCTAGTGAGGTAAGTTACTGATTCTTGTTTTTCTTGATCTCCTCCCCTCCTCAGGTCCCCACCACAGCACACTACTTAAAAAAGGAAAAATAAAAAGGGCGAAAAATGTGTAGGGGTTTAAATTCCAGCCAGGTATCTGCCTCACAGTTGTTTAATTAACAAAACAACAACAACAACACCAGCAAAAATAAAACACTTTGGGTATTGGTTCTTAATTGAAACCCATGAAGAGGCTGTTAGTCTGGTTTGTGAGCCCTTGAGCTGAGGCCTAGTATAGGTGTTAGGCCAAGGCCTAGGGTGGACCGAGCAGGCACTACATACTACCCCTGCCACCAAGCCCTGTACACACAGACAGCAACCAACTTGCACCTCCAGAAAAAGGAAGATAGGGCAATCAGGCGGGCCTCACGGCCTGTCGGGAACCCATTTACTCAGAATTCAAGCATGCGGGCCTCACTACTGAACTGGAACCAACTCATACGTAGGGAGGGGAGAAAGAGACTAAACGAGGGGTCCCCCACAGTGACCGGAGCACCAGCAGCACCCTCGGTGCTGGCAATCAAGGAGAAAGGGAAGCATACACAGAAACATGTCAAGCAGCACCCCACCGCACACAACGAAAGTGAGGGACTGCAAAACAAAGACAGAGAAACTCAGCAGACAGGGAAGGGAAAAGTCCGCAAAACAGAGTGCGGAGCCTAACACCCAGCACAGAAAGGGACAGTGCTCTGTAATACAGGAGGTAGTTACAGCAAAGAAAGGACTGAAACAGTCACACAGGGAAGACTGCAGTAAACAGACAACTGCCAGAAGCAGAGAAACTCTGCGGGCAAAGGGTTAACCAAGCTCAACACACACACAGCAACCAGAGGCAGGGAACACTGCAGACAACAGGTTAATCGGGAGAACAATGAATGAGTAAACAAACAACCCTCACGGAAAGAAACAAAGGGTCCTGAGACTGCTACAAGGGCAGGAGCTGCCAAACTGAAAACAAACACAGCATGAAGGGAACTTCGAAGGAAGGGGAAGCAAAACAAACTAGAACAGGACGAGGAAGGAACACACCATGCAGCACCACAACCAAACAGAGAGAGAGTCCCAGGTGCAGTGTAGAGAGGCAATTAGACACACACAGGCAGCAGCCGGCAGACAGAGACAGAGCAACAGAAACTACAAGCAAGGAAAGGAGTAACAACTGCACGCAAGCACAGAGCTAATAGCTCAGACAGAGCAAAGGTAAGCCTTCAGCAGAATTGGAGAAAACGCCAAAGCAGGGGTTGTAGGGAAAGGTAAGCTTAAGTAGATCAGACTGACATCAGCTCAGCCCCTGACGGACCAATCAGGAGCGGTTCCAAGCATTCCCCTGTCTGACTAGCAGAATTCTAACAGAATCATAACATCACCCCCCCTTCAAAGCCCCCCCCCCCCCTACCTCGGGACTGGGGTTTGGGCTTGTGCGGGAAGAGGCGGTGAAAACGTTTGACCAGTACTGGGGCATGTACATCAGCAGCGTCCTCCCAGGAATTCTCCGCTGGTCCATAGCCTTTCCAAGAAATCAGGTACTGAAGGTGTCCCCTGAGGCGCTGAGCATCAAGGATCTTCCGGACTTCATATTCCTCCTGGGAGGCAGATACCGCGGAACTAGGTGGCAGAGCGGGCAGGGATCCTTTTCTAAGAATCACAGGCTTAAGCAAGGAGCCATGAAAGGTGTTATGTACTTGGAGAGTGGGTGGTAACTTCAGCTGGTAGCTTACTGGATTGATTTGGGGTATGGACCCACAAATCATGGCGCAAACCGAGAAGAAGGAGTCTTCAGTCGAAGGTTGCGAGTAGACAAACCATACTAAATCACTCGACTGGAATCGGGGTTCCAATCTCCGACGCTTCATGCGAGCAGAGGTTAATTGCAGTGTCTTCTGGATGGAAGACCAAATAGACTGGAAAGAGGTTACTGCTTTGGCAGCCGCTGGGACATCAGAGCTAGTCCTCAATGGAAACAGTACGCGAGGATGTCTTCCATACACTATGAAAAACGGAGAAGCCCCTGTCACCGAGCTCTCTCTATAGTTATGGGCAAACTCTGCCCAAGGAAGCAACTGACTCCAGTCGTCATGATGGTCGGTAACATACATTCTGAGGAATTGCTTCAAGCTTTGATTGATGCGTTCTGTTTGACCGTTGGACTGGGGGTGGTATCCTGAGGAGAAATTTAGTTTTACCTCAAGGGCCCGATTCATGGCTCGCCAAAACTTAGATACAAATTGTACTCCACGGTCAGACGTAATTGATTCTGGTAGGCCGTGGAGACGAAAAATAAACATGATGAAGTACTGAGCAAGCTTCACAGCTGACGGAAGGCTAGACAAGGGTACAAAGTGGGCCATTTTAGAAAACTGGTCTACCATGACCGAAATGGCTGTATATCCTTCAGATGTAGTTAGGTCAGTAGTGAAGTCCATGGCTATATGGGTCCATGGTCTCTCAGGCACTGGTAATGGCATGAGGAGACCCTGGGGTCTTTGCCGATCAGCCTTATGCTGAGCACACTGTGGACAAGCGGCAACAAATTCTTGCACATCATGGTCAAGTGTAGGCCACCAATACCTGTGCAAAATGAACTATTTAGTCCCCAGGATACCAGGATGTCCAGCAAGTCGGGAGGCATGACGCCACAGAAGTACTCTTTCTTGCATACTATAAGATTTGTGTGCAGATCTTTATAGAATAGCACCTAGCAAGATGCACGCTTAAATCCAAAATGTTGCCAGTTAACACATATAATTTATTGTTGGCACCCAGGTTTAGATTTATTAAAACTTGATATACTGCACAGTAAATACTAGGTGGTTTCCAATAATAAATAAAAACAAAGTAAGAAAAGAATGTCATTATCAACAGAAAAGAATAGTAGGTAAAAGTAAGAATCATAAAAATTATAATGCACCACACACTGCATACCATACAACAGACTCCAAAGCCTCCCCAGGTGCCCCCCCCCCCCCCCCCAAGGCAGCAGAAACTCACAGGAGGCAAACATCAAGGACCGAAGGCAGCTGTAAACAAAAATACCTTCAGCTGACCCTTAATGGATGACAAGTTTGGTTCCTGCTTAATTGACAGTGGTGCTAATTGACTCATTGGTCAATTTAGTTGTGCATGCATCTCAGGATAGCACACAATTTTACATGCAGAAATTTGTGTGATATCCGAGGGTAAAGGATCAAAAGAGACGACAAACTAGAAGGGATCATGGAATAATATACCTGATGTAAGCAACAGATCTTTGGGGCACCCCACAAGCAAAAAGAAAGAGCCAAAAAATATCATCATAAAAACTTCAAACATTCTATTAGGAAGATAGGACCGGAACCAATTTAATACTGAGCCCCAAAGACCTGATGTGGTAAGGGACAGGCCTAGACAAGGGATATCATAAAACTTGACTGTCATCAGCCGTTGATTATGAAGAGACATGTTGCATTCTTTGGCATGGCTGGAGGGTGTGCTTATGCCCAGCAGCACACCCTAGGGGTCACATGAAAGCCAGCATGTCAGTAGTAGGTCTGGCTCCTACTGCTCTGTTTGTGATGGGGAGACTGCTGTTTCAGCACTGGGACATACTCGAGTGTCCTTGGGGGGGGGGGGGGTGGAGGATGCAGCTGCAAAATACATTGAAATATAGTTTTCATGTGAAACATAGCTTTGTCTATTTTTAGTTTAGCTAGCTTCTCATGAACACAGTCTTCTGAAAATTTAGTTCTGCCTGACTTCTGTTCTTATGTCAACTGCCTGGTTATTTTGTTGATTTATCTTGCAGTCTAAAGAGATCTCCTATTACAGGTACACAACTTTACTGAAGTTGATAATGATTGGTAGCATGAATTTGGGTGTTCTGATTAAGGAGGGATCTAAAGTAGATTGTGAGTATAGAAGAGTTTGGCCCACATGGGAAGACCGGTTATTCTCCAAGGACAAGCAGGCTGGATTATATTCACAACTGGGCTGACGATCCGCGTCGGCCTGGGAATCAGCATAATAGATCAAAAAATAAAAGTTTGCCAGAGCCTTCTGGTGCGCGTGCAGTGTGTATACGCAGACTGATTTCCTGCCCATCATGTGACCCAGTTTTCTTCCTTCCACGTGAGGAGCAGCAGCTTCTGTCTGAGGTTCTTCTTCGTGACCGGGAAAGAGCCTTCGCTTTTGACCTTTGGGTTTATTGTTTTAGATTGTTTTCACTTTGTTAAAAAAAAAAAAAGAGTTTTCCTATTTTGAAGTTTCCTTTATTTTTCGTAGCGGCTGGTTCTCTCCTTTTTTGTATGTCTTTTTATAGGCACAATTGAGCCATTTGATTTTGCTGGTGTGGTCTTCCCTTCCATGAGAAGGGCACAGCGAAGGCGACAAGATAGATGATGCCAATCAAACTTCTACTGGACTCAAGAAAAGTTCACAGCAAGAGTTTATTAATCAAAAAAATGGACTCGACACAAATCGTGTTTCGGCCACTCTGGCCTGCCTCAGGAGTCCCTAAAACAGTACATAATGAATTATCATAACTCAGCATAAATAATACAATAGGTAACATAATATAACATGAGTAATAATAACAATATACATTAACAAAGGACACAAACTGATATATCTATGTATAGCTTAAGACCATAAAAATATTAAAATTATTGCAAATGCATGTAAATGAGCATGGGTACAACATTCAAAAGCTGAATAGAACTCTTATCTCAGCCAAAGAATTGTTGTTACAAACACATTAAAATGTCCATGGGTATAGCATTCAAAAGCAAACAATAGAACGTTTAAATAAGATAAAAGTATATGGGGCAAGATGGCGTCTGAATAGGACGTGTGTGAAACAGCTCCTCACTCAACTCCCTCTTGCTGTTTTTTTTTTCCTTAAAAAAATACATTTTCATGCCCAAGAGAAGGGGCAAACAGAGGGCTTACCCTGCTCCCTCTGCAAGACAGGAATTGGGACCGATGGACCGTTTCACTGTTCCCAGAGTAGAATTGACTGGGCAACAACCCTTGCTTGCAGGAGGGATCGATGAGAGGAGAACCGACCTACCTGCCTGAGGGAGAAACATCTCTGAGCCCAGAGGAACGGAGTCCTCCTTCGATGCCGGCAATGCTGGCAGACCAGAGCCCTGGATTGACTAGACCCGATGAGGAGATGTCTGATCTGGGAGCAGGGGCAGACTCTGCTAGCAGAACGCCGCGTGCAGCAGTGCTGGTGGTTACTGCTGAGAATACCGAAGGAGCAGGAGTTGAATCACAGGAGAGCAAGACTGGCTCTAAGAAAGGAGCTCAGGAAGAGGTAACATTGAAATTATTTCCTAAAAAACCGGAGAAAATAACCTTAGAAAAAATTTGGGATGCTTTGGAATGTTTAGAAGATTCTTTAACCCAGAAATTATCTCCAATAGTTAAAGTTACTCAATCAAATCAAGCTAAAATAGCAGACTTGGAAAAACAGTTGGAACAAACTAAAACTTTTGAACAAACAATTATACTTGAAACAAATCAAATTAAAGAGAGTCAAATAACTTTAATAAAAGAAAAATGTATATTTACATAGGAAAATAGAAACTTTAGAAAATCTACAAAGGATGAAAACATTGAGATTTATAAATTTTCCTAAAGTTCCAGCAGTGGCTCCTTTAATAACATTTAAAAGATATCTTTCTGAAGTATTAAAAATTACTGAACAATTGTTTCCACCTGTAGCAAGGATTTATTATTTGGCTCCCTATGTTAAGAAACCAAGTGAGCGCATAATACCATCTATGGAAACCCCATTTGAGGAGCTAAATTTGAATTTATCACAAACAATTGAAGATGAGCTATGTGGAGTACAACCTTAATTATAGACTTTGCTCTACAGCCGGATCGGGACTGGATCTTGAAAACTTTCTTTAAACATAGACATGAAGTCTTTCTGAATTGCAAAGTCAAAGTATTTCCTGATATTGCTAGACAAACTCAGAAAAGACGTCAGTCTTTTTTGAAACTTCGTGATTGTGTATTGTCACAGGGGGGAATTTTCTGGCTTAATTTTCCTTGTAAATGTGTGGTTAAATTTCAATCTATTAAATATGTTTTCTTTGAGAGTGATCAGTTAGCAAAATTCCTGGACTCCAGACAAGAACCAGCCATAAACTCTCTGGTGCTTCCTCCATTACTATCTACTCCGTGATAGGATAAGTGGGCATATGTTCTATTCATTTTTTCCTATGTTAACCAATTTTTGAATAGTGCCTTGCCTATAATTGTGGACTTTAGCAGTAATTATCATTTAATAGATTTTCTTTATAAAATATTTTCTTGTATGGTAATACTCCTTTTCTGTACAAGTGTTTCTTGTAAAATTCATTAAAATTACAAAAAAAAATAAAAAATAAATAAGATAAAAGTAAACAATAAGACTTTTACCTAAGTTAAAAAATGGAACATCAGAGACATCTCTTACATTAAATAAAAAACATAATCAAAAATTATTAAAGATATACAAATTATGGAAACACATGTAAATTAGCATGGATATAACATTCAAAAGCAGACAGAAAACATGTTTGCTCAGTTCAAAAATTGTTACAAACACTCAGTACAGACCAGGCAGGAAACGTGTTGGCTAAGTGCAAAAACGTTACACACGTTTGGTAAAGACCATGGATACTGCATCAAAAACAGATGTGAATACTCCTAAAACATTTCAAAAAATGCAAAAAGAGTCAACAACAATTATTCATCCTAACGAAGTCAGGAAAATCTTGTATATAAATAGATGACATTAAAAACAATACACTCATTTTAATCTTCCCTTCCATGTCATCGAAGACTCCCAGCGCCTTCAAATGTTGTACTCGGTGCAACTGGACCATCTCAGGTACAGATACCCATTCTTGGTGTATTCAGTGCCTTGAGCCCGACCATAGACTAGCTCGTTGTGCCCTGTGTCTTCGTATGAAGAAAAGGACTGAACTTGCTTGAGAAGCCCAATGCAAGAAACTTTTTGGGGCTCGGTCCAGTCCTTCGGCATCAGTACCAAGGTCGGTGGCGTCGACATCGAGGGATGCATCGACATCAGGAGCAGAGGTATGCATGGCTGCTGAGAGGCCAACATATGCTGGGAGCAGTAAGACATTGAGTGGGTCTCCACCTATCTCGAGGCCTCCTGCAGTGAGGCCCCCCCGGGACTGTCAATCGTCAGACCCGCCCCCGAGGCAATGTGAGGATTCAACGACATCCTCGTCGGCACTGAGGAGCCTCGGTGACGGGCATCAAGTGAAGGCGAAGAAGCATCATCACTGTTCCCCCTCGTCATATGGTGCTGGGAGCTACGGGGCGTTGAAGGATTCTGTACCCAAGAAGCTTCGATGCCGGGACGACCACTCCCCTCCATACAGGAGGTGCCGATGCGTCGGCCTCTTAGCAGTCCGTTTCCTGCTCCTGAGCCTCAACTGATTCTGCCACCGACTGCTCCACCGGCCCCTCAGCCTTCTCTGATGGCGGCTCTTGATGAGCGCATCCGGGCCTTACTTCCACAGCTTCTGGAAAGACTGCTGTGCCAGTCTACTTCAGCGTCGGGGGTGCTTTTGCCTGCCGTGCCACCTTCTGCAGCTCTGTCTGGCCCTTCACCTGTGGTGAGGTCCCTGACCTCGGTGCCGCTTGCGGCTCCGGTGTCGGCTGCCACCCAGGTCAACTCCCCATCGACGTCGGTGGAGGAAGCTGCCACCTGTAGCTGTGTCTGGCCGTTCACCTGTGGTGAGGTCCCTGACCTCGGTGCCGCTTGCAGCTCCGGTGTCGGCTGCCACCCAGGTCGACTCCCCATCGACGTCGGTGGAGGAAGCTGCCACCTTCTGCAGCTTTGTCTCGCCCTTCACCTATAGTGAGGCCCTTGACCTCGGTGCGGCTTACGGCTCTGGTATCGGCTGTCACCCAGGTCGACTCCCCATCGAAGTTGGTGGAGGAAGCTTCACCACAGTCCATGTGACCTTCGGCCCCTCAACATCACCATTGAGGACGTTGGTCCTCAGCGTCGAGGCAGGCTCAGTCTCGGAGGTCCCTGAGGGAAGTGCTTTCTGAAACTGAGGAGGAGCGCTTATGGAAGTCAGAGGAAAATCCCAGGTACTTTTCCTCTGATTTTTAGGATTTCCTCTGAACCTTCCCCTCCGCCTGAAAGGATACTGTCTCCTCCTGAAAGCCTCTCCTTTTCATCGTTTGTATGGGAAATGACTGAGGCCATTCCATTCCCTGCAGAAGTGGAGGATGAGCCCAGGGCTGAGATGCTTGAGATGTAGCTTTGGGCACACCGCCATGACATGTTTCTCCAAGCCACTTATCTGGCAGGCGTAAACAACAGTTTGGTTGACCTGCTGAGCAGGGTAAACCTCATGAGTGGTCGCAGAATATGGGCATAGCCCGCAAGATCTTCCAAGCGTGGGGCACCCCCTCGGTGGATCTTTTTCCACTTAAATTAATCACAGTTCTGTTTCAGGCTTCAGGCCCACAACAGACTAGCGTCAGATGCCTTTCTCATACATTGGGGAACAGGCCTTCTATATGTGTATCCTCCCATACCTCTAGTAGGGAAGACTTTGCTGAAACTCAAGGAAGACCGCGGAACTATGATCCTGATTGCACCCTACTGGCTGTGTCAGATTTGGTTTCTTCTTCTTCTGGAGTTGTTCTCCGAGAAACCGTGGAGATTGTAGTGTTTTCCAACTCTCATTACTCAGAATGAGCAATCGCTTCTACATCCCAACCTCCAGTCTCTGGTTCTCACTGCCTGGATGTTGAGAGCATAGAATTCACTTCCTTGGGTCTTTTGGAGGGTGGCTCCCGGGTCTTGCTTGCTTCCAGGAAAGATTCCACTCAGAGGTGTTACTCTTTTAAATGGAGGAGGTTTGCCATCCAGTGTGACAGCAGGGCCCTAGATCGTCTCTCTTGTCCTACACAGACCCTGCTTGAATACCTTCTACGCTTGTCAGAGTCTGGTCTTAAGACCAACTCCGTAAGGGTTCACCTCAGTGCAATTAGTGCTTATCTGCGTGTAGAGGGTAAGCCTGCCTCTGGACAGCCTTTAGTTGTTCACTTCATGAGAGGTTCGTTTTTGTCAAAGTACCCTGTCAAACCTTCTCCAGTGTCATGGGATCTCAACGTCATTCTCACCCAGCTGATGAAAGCTCCTTTTGAGCCACTGAATTCTTGCCATCTGAAGTACTTGACCTGGAAGGTCATTTTCTTGGTGGCTGTTACTTCAGCTCATAGGGTAAGTGAGCTTCAGGCCCTAGCATTGCACCTTATACTAAGTTTCATCACAACAGAATAGTCCTTCGCATGCAGCCTAAGTTCCTGCCGAAGGTGGTGTTGGAGTTCCATTTGAACCAATCAGTTGTCTTGCCAACTTTCTTTCCCCTGTCTTCATGCCCACCCTGGTGAAAGCAGCTTGCACACCTTGGACTGCAAGAGAGCATTGGCATTTTACGTGGAGTGGACGAAGCCCTTCAGACAGTCCGCCCAGTTGTTTGTGGCTTTTGATCCCAACAGGAGGGGAGTCTCCATCGGAAAATGCACAATCTCCAATTGGCTAGCAGATTGCATATCCGTATGCCCAAGCTGGGCTGACTCTGGAGGGCCATGGCTGCGTCAGTGGCTCACTTAAAGTCAGCCTCCATTGAAGAGATTTGCATGGCTGCAACATGGTCTTCAGTCCACACATTCACATCACACTACTGCCTTGAGCAGGATACCCAACGTGACAGTCTGTTTGGGCAGTCGATGCTGTAGAATCTGGGGTTTAGAATCCAACTCCACCCTCCTAGGCCCATTTTATTCTGTTCCAGGCTGCACACTCAGCTAGTTGTATATAGCTTTTCTGGTTAATCTGTGTTTTGTCCTCGCCGTTGCGAGGCCCAGTTGACCACTGTTTATTGTTTTGCGTGAGCCTGGATGCTAGGGATACCCCAGTTGTGAGTGTAATTCAGCCTGCTTGTCCTAGGAGAAAGCAGATACTTACCTGTAGCAGGTATTCTCAGGGGACAGCAGCCTAATTATTCTCACAATCCTGCCCACCACCCCTTGGAGTTGTTTATTTCTTTTTGCTTTAACACTTAACTGAGGAGCACGGTCGTATGACGGGCGGGAAATCAGTCCGCGCATGCACACTGCGAAGGATCTGGCAAACTTTTATTTTGTGCTTTATTATGCCGATTCCCAGGCCGACGCGGATCGTCAACACAGTTGTGAGAATAATCAGCTTGCTGTCCTCGGAGAATACCTGCTACAGGTAAGTATCTTCGCTTTATATGGGGTTTTGCTGTTCTTCTGGCTAATCTTTGCTCTTGCTACTGGGGAGTGATCCTTCCAGAGAAAAACTGAGGTTCATTGGTTGGGGAGTGTAGGGGAAAGTATAAGAATGAAAAGAACAGCTGATTTTAAAGATCACACTGAGAGACATGTTAACATTAAATTCTTTCAACAGTATGATGTAAAAAATCATCGCAGCTTTTTAAAACGAACTAAATATGATGACTTAAAGTTTGAAGACTTGTTTATTGGGAATAAAGTGAATATCTTTTCACGCCTGCTTCATCTGGTAGACTACGGGGACCAATACTCAGCCCGCAAGCTTGGCAGCAAGAAAGAAAGGTAAGAATTGTGGTGATTTTTAACAGTAAAAGTGAAAACTACTTTCAGAAGCATGAAAGAATAACTTCAGATGGACAGGTGCCTCATTGTCTCTGTTATAAGTGGAAAAGTTAATGATACAATAATTTTTTTCTCATTACCACAGTTGTGTTAGGATGTTGAGAATGTGTAAACTGTTTGCACTGTTCGATAATAGAGTTGGCTAGAAACTATGATATTTTATTAGTTGAATCTGAAGATATGATGAGGAATGTTTGCTAATATTTTAAGATTGCAAAAATGAAGACACTAAAATGGAAAATGTTCACATTTACATTGGTACAGATTCAGTTCATCTTCTGAAAAACTCGGGAAAAGCCTGGACATTTATAGACCGTCTCATGTAGTTCTCATAGTTCAGTGTGGCCTTAGTTTATTTTTTTCCACTGATGTTAAGCAAGTTATTTTCCTGCTTGTTCCATGCTCCAACATGTGTTTTTCTTCACTGTTTCAGAGCTCAGTTGCTTCTTTTACCAATAACTCTTATTTCCTTCTCATCCTATTAGACCAGTCCAGGCATGAGGGTTATGTACCTCTGGCAATAAATAGAGGCAGAGAACCAGTGTTATCTGAAGCTTCCAGCCCTGGTACAATTGGTGGTGCAGCTGGGCCAGATGGCCTTTATTCTCTGTTTCCAGTATATGGTAGGACAGCATAGACTGGTGCAGTAGAATCAGTGGCAGGCCCAGGGTAACAACTTCTGAGGTGTCTTCTGCAGAGATTTGGAGGAAGTGAGGGGTTTTAGGAGTTGTGCTCCTTCACCCCTGTGGGCTACCAGGTAGCTGGTTCTGAGTTACTCATACTGATTGCTTGTGGATCCCTTCTAGTCGAGCAACAACCCCTAATCCTCTTCTCCCTCCTGAGAGAAGCCAAGAGAAAGAAAACTCACAGTAGACAAGAGGTTGTAGTCAGTATATACAGAAGCTTCCATGAATTAAACAGACAGCAGATTTACATCAGAAATCATAGGCTACACTCTGAAAAATCATTGGCTTGAGTCTCTCACTGCCCTTCTCTGTATCCTTGCTGTGGGGTGAAAATCTCAGTACAACCTTCCAGCACACACCAGAGCAGTGATTATTGAAGAAAGAAATGTGATATCCTAAGCTCGCTGTACTGAGGACAGGGAGTGGGGTGGTGGTGGAGGAACTCGGCTTGCAGCACAGCCTGATGGCAAAGTGTGGTAGAAGGTTCAGAGGTTGTGGGAGCTATTGCTCCAGCAGTACAGTCAAATTGTTTTGTTTGCAATACAGTGAGGTTTCTTGCGTGGCTTCCGCACCCACAGGGACATCGGATCGTGTAATATCAGGTTTCCCCATCAGCAGTTCTAGTGTGCTTTGGAGGAAGGAGAACGTGACTGCAAGTGCTACCAGAGTGGGAACAGCCTCCACAACCATTATAAATACTTGTGCGTGGCAGGGATGGTCCTGGGGGTTGAAGGTGATTTGGGGAGGTAAGAGCACCTCTTGCTGGACTGGAGGTGCAGGAGGAGCCTAGATGGCTACCTGGGGCTAAAGAGGGACATGCCCTTTCACCTGAGTTTGTGTGACTGATGCATCAGGCCTTCCTGAATATGTAGAGGTTGGCCCTCCCAAGAAAAGCTGGCAGAAAAAAAGGTTCTGGGCCACTCCTTGGCCCCCTTATAGCTTTTCTGGTTGGTCTAGATCTAACATCCCCAGAATCTCTGAGAGAGAGGAAATGTGGAGGACCTCCTGCTTGGGGAATCCACAGAAGAAGTCAAGCTCTTGGTGCCAGAGGAAGATGACTTGCTTGTCATTAGATTGTTACAGGACACAGAACAGTCTTAAAGGTTATTGGAGAAACTTCCTACCTTGATAGTCTTTACCACATTGACACTGCAGATATAAGCTTGAGGCCACTCTTTCCGTGAGCCTCCCCCAGGTACTATAGCCCAGCCAACACCTTGGGAGGATTCTTTCTCTCAGTCATCCTCCAGGAGACCTCTGTATTTTGGGGTCTTGCTCCTAGAGACTTCTTGCCTCGGGGCCTCTCTACTCTTTCTCAGGGCACTTATCCACTTCCCTGCTTGAGCCCTGCTCCTCTAACTCAAGTCTCTAGCTCATTGGCTAGTGCCATCTGCTGTAAGGTGGCTTAACTGCAACATCAGTGAGGAGTGTTCCTAGGGAAATCTGCCACTATACCACTTACTTCCTCACATAGAATAGAACTATTCATAGTTGTTAAATCGCATGAGAAATTGCTGGAGGACCCTCAGAAATTCCTTCACTTTCTTGAGATCCTTAGAAGGCATTTTCAATTTCCAGTGCTGACCTTTGGACAAGCCATGGCTTCCAGAACATTCTCTGAGATAGTGGTTATGGTGGCACTGTTTCTGTGGAAGGAAGGTGTGATGGTCCATCCCTAACTGATCAACTGGTTATTGGGAGCCAAGTTAGCCACAGGGGAGGAGCATGCAATAGTAAGTGTCATACAGGTTATGGAGTCACCAGGCTGGGTGATCTGTAATGCAAAGAGCAATTTGTTGCTGAAGCAAGAATTAGAGTGCACCTCTCAGTTCCATCAGCAGTCAGGGTTGGCTTGAGATGGTGAATGGAGAGGAGATGTGTCTTTAAGGGCATGGACTTGAAAGCCTCAGACTGGGTCATGGTGACAACTGAATCAGGTCTGTGAAGCTGGGGAGCTCATTGTCTGAACTGCCAGATTCTTGCTAACCACACTGGAGACCAGAGCTATTATGTTAGCTCTGTTGTCATTTCTCCTCTGGATTCAGAGATTGATAGTAAGTCCATTGTGAAGATACCATGGTAGTGGCCTACAATAACGAGCAAGGGGACACCTGGAGTCATCAGGTGTCCTTGAAACTAACCTTCAGGTGCTCTTGGCAACCCATATAGCAGGCATTAACAAAAGTTGGTTAAATTCCCTCAGCCAGAATCTCCTGGATCTGGGGAAATGGGAACTGCTTTGTGAGGTATTTCATAGCATCACTGATAGGTGAGGTGTATTTTACATGGATCTAATGACATCAGCCAAGAATTGTAAGGTTTGCATATTCTACAGCAGAAAATGGGAACCAGGTTCAAGACATGTTGATCCAGTGATGGCTATGTTATAGGAGCCTCTATATATTTCTACCATTGCAGCCAAAAAGACGAGTGATTTAGCGGATAGAGGACCATCCCTCGCTAATGATTCTGGTATGCTGACCTCCTGAGATTCTCCAAGAGACTTCTGCATCAGGGTCTGCTCTTAATTGACAATCTGGTGCCATTTTTGCTTATGGCATGGCCTTGAGAGGTGGTGCTTGGGCGAAAGAGGTTTTCCTCCTACAGTATCACAATTATGTTAAAGACCCACAAGCTGTCCACTTTGATGTGTATTCATGTCTGGTGGCTCTGTCTTGTGCTGGAAGTAGTCTGTTCTAGAAATCCCTAGCAGTGTTGCAGAGGTCTTGAAAAGGGTTTTGCATTGAGTTTGTTGAAGAGTCAGTTGGCTTCTATTTCTTACTACAAAGGACAAGTTCAAAGGATGTCAAATGCAGAACACCTCAATGTGGTACAGTTCTTTATCGGGGTGAATCATGTCTGTCCCTGTTTTACAGGGTAGTGCTGCCATGGGATCTGAATTTGGTGCTACATGCCCTGTCCTTTGCTCCATTTCAGCATTTGAAGAGAGCTTCTGTGAAGGATTTGCCATTGAAGATATTTTTAATATTGGAGCTTTAAGCCCTCTCCTGTAGGATCTGAATCTTGTGTTTTTGAATGAGGAGGTAACCATTTGTCCAGTTGCATCCTTCTTGCCCAAAAAGGTGGCCCCATTTCACTTGAATCAGGAAGTATTTTTGCCAGCCTTTTGCATATCAGCCAAAGGAAAAGAAGAGAGGGAACACCATTCTAGAAGTTGAATATGCTTTTGTGCTTTTTGCAGGGCTGCACAGAGGGAAAGATACCTCCAAGGTCTCAATTTCCAGGTGGGTCTGAGAGGCTGTTTCTTCAGCTTATATCCTTAAAGCTTTGAAGGTCCCAGAGGGTATTCAAGCGCATTCTACCAGGCAATTTCCTAGGCAGAATGTAGGGCTGTGCTGCAGGAGGGCGTTTTAAAATGACAGCATGGTCTTCCCTGATTTACAAGCCAGATCAGATTCCTTCTCCGAAGTGGGAGTCCTGAAAGCAACCTGAGCTTCCCCCTGCCTAAACGAGGGGGGCTTTGATACATCCTGCACATCTGGACTGGTCTGACAGGATGATAAGATTACATTTTGGATTTAACTGCTAATTTTATTTTCTTGAATCCTGTTGGACCAGTCCAGGGCCCACCAGGGAGCCCAGGTTTGGTGAACGGATGGTCAGCAACTTAGTACTGTATGCAGAATTATGTTTTATAGTTCCTGTAGGTTGTTGACTGCCTGCCCCAAGGGAACCCAGCAAGACCAGGGAGTAAGCAGGTTGAGATCTCATGAGGCTTTCTCTGGGCAGTGCAAAGGTTCCTTCTTTGGTTACCAGGTGCAGTGAGTGAGCTAAAGATGGTCCATGAAGGGGCTGTTATCGGGGGCTGTTACCTGTCTGTCATAGTAAAAAAAAGAAGAAAAAAAAAGAGGAAGTCATATTATTGAGGCTTCTTGGGTGTGGGTGTGGGGGGGGAGGGGAGGGGAGGCTCATATTTGTGCTTATCTCTGTTTATGGTTATAAATAAAACAGTCTCTCACTTTGACAAGAGAATGCTAACTCTCTAGCTCAGCTCCACTTCCTGTTATACCAGGGCTGGAAACTTTGGATGGTACTGGTTTTCGGCCTCCCATCTGTTGGTAGAGGTTGTAATTCATACGCCTGAACTGTATTTGCAGGATTTAAGGAATGGAAATTAATAAATGATGTTTATATGCATCAAGCAAGGTGGCAGCTTAGAGCTTTAGCTGTACGATACCTCCATCTCAATCTGTTCTAATTGTCAGATCCATATGAATCTTAAGTTATCAGAGTTACTTAAATTTACCAAGTTAGATTTTACAGCATGTGCAGTGCAAGGGGTGAAGTGCTCAAAACAAGATGTGCAAGGTATCACAGCCAAAACTGGATGAAGTTTTATTAGATACAGTTCTTCAAGAACTCCTTTAAGTCAGGGAACTGATAAATGAAAATAATGAATCACTTACGTTTGCCACTAGAAGCTAGCAGCTGGAGGTGCAAATGCAAGCAAATGACCAGCAGCTTTTGGTGGTAGACCCACATGGCAAAATCAATAAGTTTTTGACTATGATCTAAAATATTTAAATAGCTAGTGTAGATGCAACAGTGTATGAGTTTTAAGAGTACTAGAAGGCCCCTCATTCTTCAGCTTGACCAACCTTTGGAGTTTGAGAGGGCACATTGAGCTCCTTCTCAATTTCCAAGACTTGTAGTTACACGAGTCCTGAGATACCAATTTTCTTTGGCTGTCTTTCAGTTGGCTAGACTGAAAGCCCCTGTACGCTATGAGGGTAATACTGTTTCAATAATTCCAGATCTGAACAAATAATACTTTGGCATGCCACAAACAATTTCTAACAATGTGACCATTTTTTAAATGGATTCATGCAATAAGGATTATTTTTCCCAGTGAAGATAAATACCACATGGCTCTTCAAGGACCTATCAGCTCTTAGAGGAGCAATTCTGTACAGATAAGGAACAGCATTAGGCACTGCTACTTTTTGCATTTTCTGCTTCAGTATAGGCTGAAAATAGCAATGGGAGAGACTAAGGGGCTTCTTTTGAAAACAAAAAATGACAAAGTGGCAGAAGATTACTTCAAACCAAACAGGAACTTTCCACAGATAACGTGAATCACTTTCAACTAACAGTGCTGTGGATTGCAACATCAGATGCTGTAACCACCATCCGTGGAGCTAATGGAGGAAAAAAACCTCAAATGGTTCATGGCACCCTTTGATCTTTTATAGAAAAACTAGTACTCAACAGACACCAACTTCATCATTGGCAAAAAAACGAATGGGAATCAATGAGAGATATGTGTGCCTTTGTTTGCCTAGGAAACAATACAAAAAATATGAAAAAATATACAATTTTTCATTCACTGATTCACAAACTGTTAACAAGATATTTTATTTTTACACTAAATAAAGAAAATATGGAGGTTTTTGGCCAATGGTGAAGTTGGTGCCTGTTGAGTACTAGTTTTTTAATGAAAGATCATAGGGTATCAGAGACCTTTTGAGGTCTTTTCCTCCATTAGCTCCACAGATGGTGGTTACAGCATCTGATTCCACGGTATTGTTAGTTATAAGATGGCAGAAGGACATTTTCCTTTCAAATATCCAAGTTTCGATTTTTGACATTTTGCTCCACAGTTCATTCAGATTTCAAGGAGGTGTGTTGGTGTGTTTTGGGCGGGATGTGAGCGGCTCCAAATGATAGTCGCTTTTTTTCTGCAATAATGGAACAAAATGAAAATGTCTAGGGCCAAAATTATGATGTTTTTGGCTAGACCTGTTTCAGTCATGACAAAGAGACCAAAAGATGCCCTAAATGGCCAAATGACCACTGGAGGGATTAAAGCATAGCCCCCCCCCCCCCATTACTCCCCATGTTGTCACTGACTCCCTCCCAGCCCCCTAATATGTGACAGTGACAGTACATACCAAGCTCTTTGACAGCTTTAGATATGATAACCATTCCAGTTGGAGCAGCAAGCAGGTCCCAAGAGTAGCCTAATGCTTAGTGCAGTGGACTGTATAGAAGGGGAGGCAGGCCCATTTCCCGCTCTAACTGGTACACTTGTGATGGAAAGTGTGAGTGCCCCAAAAAGCACAAAATACCTACTGAACCCACATATAGGTGACACCTGCAGGGATAAGGGCCTATTGTAGTAGGGATAAGGGTTAGTGGTGTACAGTAGATTTTTGGTGGGTTTTTGGCGGTCTCACCATACAGTACAAGGGAGTAACGTTGAAATGTGTACCTGAGACCTTTTATGTGAAGTCCACTGTAGTGCCCACTAGGGTGTCCCGTTGCTCTGCTGGAATGTGTCTGTGGCCAGTCTACTAAGAATGCTGCCCCCCCCCCCCATACATCCTAATGGCTTGTTTGTAAGCGTTTTTCCCTTAGACGTGGGGTTGTTGTTGTTTTTTTTTAAATAGTCCTAAAAGATAGAAGCACTGAACAAAAAAACGTTTAGCAAATGGCAATTTTCAAAACAAAAAGTTGGACATTAGGCTATGTTCGCTACTGGATTTTTGGATGTTTTTTGCAAAATACCCACAATTGGACTTAGATGTCACATGAAAAGGCCCCTCCACAATTCCTAATCCAGTGCTCAAGGATTATGGCCATATTGAAGGTAATATTTAGCAATACTTCTTTATTGGACTTTCACTAAACCCTGAGTTGGCCGGGACATGAGACTTCACTGGACTTTTTGTTCATATCACTCTATATTTTCCTGATTTGCATTATAGTACTGCATGTAATGTTTGATAAGTGGTCGATAATCAAGACTTTTGAAGAATGTGGTAATGGCATGGTCTCCATAACTATGAATATTCTTTTTACATTATGCTTGTAATATGTTTTGATCCGAAAAACTAAGATTTCAGTACTGTTAATTCATTGAGGTAAGGATTCTACCTTGTTATGGTACTCATAGTGGCACAGATATCACCTTTGTTTATACATGTAATTGTTTTCTTGGTTTGTGAGTATACTGAATTTTCCCTTGTCAGCATGCAGTTTCAAAGAAATGAGTCCAACTTGTCAAAAGATTTATGCCCTCATGTTTCTAATTTTGCTTTTGTAATATATGGTACAGTTTTATAAGGTACACTCATTAAATGTTAAAGGTTTCTTAAATGTCAAAAGGTTTAGAGATATATTCAACAACTCTCTCCAGATGTTTTACTCTTAAAAGAAAAGCATATGAACTTACAAAGTAACATAGTAAGTGACGGCAGATAAAGAACTGAACGGTCCATCCAGTCTGCCCAACAGTCATATTCATTATCAATTCAAGATTAAATGAGCAATGAACGTGAGATTATATACTTGATCCATGGTCTTTCTTTGGTGTTTCTGGAACATAGACTGTAGAAATCTGCCCAGCTTTGTCCTTATGTTCCAACTACTGGAGTTGCCCTTAAAGCCCACTTCAGCCTATCCGAACCTGTCATGCCATTTGCGGGACACAGACTGTAAAAGTCTGCCCGGCACTGTTCTCTCATTCCAAATTATTGAAGTCTCCGTCGAAGCCTTCTCCAGCCCATCCTAAACTGGGATTACTGTACATGGGACTCAGACTGTGCAAGCCAGCCCAGCATCGGCCTTAGTTTTTACAGCCAGAATTGCCATCTAAGCACCACTGAACATGCAAATATATATGCAACCCTTTAAGTTTTGTTTTGTATACCATTCATTTTATAATTAGAGATCCTTTTTGTTCATCCCACACCTTTTTGAATCCTGCCACTGTTTTTTTTCTCTACCACCTGTCTTGGGAAGGCATTCCAGGCATCACCTTCTTCTCACCTACTGCAACACAAATGCTATGTTTTGGGGGCTGTATCCAGCAATAGGCAAAGAGAATGGGGCAGCTACTTTTCTGAAAGCCTCTCTTAATGTAACAATACATTCTTAAATATCTGATAAGATAGTCCTTAAAGTGACTTGGCTCTCTAACCCTAACTTCATATAATCTTTGTGCTCTTAATACAGATAGCCCTCTCTTTTTTTGAGAAGTTGCTGATATTTGGTTCAGTTAAGTCCAGTACCCCTTCTAGCAGGGGAGAGTTCAGTTTTCTCATGTATCCAGTTTTTGATAGATCTAACTGTCCTTCACTGAGGTTGAACAGTAGAACAGTTTTTAAAATGAGGAATTATATAACATCTGGAGATTACAGTACCCTATGGAATGAGGGGATGATATTCAGCCTGTGGCAATCAGCAGTTTTTAAGCCATTGACAGCTGCTGGCTGAATTAATTCTGGATATTGTAATAACTGTAATCCCAGTAGCAAACCCTCAGGGGGATGGTAGGCTCCCTTCAGCAGTCCAAAAACAAAGTCCTTCCAGACAATACAGCTTTTAGTGCAAAGCAGTTTATTTCCCCTCCTCCACAAATCTCAGTTCAAAGGGGTTAAGGTCCCATTCAGTTTCAAAACACAGCAACAAGAAAAAAAACCTTCCCTTTAAATCCAAGTTCTCCCAGTTCAACCGCCTGGGTTTCAGTTTTAAAAGTCTTTTCGCTTGGGTGGTTGCAGAATGGCAGTACAACTCCCACAACACAGCTACTTGACTCCTGTGACCACCCACTGCCTTCAATCCCCGCAACCCTGCCCCAAAGTACAATTACAGTCCATGTCAACCGGTTCCTCCAAACCTGGTGTGCTGGCCCTCCAGACTCTCCTTCCTCCAAGCACTCCATTAACTCTGCCTCTCTGCTAGGCTGTTGGTTAGAGACCTCCTCCCCCTCCCAGGTGGAAGGAATCTTGTACTGATTTCTGACCCAAGGGAATTGAGCTTTGTCATCACGGCTCCCCCTTCTGGCCCTCGTCTGCCATAGCAGCTGCTCTTTCCAGTCCTTCCCCCTCCCTTCCACGTGGTGTCCCTACTGGGTTTTGGGACCTCCCCCCCCCCCCCCCCGATTCCTTCTCTCAGGGCCTTGTGGGGAATGTAGTCTGGCCCCATACCTCCTCCTGACCTGCTTAGACCCTCCAACCTCCTTACAATATTCAATGCCAGGTCATGTCCAGGCTCTGGCATTGAACATCCGGGTAAATGCAGTCACCCAGAAGTTAATCTTGCACCTACTGATATTCAGGCTGGTGCCCAATTAGTTTGGTGAATAAAGTTAGGACAGCGCTTAGATTTTACCTTTTTATGCTCTCACCGACCACACTTATTCCTGGATGGATTACTTTCTAATCTCTAATGACTTGATTCCTATGGTCAAATATTCCAAGACATTGGCAACCGCTATCTTGGATCATGTGGCTATGCAAATTATATAACTCTAAAAGATCCTCAGTTGTGTTGGAGATTTAATCCCACATATTTGAAGGAAACTGGATTTCAAAATCATGTTAACCCAAACTATCTGAGATTATTTTGAGTTTGATAAGGTGGAAGATTCCTCTATAACAATCTGGTGGGATGCATTTAAGACACTATTCATGGTTCAGTTATTCGTTATTCCATTATTTGGATGTCCTGTCAAAAGGTGGAACTACAGAGACTTGAATGCATAATTTTAATATTTAGAGTAAACAAGCCTAAAATCAGCAATTACAGGTGCCAAATTGTTTACAGAACAGAATAAATAGGACAGAACTCATGCACATTGGGGCAGGAAAAATAGGGCAAGAATACAAAAGCTGATTACATAGATAGGAAGCCAAGTAGTTTGAGATGAGGAAATTTTAAATCACTTTCACAAATTTTACCAGTCTCTGTATTCTGAGATTCAAAGTCTTCAGAGCAAATTGATGCTTTTCTCAATAGACAGGCACATCCCAGTTTAAATGGGCCCTAGTGGGAATTTTTAGAATCAGAGATTAGAGTAGAGGAGCTTTATCAGGTTTTTTGCTCCGGTTAGGCACTGATATTCAGCACCAAACCGGCAATGTTTGGACAGCAAAATATATGCAAAAATATTGGCTACCAGATTTTCAACAGTTCTAGATAAAATAAATCTTCCAGATCAAAATGGTTCTATGAAGGTCAGATTTACTACAGATAATTATAGGCTATTTTGTAATATTATGGCTTTAGCCTATACATCCCCTCAGACTACAGTGGTCTTGATCTTGGGTATGGAAAAGACTTCAATCAAATAGGATGATATTTTCTATTCAAAGTGTTGGACTGGGTTGGGATAGGGACACTATTTTAAAGAATGGTGCCATAGGGATCTGTACTGGAACCGGTGCTATTTAACATATTTATAAATGGTCTGGAAGTCGGAATGACAAGTGAGGTGATTAAATGTCCAGATGAAAGAAAACTATTCAAAATTGTTAAAATACATGGGGAAAGCAACTGCTTGCCGTGGGATCAGTAGCATGGAATCTTTCTATTGTTTTGGATTCTGCCAGGTTGGAAAATCTGCCCGCAACCTCGGAGTCATCTTCGACTCCTCCCTCTCCTTCTCTGCGCATATCCAACAGACTGCCAAGACCTGTCGCTTCTTCCTCTTCAACATCAGCAAAATTCGCCCTTTCCTCTCTGAGCATACCACCAGAACTCTCGTCCACGCTCTCATTACCTCTCGCCTTGATTACTGCAACTTACTCCTCACCGGCCTCCCGCTCGGCCATCTATCCCCCCTTCAATCCGTTCAGAACGCTGCTGCACGTCTTATATTCCGCCAAAACCAATATACTCATATCACCCCTCTCCTCAAATCACTTCATTGGCTTCCGATCAGATATCGCATACAATTCAAGCTCCTCCTCCTTACCTACAAATGCACTCAGTCTGCGGCTCCTCACTACCTCTCCACCCTCATCTCCCCCTATGTTCCCGCCCGTAACCTCCGCTCACAGGACAAAGCCCTTCTCTCAGTACCCTTCTCCACCACTGCCAACTCCAGGCTCCGCTCATTCTGCCTTGCCTCACCCTATGCCTGGAACAATCTTCCTTTACCCATACGCCATGCCCCCTCCCTACCCATCTTCAAATCTCTGCTTAAAACTCACCTCTTCAATGCTGCCTTCGGCGCCTAACCGCTCGAGAAATATAAAATGCCCCAATCTATCCACCCTATCAGATTAACTGTTCACTCGTCCTCTAGATTGTTCACTTGTCTTTAGATTGTTCTCTTGTCTTTTAGATTGTAAGCTCTTTGAGTAGGGACTGTCCTTCTATGTTTAAATTGTACAGCGCTGCGTAACCCTAGTAGCGCTTTAGAAATGTTAGTTAGTAGTAGTAGTAGTACTTGGCTAGATGGACCGCTAGTATGACCCAGTATGGCTATTCCTATGTTCTTGCATTATGCTCAGCTGTTGCATATTTGAAACACAGCTAGGATTCTTGTTAATGGGAAGCTATTGGGGGACCTTTTCTATATCCAGTGGCACCTGGCAAGGTTGCCCGCTATTTCTCTTTTGATTTAATGTTGCCTTAAAAGCTATGACTGGCTCCTAATATTACAGGCATTCAGACCCTCAGTTGGATGTTAAATTATCTTTATAGGCAGGTGGTTTGATAGTTTATGCTTCTATAGCCTCTGTTCCACCTTAGTGACTTTTATAGGTCTATTTGCGGCCACATCATGCTATAAAACTGGAAAAAATCTGAATGTCTTTAGCTGCTTGATCCATTGGTTTGTTTTTTATATTTCAATTTATTTATTGATTTTCAATATTAACAAGATTACACTTGTTTTGAAATACAGCAATAGTTAGATTAATAAGAAATTCAATAATTCTTCATATCTAATATAATAAAACGCATCCTCAACGTTCTGAGGACAACGTTCTGAAGCCATCTGACGTCACTCCCAGGCTGAAGGGTTCGTGGATTCGTGGTGTGAAGCCTTCAAGCCAGCCAGCCGTCTCTGCCCCGCCCTCGCGTCAAACGTCATGACGTCGAGGGCGGAAAAAAAAACCTAACAAATCCGGTAGCGAAGCGTCAGGGAAGGAGGCGGCGCTCCCGACGTCTAGCCTTCCTTTCGCTGTGTTCCGCCTTCTTCTGACGTCAAGGATGACGTCAAAAGAAGGCGGAACACAGCGAAGGGAAGGCTAGATGTCGGGAGCGCCGCCTCCTTCCCTGACGCTTCGCTACCGGAACCGCCACGGAGGTAAATTTAAAAAGAAGAAAAAAACCAAAAAGGGATGTTGGGGGGAGGGTGGCCAGTAAAGTAGAACAATGGGAGCAGGAGGGCAGGGGAGAAACGACAGCATGGATGCGAAGGGGGGGGCATGGATGCGAAGGGGGGGGGGGAAGAAGAGGGCGGGCCAGGCTGGGACATGGGAGAGAGAGGAGCATGGATGCGAGGGGGGGTCATGGAAGGGAGAGAGGGGACTTGCTGGAAAAGGATGAATGGAGGCTGCAGGGGACAGAGGAGCATGGATGGGCATGGATTGGGAGGGCAGGGCTCAGGGAGAGAGGGGAATTGCTGGAAAGGGATGAATGGAGGGGGCAGGGGACAGAGGAGCATGGATGGGCATGGATTGGGAGGGCAGGACTCAGGGAGAGAGGGGAATTGCTGGATAGGGATGAATGGAGGGGAAGATGGGCATGGATGGATATGGATTGCAGGGCAGGCCTCAGGGAGAGAGGGGAATTGCTGGATAGGGATGAATGGAGGGGCCAGGTGACAGAGGAGCATGGATGGGCATGGATTGGAAGGGCAGAACTCAGGGAGAGGGGAATTGCTGGATAGGGATGAATGGAGGGGACAGATGGGCATGGATGGATATGGATTGCAGGACAGGGCTCAGGGAGAGAGGGGAATTGCTGGATAGGGATGAATGGAGGGGGCAGGTGACAGAGGAACATGGATGGGCATGGATTGGGAGGGCAGGGCTCAGGGAGAGAGGGGAATTGCTGGAAAGGGATGAATGGAGGGGGCAGGGGACAGAGGAGCATGGATGGGCATGGATTGGGAGGGCAGGGCTCAGGGAGAGAGGGGAATTGCTGGATAGGGATGAATGGAGGGGACAGGTGACAGAGGAGCATGGATGGGCATGGATTGGGAGGGCAGGGCTCAGGGAGAGAGGGGAATTGCTGGAAAAGGATGAATGGAGGGGGCAGGGGACAGATGGGCATGGATTGGGAGGGCAGGGCTCACTCTCATATACAATGTCTTTCTGAATCTCACTCTCACACACTCTGTCTCACACTGTATCACATTCACTCTCTATGTGCCTCACAGTCACTCACACACTCGCTTGGTCTCATACACTCACTCTCACAGAGAATCTGTGTCTCACACACACTCTCTCTCGCCCCCACACACACACACTCTCTCTCACACACTCTCATTCTCACACACACACTCTCTCACAAACACACTCACACCCAGACTCACTCTCTCTCTCACACACTCACACTTTCACTCTGACTCTCAAACAGTCACTCTCACATACACTCTCCCAAACATACACACTCCGAGGAAAACCTTGCTAGCGCCCGTTTCATTTGTGTCAGAAACGGGCCTTTTTTACTAGTAAACAATAAAGCAAAAGAAAAGATAATAGCATATTATCACAAACATACATTTTAGGCTTCCTTAGACCCCATTTAAATCATGGGGTGAACAGAGTTAGGGAAGAATTATTACTTGAGCTTATATAAAAGAAATAAGGTGGCGTAAATACTCCCATTTACTTTAACTATTACATTTGCTTAGAATCTAGAAATGATTTTAGACTATCTGGTGAAAAAAAGGTATATTTAACCTGACCCAACCTAACTAAGCATTTGCACGGATAGGCAAGGAAAAACATCCCGCCTATCTCCAACGTTCTTGCTTTTAATGCTAAAAAAGCTTTCCTTCTCTGTTGGGTCAATTTTGTAACATCAGGGAAGATTTGTACTTTTATCCCACCAAAACAGGTTTGAAGATTTTTAAAATAAAGTTTCATTATGTTATTCAAATCCTGTTCGAAAATCAGGGAAACTATCAGAGTTGACCGGTCTGCATTTTCATCCACCGAACGCTCTAGTATTGCTGAAATGTTCTCAAGATCCAAGTTAGTGTGTAGTCCATCCTGTTTTTTCCCATTCTCTCCTTTGGGACTTGGAGTGTAATATATTTTATTGACAGGCGGCATCGCTTCCAGGGGCATTTTTAAAACTTCATTTAGGTATCTTTTAAATAAATCATAAGGATTAATTCCTGGGAGTTTGGGAAAATTCAATAATCACAAGTTTAATCTTCTATTGAAGTTCTCAATTTGATCCAGTTTCCTTCGGATGTCTGCATTATCTTTAACCACACTGACTTTGAACTCTTGAAAAGAATCTACTTTATTTTGGAAATCAGTCACTTTTTCAGCAATGTCCATTTTTAACTGGTCAACCTTTAAATTCAACTCTTGAAATTTTTTTTTTTAAACTTGATCCATTGTCAGTGAAAGTGTGCCCCAAAGGAAGAGGAGGCTCATGGTTGCTGGGCTCATGGTTGTTGGGGCTCAACATTGCCTCAAGTCAGGCACGCTCTCTCCCTTGCCTGAATTGGCAGCAGGATTGATCCTGACTGAATAGCTGGTCCCAATGCTCCAACCAGCTGAGGCATAGTAGGTCGAATTATCAGAGGTGGTCCACTATGATATATCTTTGTTTTACTTTTTCTCTTCACCATATTAGGAAGGAAAAATAGAAAAGAAGCAGGTAAATGTTAAGCTTGTAGGATCTCAAATACCAGTGTCCTAACTTGTCGATTGCAATATTGGATCTCCATGAAGATATG
Source organism: Microcaecilia unicolor (assembly GCF_901765095.1). NCBI lineage: Eukaryota > Metazoa > Chordata > Amphibia > Gymnophiona > Siphonopidae > Microcaecilia > Microcaecilia unicolor. The sequence goes on along the minus strand of NW_021963679.1, from coordinate 640,671 downwards.
TTATAGTAGTGGGAAGCCTCTGTGGGCAATGTTTATGCTCCAAATACTAGAGCAGCACAGTTCTTCAGTTCCTTTTTCTTCACGCTTACAGTTATCACCTCAGGGCCCATTTGTATTTTTATTGTATTGATCCCTGCAGATAGATCAGTGCATCATTCAGGCCTTAGAGCAGCTACCAAAAAGCTTCACTGGGATTTAGGAGAATTGTGATTCTGATGTATGGAAACAGTTGTGTGTGTATTGGTGGGGGGGGGGGGGGGGGAGAGGCAAGGAGACACAGGCTTACACACATTACTCTTCAGTTATCGAGTATGGTTTCTGGTTCCTCTCTGAAGAACTAGTGTCGAAATTGTGGTCCTCTAACAAAAGCTTAATTTTCCTCTCTGTGCAAAGCTCTCTTTAGAGATGTGTGGTTTTTCAGCAGATAGCCCTCCTAAGCAATGGACCATCAATAGAAACCTTGTAGCAAACACTGAATTTGTGTCTAAACTTATGGAGGCCTGGAAGGAATATTACAATTTAACATAGATTCTGTGTCTAATGTGTTTGGGAAGCTGTTAAAGCTGTATTATGAGGCATAATCCCATTCCTCTTGATAGCATTGAAAAGACAGAGGGAGGCAAAGATTAACACACTTAAAGTACATTTGACCAGTTTAGAAAAAAGCAAATGTTCTTGTGATGAAAAAAAAATCAATCCTATTGATTAGAGGAGAAATTAGTTCCTTGGAATGTTAACGTACTGTTTACTACCTTAGGCTTACCCAGTGCTACTTTATGTGAATAAACCTGAGAAATTGCTAATGTGGCAATTAAAAAAAGCAAAAGATGTATCAATGAATAGTTAATTTTGTAGATGCAAAGGGGACTATAACTTCCACTTCAGATCAAACGGCAGAGATATTCGCCAGATTCTATCAGACTCTATGCTTTTCAGTTTACAAGATTTCAGGAAGCAATCTCACAATGATTAAGCTCTTTATATTTACCTTACTTAGGTCTAGAGATGAAGCAGTGACATCTTTATTCAAGATGGCCGCTGACTAGATGGTCACAGAGCTTCTGCTCCAGGGACCCTGATCGGGATAGAGCCTAGAACGGGACCATCTGACCGGCTGCCACACTCAAGGATCCGGAGATTCGGGAGCCTCACAGCTGTTGCTGAGCCGGGCAGATGATCCTCCAGGGAGCTAGAATGGAAGGCGCCACCGAAACCGCGACATCTCCCGTACATCCCATGGGCTTCCTCCCTGAGCGGAACAGTGCTGAAAACCGACCGTGGCACCTCCCTGCTTCGGGGGCTGTGGCACCGCCCGGACGGACCTCAACTCCCACCTGCATTCCGGACGAACGGTCTCGCCGAGAACTGCAGGGAGGGCGGCCCGAGCCCAGATCACCTCATGAGAGCCCTGCGGACATCCTCACTGGACAGGTTGGTGCTAAGAGCGGCTCCCTCCCAGCCTTAGGGCCACAGCGCTACCACAGACCAGACATCGGAGCCTACCCACAACCGCGGCAGTGACGGATTAGCAACAGCGCCCCTGCACACTCTGTGCAGCGTGGAGAGCACCGAGTGGCTTGACGTCCGCGGCTGCAGGGTGAGGTGAAGGAGAGGAATGCGGCACACGAGGCAGTGGAGTCGGGAGGATAGAGGATAGGAGCAGCCCCGACGGCAACAAGCTGCGATACGAAGACCTAAGCAACACGCGGCGAGATGCCAAGGCTCCACGCTGATTGCGACGACTGCAGTGGAAACTTCCCATATCCACATAGAGAGCAGCCAGAAGCCTTATGCCCTGGGCCGTACCTCGAGGGAACGGATCATGATTCGTGAGTAAAGAGTGGGAAGGATTTTTATGGGAAAGCAATTCTTGGGACTGTTAAGCACTTTTACTGGGGAGCTGGCTGAAACAGACCAGAAGAGCCTAGGGAGGATTGAAACAATACCTAAGAGCCACATACCAAAGAGTAATTAAGACAAGTGCCTTCTATTGTCATTCAAGCATCTTCCCTGACCAAGTGTAAAAACCCTGAACTGAAACTAACAAGGTGTATGCTGCAAAGTTGATCAGAAGTCCTGAGGCAGGATCAGGGTGAGAAGGAAACTCCCAATCTTTATTTCTTTCTTAAACTGAGACCAAAATGAACACCATCCAAATACTTACTACCTTTCGCTGATCCACCTGGCATTATCCATCCCATTCACAGAACATCCTACAAAACCACCAAAGACTGATCAAACACTCCACACTTCACCAAACTAACACTCAACACACTAAAGGAAAACTACTTAAACATGAATATCACCAACAAAATGGGAGGAAAATCCATAACAAACACGCGCCACCCACGGAACGACAACTAACAAAAATCCACATAACACCAAACCTAGCAATCCCATACCAAAACATCCAAATAGGCTACATTAATGCCAGGTCCGTAATTAACAAAACAACAACAATAACAGATTGGATCACCTCAGAAAGCCTCAATCTCATCTTCGTCAATGAAACATGGATCCACAACCAAAATGACCCCATAATCCTCGAACTATGCCTGCCAGGTTACAAAATCACCCATCGGACCAGATCAGAAAAGAGAGGCGGAGGCATAGCACTAATATATCGAGAACAATTCACCATCAAAACCACTGCCGATTCCATAACACCCCAACTAGAAATTGTCTCATTTAGAATCTATAACAACTCCCTGACCGATCGCCTGAATTGCGTACTGTTCTACAGACCACCCGGTAACTGGAAGGAAAGCCAGCACATCTTCATGGACTTCATATCAAACAACTGTGTAAACAACAACAACAACATATTATTACTAGGCGATATTAATCTTCACCTAGAAGACCCCAATTACATTAACGTACGTGAATGTAAAGACGTCTTACATTCCTGGGACCTTACATGGCCCCAAATGCAAACTACCCACATCAAGGGCCACACATTGGACCTAATATCACATAAACTGTCCACAGATAATAACCTATTAATAACAGACACCAAATGGACAGCAACACCCTGGACCGACCACTACAAACTGAACCTAACGTTAAACTGGCAGAAGAACAGTTCAAACCATATACCAGAACGTACAACTTACGCTACAAGAGGGCTAATTGACCCACAAATATTCTGGCAACAAATATACGACACTGAATGGACTACATGGACTGATTCCACACTTTATCTAAACCGCTGGGATGACAGATGCAACAGCGTACTAAACAACATAGCACCCTTAAAAACAAGAACGTCAAAAAGACAAAACACTATACCATGGTTCAATGACGAATTAAAAAAACTCAAAACACAATCTAGAAAACTTGAATGAGCATGGAGAAAAATAAAAGATGAATACACACTCAACACATGGAAACAAATACACAAAAAATATAAACGTGCAACAAAACAAGCCAAAAGATCCTTCTACAAAACCAAACTAGGACCGGATTACAAAGATATGAAGAAACTATTCCAACTAGTAAACAAGTTACTAGACAACTCACCTATCACTATAACCAACACAGACATCCCACCCGCAGACAAACTAGCCAACTACTTCAATGAAAAAATAATAAAACTATGCAGCACACTTCCTCACCACAACACCGACATTGAAACTTACTTCAATAATCTGGATCCAACATCCGATGGATACTCAGCTGACCGGATCTGGACAACATTTAATCTCCTCAGCACCGAAACAGTCGAGCAAGTGACTCACAGGTTCGCCAAGACCCACTGCAAACTGGATATATGTCCCAGTCATCTACTCAAGTCCACCCCTGACCGCTTCATAGCAGACCTTACTTCACACCTAAACTTCATGCTACAACAAGGTCTCTTCCCTGAAAAACATGGCAACATCCTACTCACCCCAATACCAAAAGACACCAAGAAAAACACAAACGATCTCACCAACTACCGTCCAGTTGCGTCTATCCCATTAGTAGTAAAACTGATGGAGAGCTTGGTGACTAAACAGCTTACGGCCTACCTAGACAAGTTTTCAATATTACATAATTCACAATCTGGATTCCGATCCCACCACAGCACTGAAACTGTCCTAGTTACCCTCCTGGCCAAATTCAAGGAGGAGATAGCAGTAGGCAAAAGCATACTCCTCCTCCAGTTCGACATGTCGAGCGCATTCGACATGGCCAACCACAACATATTACTAAGATTGCTAAGTCACTTTGGGATTGAAGGAAATGTATTCAATTGGATCAAAGGTTTTCTAACCACCAGAACTTACCAAGTAAAATCAAAGTTAGATATATCACCACCATGGAAAGCAGTATGTGGCGTACCCCAGGGATCACCGCTATCACCACTCTTCAACATGATGATGATTCCACTAGCACAGTCCTTATCCAATCACGGCCTTAACCCATTCATTTATGCAGATGATGTTACAATTTACATCCCCTTCAGACATGATCTGACAGAAATAGCCAATAAAATCAATGATGGCCTTAACATCATGGACTCCTGGGCAAACTCATTCCAACTAAAACTAAACACTGAAAAAACACATTGTCTCATCTTCTCCTCGCAACATAACAATTACAAACCCACAATCATAAGTACTGTAGGACATACCCTTCCTACCTCGGACAGTCTGAAAATACTCGGTGTCACACTTGATCGCAACCTTACTCTCGAGACCCAAGTAAACTCAGTAACAAAGAAAATGTTCTATTCAATGTGGAAGCTCAAACGATTAAAACCTTTCTTCCCAAGAGCAACCTTTCGATATCTAATACAATCAATGGTCCTAAGCCATGCAGATTATTGCAACGGAATCTACGCGGGCTGCAAGGAACAACTCATGAAAAAACTACAGACCGCCCAAAACACAGCAGCCAGGCTGATATTCAACAGAACACGCTTCGAAAGTGCCAAACCTCTTCGAGAAAAGTTGCACTGGCTCCCAATCAAATGGATTACCTTCAAAATCTGTACCTTAGTCCACAAAATCATATACGACGTAGTCCCAGGTTACATGACAGACCTTATAGACCTACCAATAAGAAATAAAATCAAATCGTCAAGATCCTACCTAAACCTACACTACCCAAACTGCAAAGGACTGAAATACAAAACAACCCACGCATCCGGCTTCTCCTACATAAGCGCAAAACTATGGAATAGCCTCCCAAAAGCTATGAAAACAATGCACGACCACCTGAACTTCAGGAAATCACTAAAAACCAACCTCTTCAAAATGGCCTACCCCAATGACTCCATGTAAACCTCTTCACGCAGCAACACTGCTTGATTATAATTGTACTGGACAACAAGCAATCTTCATTCCTTGCGACTCTCCACTTATAACTCATACGATCACTATAAACCTTGTATCTGTTATCAACTGACTGGGCAAACGCCTTGACGGTACTATGTAAGCCACATTGAGCCTGCAAATAGGTGGGAAAATGTGGGGTACAAATGCAATAAATAAATAAATATCTAGGGTATTTGACACCCAGGGCTGATTGTTTTTTTAACACCGCCCTCCAAAATCCAGTACTAAGCATACTGAGAATACAAAACACTCAAGACCTATAGAGCAATTCTACCATACCATAAGCAGTCATTTCTATGAGTCACGCAAGGGTGTACCTAGGGAAAGGAAGAAGCTTTCTGGATTGTCCTGGAAAGAGAAGATGGAACCTGTATCCACACTGGGGTTCTCTACAGACCTCCGGTTCAAATAGAGAAGCTAGACAAGGATCTGATAGAGGATATTCAAAAGATTAGTATGAAAGGGGAGGTGCTACTGTTGGGAGATTTCAACTTGTCTGATGTGGATTGGAACGTCCCATCTGTGGAATCGGTAAGAAGTAGGGAGATTGTGGATGCCTGTCAAAGTGCCTTGCTCAGACAAATGGTTGTGGAACCCACGAGGGAAGGGTTGATGCTGGATCTAGTGCTCAAGAATGGAGGAAGTGTTTCTAATATCCGGGTGGGTGCCCACCTATGTAATAGTGATCATCACACCGTATGGTTTGATATAAAGGTGAAGGCGCAGTGTGGACACTCAAAACTCAAAGTACTGGATTTCAGACTACTGATTTTGATAAAATGGGAGACTACCTGAAAAAGGAGCTGTTGAAGTGGGAAGGCGTAGGAGAAGTGGAACATCAGTGGTCAAAGCTGAAGGCTGCTATAAATATGGCAACTGATCTTTACGCGAGGAAAGTAAACAAAACCAAGAGAAACAGGAAGCCTATATGGTTTTCCAACCAAGTAGCTGAAAAAATAAGAGCAAAAGAGGCTTTGTTCAAGAAATACAAAACGCAACGAGAGGATCACGGAAAAGATTATCGGAATAAACTCAAAGAAGTGAAGAGGCAAATATGACTAGCGAAACGCAAGTGGAAGAAAAATGGCTAAAGATGTAAAGAGAGGTGACAAGACCTTTTCAGATAATTGGAGAAAGGAGAAAAGATAGGAATCGAATTGCGAGACTGAAAGATAATGAGAATGGTTATGTGGAAAGTGAGAAGGATAAAGCGAATGTGCTAAACAATTACTTCTCTTCGGTGTTCACGGAGGAAAATCCTGGTGAAGGACCACAGTTGGCTGCTGAAGGAATATTTGGGAATGGAGTAAATACTGCGCCGTTTACGGAAGAAAGAGTTTATAAACAGCTGGAGAATCTGAAGGTGGACAAAGCTATGGGGCTGGATGGGATACATCCCAGGATACTGAGGGAGCTTATGGAGGTCCTGGCGGGACCTCTTAAAGATTTATTTAATAGAACTTTAGAGACGGGAGAGGTTCCGCGAGATTGGAGACGAGCGGATGTGGTCCCTCTTCACAAAAGTGGAGACAGGGAAGAAGTGGGAAACTACAGACCAGTAAGTCTCACGTCGGTGGTAGGAAAAATAATGGAGTCGCTGCTGAAAGAAAGGATAGTTAACTTTCTAGAAGACAACGAGTTACAGGACCCGAGGCAACATGGCTTTACCAAAGGAAAATCCTGCGAAATGAATCTCATTGACTTCTTTGACTGGGTGACAAAAGAAATGGATGAAGGCTGTACACTAGATGTAATCTACTTGGATTTCACCAAAGGCTTTGATACGGTCCCCCACAGAAGACTCGTGAATAATCTGAAAGGGCTGAACATAGGACCAAAAGTGGTGAACTGGATAGAAAACTGGTTGAGCGACAGGTGGCAGAGGGTGGTGGTTAATGAAATCCACTTGGAGGAAAGGATGGTGAGCAGTGGGGTTCCTCAGGGGTCGGTGCTGGGGCCCATTTTGTTTAATATATTTGTGAGAGATATTGCTGAAGGGTTGGAAGGAAAGGTTTGCCTTTTTGCGGATGACACGAAGATAGCCAATAGAGTGGATACCCTGGAGGGAGTAGAAACGATGAGAAGGGATCTCCGAAAGTTAGAAGAATGGTCGAGGGTCTGACAATTAAAATTTAACCATTTTGTTTAATGTATTTGTGAGAGATATTGCTGAAGGGTTGGAAGGAAAGGTTTTCCTTTTTGGGGATGACACAAAGATAGCCAATAGAGTGGATACCCTGGAGGGAGTAGAAACGATGAGAATGGATCTCCGAAAGTTAGAAGAATGGTCGAGGGTCTGGCAATTAAAATTTAATCTTAGTCCTAATAGGGGATATGCATACAATAGGAAGTACCTAAAACGTTAATAGCAAATACTTCTGTTCTATATAAATTACAAAATCTTTATTAGTGAAAATAAATCAGTACATTAAAAAACTACTAAATAATATCCCTGCAACTCACTCGCATTGCCATCCACACCACACTTATACCCTGATCACATGTGCAAATCCCACGGAGAACATTAAGCATAAACCCTGAATTGTAATTTATATAGAACAGGAGTACTGTTTGCTATTAATTAAAATTTAATGCCAAGAAGTGCAGAGTGATGCATTTAGGGTGTAGAAACCCAAAAGAGAAATACCGAATAGGAAGGGAGAGATTAGCAAGCTCGACTCAGGAGAGAGACCTTGGGGAGTTGGTGTCGGACGATATGAAGGTGAAGAAACAATGTGACAAGGCAGAAGAAAGGAGGTGTTGATTCCCCTCTTCGTTGGTGAGGCCCCACTCGGAGTATTGTGTTCAGTTTTGGAGTCCCTATCTGGATAAAGATGTAAAAAGACTGGAAGTGGTGCAAAGAAAAGCTACGAAAATGGTATGGGATTTGCGTTGCAAACCGTACGAGGAGAGACTTGCCGACCTGAACATGTATACCTTGGAGGAAAGGAGAAACGGGTGACATGATACAGACGTTCAAATATTTGAACAATATTAATCCGCATACGAACCTTTTCCGGAGACGGGAAGGTGGTAGAACTAGAGGACATGAATTGAGGTTGCAGGGGGGCAGACTCAGGAGTAATGTCAGGAAGTATTTTTTCATGGAGAGGGTGGTGGATACGTGGAATGCCCTCCCGCGGGAGGTGGCGGAGATGAAAACAGTAATGGAATTCAAACATGCGTGGGATAAACACAAAGGAATCCTGTTTAGAAGGAATGGATCTATGGAATCTTAGCAGACATTGGGTGGCGACGCCGGTATTTGGAGAATAAAACCGGTGCAGGGCGGACTTCTACGGTCTGTGCCATGAGAAAGGCAGGGACAAATCAAAATCGGATATACATATAAAGTATTACATACCATGTAAAATTAGTTTATTTTGTTGGGCAAACTGGATGGACCATTCAGGTCTTTATCTGCTGTCATTTACTATGTTACTATTGGCATAATCGAAAGAGTAGGGCACACATCTTTCGACACAAATCGGGAGGTGGGCGTCCTTCTCTCAGGGGCGCCCAAATCGGCATAATCGAAAGCCGATTTTGGGCGTCCTCAACTGCTTTCCATCGCGGGGACGACCAAAGTTCCCAGGGGCGTGTCAGCAGCGTACTGAAGGCGGGATGGGGGCGTGCTTAAGAGATGGGCGTCCTCGGCTGATAATGGAAAAAAGAAGGGCGTCCCTGACGAGCACTTGGCCGACTTTACTTGGTTCATTTTTTTTCACGTCCAAGCCTCGAAAAGGTGCCCGAACTGACCAGATGACCACCGGAGGGAATCGGGGTTGACCTCCCCTTACTCCCCTAGTGGTCACCAACCCCCTCCCACCCAAAAAATATAAAAAAACATTTTTCCAGCCTCTGTGCCAGCCTCAAATGCCATACCCAGCTCCATGACAGCAGTATGCAGATCCCTGGAGCAGTTTTTAGTGGGTGCAGTGCACTTCAGGCAGGTGGACCCAGGCCCATCCCCCCCACCTGTTACACTTGTGCTGGTAAGTGTGAGCCCTCCAAAACCCACCAGAACCCACTGCACCCACATCTAGGTGCCCCCCTTCATCCCTAAGGGCTATGGTAGTTGTGTACAGTTGTGGAGAGTGGGTTTTTTTTGGGGGGGCGGGGGTTGGGGGCTCAGCACCCAAGGTAAGGAAGCTATGCACCTTGGAGCAATTTGTGAAGTCCACTGTAGTGCCCCCTAGTGTGCCCGGTTGGTGTCCTGGCATGTCAGGGGGACCAGTGCACTACGAATTCTGGCTCCTCCAATGACCAAATGCCTTGGATTTGGTCGTTTTTGAGATGGGCGTCCTTGGTTTCCATTATCGGCGAAAACCAAGGTCGCCCATCTCTAAGGTCGACGATCTCAACATTTAGATCGACCATCTCTTAGGTTGACCTAAATGTTGAGATTTGGGCGTCCCCGACCGTATTATTGAAACGAAAGATGGACGCCCATCTTGTTTCGATAATATGGGTTGCCCCGCTCCTTCGTGGCGCAGTCCTTAGAGATGGGCGCCCTTAGAGATGGTTGTCCCCGTTTGATTATCGCCCTCCACGTTACCTAGGTTTTAAAAGGAAGTATCTTAAACATTGCAGTGAGCACTAGAACATGAATTCACCTATTGTAAAACTAAACCAGCCAGAATAGTACAGATCATCGATCCTGCACAGTCAATGCCAACAGAAAGCCGTGTCTTTTTCACAGACACAGATATAGCGTAAGCCACTATAGACTAAATAACCACAAGCTAAAAATAGAAATATTTAGACAAAAATTAAACTGAACCCCCAAAATGCCAGATTCTGCATACAATGCAACACCACAGAAAAACGGTGATAGTGATGTATGTCCCCTAGTACTGTGCAATATATAAAGATAGATGTACATTTGATAAAACTAGCAAATACCAATCACCACTTTACAAATTAACAAATATAAATAAAACAAATATAGAGAATAAGATAATATCATTTTATTTGACTAATACTTTTAGGTTTCAGAGACCAAAAACCTCCTTCCTCAGGTCAATACAGTATACTGCTGTTACAGTATCCTATCTTGAACTGAGGAAGGAGGATTTGGTCTCCAAAAGTTAGTCAAAATGCATTAAAATTCGTCCAATAAAAAATTACCTTATTTCCATTTTCTGCTTATAAACATTTATTAATACAGCTACAGTACTACTTTATCCTAAAGCAAAACAAGAAAAAAATATTTATTTACAGTTTGCTGTCTCTGGTTTCTGCTTTCTTCAATCTCTCCTTTCCATCCAGCATCTCTCCCTGCCCCTGCCATCCAGTGTCTTCCCCCCCTCTCTCTTTCTCCCTTCCATCCACCGTCTGCCCTCTCTCCCTCTTCTTTCCATCCTCCGTCTGCCCTCTCTCTCTCTCTTTCTCTCCTTTCCATCCACCATCTGCCCTCTCTCTCTCTCCTTTCCATCCACCGTCTGCCCTCTCTCTCCCGCTGCCCTTTCCAATCACCATCTGCCCTCTCTCTCCCTTCCATCCAGTGTCTGCCCTCTATCTCTGCCCCTTCCATCCACCATCTGCCCCGTCTGCCCCTTTCTCTCTCCTCCTTCCAACTACTGTCTGCCCTTCAGTCCCCAGTTCCAGCCCCATTATCCCACCAGTCCCCAGTTTCAGCTCCTAGTTTCAGCCCCAGCCCCTTTCTTCCTATCCTCTTTTCAGCCCCTAGCTTCAGCCCCTGCCCCCTTTTCATCCTCCAGTTCCTTTTCTAGCCCCTTTATCCTACCTACCCTCCTTTTCAGCCCCCCAGTTCCATTCCCCTTCATCCACCTGCCTTGCATTACTGCCCCCCTTTTCAGCTCTAGCCCCATTCTCCCATTTGCCCCCTTTTCAGCCCCAGACCCATTATCCCACCTGCCCCAGCCATAGCGTCATTCTCCCATCTGTCCCTTTTTCAGCCCCAGCCCCCTTCTCCCACCTGCCCCCTTCTCAGCCCCCAGTTCCAGCTTCAGCCCCCTTCAACTCCCTGAGTTCCAGCCCTAGCCCTTATTTTAGCTGTTAGAGTCCCAGCCACAGTCCTCAGTCCCCACCTGCCTACCCCCAGCTCCCTCAACAGCCCCCTTCTCATTTCTGCCACCTGCTGCCCTTCATTTTAAAAATCTTTGAATCGACAGCGCAGCGCCAGTATGCAGCACCTGTGAAAGAAGCAGGTCGCCCCTGGCCTTCCCTCACTGTTTCCTGCCCTCCTCTGATATAACTTCCTATTTCCATAAGGGTGAGACACAGTGAGGGAAGGCCTGAGGCAACCTGTTTTTTTCACAGACACTACGCTGCCGATTCAAAGATTAGATTTTTAAAATGCAGGGCGATGGGTGGCAGAAACGAGAAGGGGTCTGTCGAGGGAATTGAGGATGGGCATTCAGAGACTAGGGACTGTGGAGAAGAGGCAACAGCGGCGGCCTGAATAGAGGGACTGGAGAAGCGGAAGGGGATCACACCCTTTTTATTTGCACCCAGGGCAGACTGCCCCCACCGCCCCTCCCTTGGTACGCCACGGATTGGTAAGCCTTAAACATTAAAGGAAGTCCAGTGAGCAATTGTGAAGAGGCAGTTCCGTTATTAGGCGCCCACATCTATGCATCACTTGGGGGCATAAATATATAGAACACTGGCATTTTTGTGGGTAAATATCCACTTACACACATAAGTGTCAGCAAAGTAACTAAGCGCTACTTGGCATTTGTAATTGACAATGAGGCTCATTTTCAAAGCACTTAGCCTCCCAAAGTTCCATAGAAACCTATGGAACTTAGCCTCCCAAAGTTCTTTGAAAATATGCCTCATAGTGTGTAAGTGCAATGGAGTGTTCCCTAATTGCACTATTAAGTGACATAGCTTGTAAATACAATTGGCAAAGGACCCTCTTTACTAAGACATGTTAGTGTTTTTAATGTGCCTATAATTAGCGAGTTCGCTAACTGTGTAGGTGCCTATAGGGATATTGTAGGCACATACATGTTTAACGTGCGTTAAAAACGTTAATGCACCTATAACACAGCTTAGTAAACAGGGCCCAGAGTGTTTTCCTACAGCAAACAGGCTAATAATATATTCAGGGAGGACAGGGTAGGACGAGAGGGATGAGGAATAGTGTTAAATATTTAAGATAATATTAAAGCGTTAGAATTGCTGGATTTAAGGGGAAAGGAAGAGGCACTGTGGGTTACTGTTGCAAAATAACTCTCCTCTCGTGTGTCTGGGCAAAAAACTCTTTATTTGGGAGTCAATCCCCTTCTTATATACTCTATGAATCTTCATGGATATTACATGTATTATCATTACTATTGGTTACATTTTGCTTACACAACCATGATCATGCATTGCTTACAAGAACAACTCTACATGAACAGCTCGTGAACCTGCTCAGGAATGTACAAACATCACCTGCTATTCTGCTACTTTCTCAGGAAAGAACAAAAACATCACATGCTAGATTCTCAGGAATATACAAAACATCATCTGCTGCCTGTATCCAAATACATTCTATCTACATCTCCACCTTTTTTTTTTTTTTTTTTTTTAATGAAATCTCCGTGGTGTGCCAGCTGGAGATGGAGGTGGAGATGTTTGTAATAGCTTATAAACATATTGAGCAGAGTGACGTGTTGGAGCGAATGGACGAGGAAAACATAAAGAAAAAAGGTTAGGAATGCATTGTATACAACAGCAAAAAATAGTGAAAACAAAAATACCAATGACTAAATACTGGATAATAGGGCGGAGCCAGGTCCAAGGGATCCATTGCCACAATTGATCCCATACATCAGAGAGTAGGTTATTATGAATAGTAATATGAGTAGTTAAATTCCGTAGGAAAGCTAATTGTTTGTCAATGGCCTTTGAATTGTCAGATAAATTAAAACAGCACATGTCCTGAAACTCTTCGCAACCATGATGGTTAAGTAATAAAAGATAATCAATGGCTGCTCGATTTTGTAAAACTCCATGACGTAATTGCTGTTGCTCAGCATTAAGTAAACTAATAGCAGTGGAGGTTGCATTGATTGATTTAATTGCCCAACAGGCTAATTCACGAATATTTTTTGCATTTGCCGCTGCCAATGCAGGGACACCTATTAATGAAAATGCAAGTGCCAGATATTCAGTTTGACTCAGAAATTTAACATTATCATTGCAATTGGCAGCAAGGGTCATACGCTTGGATCGCATATGTGAGGAGTTAGAAAATAAAATATGTTTACTGGGAAGTACCATAGTGAGTCGACTTAGACAGCATGTAGTACCATCAGATATATTAGCTGGAATATAATTAAAGGTATACATTCCACATGACCAAAACCAGCCAGGGGGTAAATGAGTAAATTTATAAATATATGAAACATTTTCGTAGGAGCTACAATTTAACAAAGTTGGTCCAAAATTAACACAATTTGATCGGGTACAATTAACCATACGAGCACATGTCATATTGATACTAGCTATTTGATTGGTTCTCACATGCATTGCCAAAGTAGGCGGCAACAGGGTTTGTGTTCCCCAATTATGGTATTCATAAGAAGCATTTCGATAGGATGAATTAACAGGAAGCTGTGAATAAAACCAAGTATCATTTTGCATATCTTTAGGATCATGACATACTGGAATCAGGCAAGTTGCCAAAACTTCTCCAACTGCCTTTTGATGAGAAAGACAGAAATCAGTTTGGTTCAGTGAAATTGCAAACGCTTCCCAAATATTTTTTGTGGGAAGTAATTGTGACTGTCCACAAGGTATGTACAAACAACAACACAGTAGAAGCAATGTAATGGAATTAGCATTAAGCGCTGCAATAATAGCCACTACGAAGTTATCATCAGTCTTTTCAATATGAGCTTTTTCTAAAGTCTCTGTAGCTTGTTGACTCAAGGCTTTAATTTGTCCCCAAGTAACAGGAGCATTAGGTTGACGAGTCACTGACCGTTTGCGTGTTTGCATCTGCGGTCCTTGAAGGGTGAGTGTGAAATTGGGAATTGGGTTGTGAAGACCTTGATGCCACGACATGAGGTTTCACCCACTTTGCTGGAATCCACACCGGGCCAGAATCTGTTTGAACAGCAGCGTAACCACGACCCCAGGTAAGGAGAGGCACAGGGGAACTCCACTGATCAGAAAGTAGTTGTCGGTATATGACCAAAGGACGAGATAAAGGTGGGGCAGGAGTACGAAAATGTTGTTCAAATCTGGAAGAAAAAGTTTTTGTAGCAGGATTATTGATGAGATTGAGATGATTCAGTGTGTAAAGGATTTGTGCTAAGCATTCATCAATGCTTACTCTATGACGGAGAATACCGTCTTTTTTTGTAGTCAGATTACTTAAAGCAGTTTTCAGTGTGCGATTAGCACGTTCAACAATAGCTTGACCAGTGGAGTTATAGGGGATACCAAAAAGGTGCTCAATATGCCAGAGGGTCAGGAACTCCTGTAAGGAGGTGGAAGTATAAGCAGGGGCATTGTCTGTCTTGAGAGTTTTAGGAACACCCATGACCGCAAAAGCTTGGAGAAGATGAGAGCGGACATGAGATGTAGTTTCCCCTTTTTGTGCAGTGACCCACAAAAATCCAGAATGAGTATCAACAACCACATGAAGCTTAGACCATTGACCAAAAGGGGGAAAGTGAGTAACGTCCATTTGCCAGAGGCTATTAACTTCCAGACCACGAGGATTAACTCCAGGAAAAAAGGTAGTAGGAGCTGAAAAGGAACATTGTGGACAATTTTTGATAATAGCTCTAGCTTCTTCTAAAGAAATTTGAAACTGGCGAGCTAGGCTAGGTGCATTTTGATGATGAAGTTCATGACTGCAGTGTGCTGTGGAGAAAAAATGAAGATGGCGATCCGCTCGAGCATTCCCTTCAGACAGACCACCAGGAAAAGGTTGATGACTGCGGATATGACCTATAAAGAGAGAAGAAAGGCGATTCTCCAAGTAACCTTGGAGGGTTAACAGTAAAGCATAAAAAGAGGCATCCATTTTGAATGATACATAACTGTCGGGCATGCGACGGACAAGATTAGCACAATATTGACTGTCAACAATAAGATTCAGTGGTTGATCTGAAAATAAAGAAAGAGCCAGGATGATGGCAGCAAGCTCTGAACGTTGAGCAGAGGTTTGTGGAGAGGTAAATTTGACGTGCCATTTGTTCAGATTGTACCAAGTAACCACCCCACGAGTGGGACTACCATCTGTAAAGACGGTGAGAGCAGTAGGGAGTGGACGTAAAGAAATGGGATCATGAAGAGTGATTGGCAAAATGGATGTGCCCTGTATGCGAGGGTCTTTAGGATAGTGGCAATCTATAATACCAACATAAGTGGCTAAAATAAATTGCAAGTCGTCGGAGAACTGAATCATTTTTTCCCACTGCCACAAAGAATGAGGAATGATGAGTTTAAGAATGTCGAAACCAGTCATGAATGTTGCTCGCTCTCGAGCTTTAGTAATCAGCAAGGCTAGTTGCTGGGGCCATTGTGTAATAGTAGAATGGAGAGTATTCTATAAATAGACCCATTCTATCAATTTCGGAGGAGTTGTATCTTGATATAAGACACCAAACGGTTGTCGGTGGGTGGGGTCTTTGAGAACGCAAAAACAAAAAAGGGCAAATGCATCTCGTCTATCTGTCCATTTTGTTTGTAAGATTTGATCCAATTGTGACAGAATTGTTTGTTGCGATGCAGTGAGTGTAATTAATTCAGCAGGTGTTTTATGACCTTTTAATGCGAGAAACAGGGGTTGTAAAAATTCTGTAGGAAGTTTCAAGTAGGGACGTAACCAATTGAGATTTCCTAAAATCTCTTGTAATTGATGTAATGTCGTGGGAGACTGTAAATTGAGATGAGGAGCGACAGGTTGGGCTGCAGCTTTAGTCATACGGAAACCTAGATATAAATAGGGTTCCTTTTCTTGAACCTTCTCTGAGGCAATTGTTAATCCTGAGGAGGCCAAGATAGAAATTAAAGTAGATTTCCAAGAAGGGGGAAGAGTTATCCCTGCAATTAGTATATCATCCATATAATGATATACCAAAAGTTGAGGGAAATAGGCACGAAATGGTTGCAAGGCTTGATGAACATAGTATTGACAAATAGTGGGTGAATTTAACATTCCCTGGGGCAAAACTTTCCAACAATACCTAGTAGTAGGGTGTGCATTATTGTAAACAGGTACAGTAAAAGCAAAGTATTTATAATCTTTTTCCTGGAGAGGAATTGAAAAAAAACAATCCTTCAGATCTATAATAGCTAATTGATAATCATAAGGAATCAAATTAGGATTTGGAATACCACATTGTAACGGGCCCATTGGTTCTAAAATCGCATTAATAGCTCGTAGGTCATGTAAAAATCTCCATTTTCCGGATTTTTTCTTGATCACAAATACCGGAGTATTATATGGAGAATTGGTAGGCTCAATGTGATTTAATTGTAATTGTTCTTCCACCAATTGATGTAAAATCAACAGTTTTTCTCTGGTAATCGGCCACTGCTCTACCCAAACAGGTTTGTCAGTTTTCCATTCCAAAGGAAGAGAAAAAGACATATTTATGAACTGTTAATCAGGTAGGATCAATGATGCATCTAATTGTTCCAAAAGGTCACGACCCCATAAATTAAAGGGTACTTGTAAAATACAGGGCTTAATATGTCCTAGAACCTTGGTATCGTTAGGATATGTAATAGATAACCATTGAGAACTTTGGGAGGCTGACTGAGTTCCCCCTATTCCTGTCACATGTGAAGTATCTTCAATGGGCCATTCCACAGGCCATTGTTTATAAGCTATGACAGAAACATCCGCCCCGGTATCTAATATACCAACAAAGGGCTTTTGTTGCAATAAAAATTGAGCAGTGGGTCGTGCATTAGAAACCGGTTTTAAAACTGCACTTACCTGTCGCGTAGATCCAAAGCCCCCTGTACGAGAGACAGTAGAAGGAATAGGTGCTGTAAAATATGGTAAAATAATTAATTGTGCCCACGAGTCCCCGGGAGAAATTGTTAAAGGTGATGAGGACCATACTTGAATTTTAACAATGCCTGTGTAATCAGCATCAATAACTCCAGGGATAACATGAATACCTGCCTTCGATGCAGAGGAGCGAGGTAATACTAAACCTACAGTAGCCGCTGGAATGGGTCCTTTAAAGGTAGTATTATATACCAAAACTTCATGAGGTAAGATGGCAGTTTTACATTCCGCTGCAATAAGGTCAATTCCTGCACTACCTTGTGTAGCAGTAGTACTATGAGCAAAAGACCCTTGCACTCCCTTTGGACCGAGGTTAGGAGTTAACCCGGAGCAAAGTTTTTTGGGGGTGGCGGTGTGGAATTAATTGGATTAGAGCGACATTGATTGGCCCAATGATATCCTTTTTGACATCGAGGACATTTTCGAGAAGGTCGAGAAGGTCCTTTTGCAAAGTTGGCACCCCCTCCTGGGGCTCTACACTGAGCTCGAAAATGTCCTGGTTTCTTACAATTAAAACACGTCCCCTGTGGCTTATTACCTTTTTGTATAGCTCCTGCTAACAAATTCATAGAATAACCATGAGTCCCCACATCTGCACATGCGCTCAATAAATCTGCTAAAGTAATTCCTGGGCGATGAGCTACAGTCTGCAATGCCTTTTTGCAATCTGAATTTGCATTTTCTTGGGCTAATTTAATCAATAACTCTGTTTGCGCATCAAGATTATCAATTTGCCTAGTTACAGCTTCCTGCAATCGATTAACAAATTGAAGGTAAGATTCGGTTGCACCCTGTTTAATTGATGCAAAAGATTTTGTTGGTTTATTCCCTTCTGGTGTTCTTTTAAATGCTCGCAAGATACAAGTGCCTATGGCTTGAAAACAGGTATCGTTTTGTTGAATTTGCATATCAAGGGTTGAAAATGGTCCCGATCCATAAATTTGATCAGGCACCAAATTAGTCCCAGTGATAAGTTGTGCTGCTTGCTTATATTCATTATCCCACACTACATATTGCGCAGGAGTTAACAGCATACGGAAAAGGTCTTTCCAATCTTTTGGAGTCATTAAGTAACCGTTACTAATCCCTTCTATCATGCCTTGAACAAATGAACTTTTTAAACCTGATTCTACGATAGCTCTACGTAATTCTCTCAAAACTTGATAAGGTAGAGCAGTCCATTCTGCATGATGTGTTTCGTTCCCTGCCTCTATTGTTGTAGTTCTAGTAACTGGGTATAAATTAGGATTAGGTTCCGAATTATCCCATAGATCATCGTTCCAAATGAATTCACCATTTTTTCGTGCTTGCTGTATACCTAATTGAATTAAACTAGGTCGTTCTACGCTCTTTGGTGTTTTGGTAATAATAACGCTATCATTAGCGTTGTTGTTTTGGATATTTTCAATTGGTTTATTAGGGGTAGTAGTAGTAAAGTCAGGAGTTTTGTTTTGCTCTTCCCTTCCCATATCGGTGGCCAGCCGACAAGAAGGAGGAGAAGGTGTAGGTCCAAGAGTCGCGGGAGGTAAAAGAGACCAGGTCTTGCCTGGCAATTTGTTGGATATATTTTCGTTAGTAATGCCTGTCAATCCAGAAGAGAGAATTACTATAGTAGAATATATCTCTCTCCAAGTCAATAATATAGGAGTCGAAACTCTAGGCTCTAAACGAAACTGCTGCCCTATCTTTTCCCATGTTTGAGGATCGAATGATCCCTTCTCTGGATACCAGGGACATTGACAAACTATTTCCTCAATTAAACGCTCTATATCTTTAAGAGTTATTGGATTTCGGGAGGAACCATATCTTTGCGTTATAGTATATAGCTCCTGTGCATGTTGTTTATGTGATGATGTTAAATTTCCCCCCATACTTACAGTGTTCCGTAGAAGGAATGGCGCGCTGACTGTTCCAGTCGTAGTAAGTACGTCACGTTTTCACCGATCACGTCGGGGTCACCAGATGTTGCAAAATAACTCTCCTCTCGTGTGTCTGGGCAAAAAACTCTTTATTTGGGAGTCAATCCCCTTCTTATATACTCTATGAATCTTCATGGATATTACATGTATTATCATTACTATTGGTTACATTTTGCTTACACAACCATGATCATGCATTGCTTACAAGAACAACTCTACATGAACAGCTCGTGAACCTGCTCAGGAATGTACAAACATCACCTGCTATTCTGCTACTTTCTCAGGAAAGAACAAAAACATCACATGCTAGATTCTCAGGAATATACAAAACATCATCTGCTGCCTGTATCCAAATACATTCTATCTACAGGTTACCTCTCTTTTAACAGGTAGAAAGCTATTTGGCTTTTCCCTGAGGTTTGGGCAGGGCCGCTGGTACCACATTATTACTTTTATTGCTTAGTTATTAACTATTTTAATTTTGTCTCAATAGTTTTTAATTTCTGCTTTACTTTTTCTTATCTGTGCTATCAGTTCATGGAGTTCTTTTCTACTCTTTAATTTTTCTTGAATTATAAACTGTTATATTACTGATTGTTAAAGGTGTTAAAGCAAATAACAATAAACATAATCTAGAAAGAGGAAATAGAAAATCTATTTATATTGGTGTAATCAGCGGGTCTCCATCACAGGCAGAACTGGACAGAGATTTAATTAGACATTTACAAAATAGCTATGAAAGAGAAAGTACTACTAATAGGAGATTTCAGTATGCTGGGGTTCGTCAAGCCCTGTCTTAATCATTTGAAAACCATGAGGAATTATCTCATGCTTATAATACTCCACCTTAGTTGCACTGTGTAATTCCATACATCCGATGGCTTTTCATCACTTTATTCCACCAGTCTCCAATGATTGCCTATCCCGTTCTGATGTTAGGCAGGTTTGAAAATTTTCCACACAGGGCTGTCAGAAAATGCAAACTTGTTTTACAAGTTTGGGCTGTAATTGACAAGTAGCCCAAGAGTTGTCAACTGACAAAATCATCAACAGTAACTCCCTTGACACCTCATAAGAACATAAGAAAATCTATGCTGAATACAGAAATCATTTGGCCAACAAAAATATTCCAAGTGACAGCTACATATTAACATCAACAAGTAGGTCCCTGGCTCTCTCAGCCTTAGTATTGAAGGAGATGACAGTAGCTGAACCTGTCTGATTTCCTAATGTCAGTGCAGGGCAAAATGGTAAAAACTATTATAAAGAACAAAATCACAGAGCATATATATAAGCATGGATTAATGAGACAAGGTCAATATGGATTTAATGAAGAGAAATCTTGCCTCACCAATGTACTATATTTCTTTAAATGGGTAAACAACCATGTGGATAAAGGCTTAATGGACCTTCGGTCTGTCCCAGTATGGCAAACACTTATGTTTTTTATGTAAATGGTCTGAACATGTTGTACATACGTCTAAGTCAGGTTTGAATACCAATATAACATTCCACCAAACAGTCAGTTGTCCTGCCGCCATTTCCCTTAAACTACATGCCTACAGTAATGAATGTGCCTTATACACTTTGCATTGCAAATAGCCTTTGCTTTCTAGCAGGAGTGAAGTAACCCTCATTAGAAAGTTCACTTGCCCCCTCATTCTGTAATAGGACATCTAAATTTTAGTATCATGTGTACACTTAAATTTATACAATGTTAGTTCTTAGGTGAATGTACACTTACACACGAAAGGCTAGCAGAGACGGTTGGGAGGCGGGGCTAGTGCTGGGCAGACTTATACGGTCTGTGCCAGGGCTGGTGGTTGGGAGGCGGGGATAGTGCTGGGTAGACTTATACGGTCTGTGCCAGAGCCGGTGGTGGGAGGCGGGGCTGGTGGTTGGGAGGCGGGGATAGTACTGGGCGGACTTATACGGTCTGTGCCCTGAAAAAGACAGGTACAAATCAAGGTAAGGTATACACAAAAAACTAGCACATATGAGTTTATCTTGTTGGGCAGACTGGATGGACCGTGCAGGTCTTTTTCTGCCGTCATCTACTATGTTACTATGTTACTATTTAGCAGTATTCTATAAAGTACACACATAAATGCATTAATACAGATGCCATTATAGAATTGCTGCTTAGTACTCAGAATCGACATGCCTAATGGGAGACACCGAGTTATAAAATTACCCCTATGGTGTATTTTATTTGTTGACCACAGTAAAGCTGGGATTGTTGTATCCAAGTAATCACTGGTAAATTGGTTTGTTGATTGTTTCATCTTAGATGGTCAGAGTCATGGTTACATCAGTAGCCCACTTAAGGTTGGGCTATTTCCAAGAAAAGTTTTTTATTGTTGACAGTTGGTTTGGTTCTTTTTGTTGTTGAAGGTTATCCTCTTTTTATGTTGAAGGAATACAGTAGTTATGGGGTTCCAGCTGTGAGGACATTCATTCCGGTTTGTCATCAGAGAAAACCAAATTACTTAACCTATAGCAGATGTTCTCCATGGACATGGAGATGGAAGGGGTCAAGCAGAGGCAGGGATCGCAAAAAGTGGATTGAAGATTTTATAATACTTTTATTACACCAAAGGAAAAGTATACCCGATGTGGCTATGTTTCACCTACAAAGGCTACGTCAAATAACCAAACTTAAAATAACCAAACTTAAAATCATATATAATATCATAAATAATATTTAAAAGAAACAATATATGACACAGCAGATGAACATTAAAATAATCAAACATGCATAATTAACTTAAAATCATATGTAGCCAATTATAAAAGCAAACATGAAAGTAAAAATCATGTGGATGGTAATGGATTTCTCATCGGTATAAAAGATT
The DNA here is from genome assembly GCF_901765095.1 of Microcaecilia unicolor. Lineage (NCBI taxonomy): Eukaryota > Metazoa > Chordata > Amphibia > Gymnophiona > Siphonopidae > Microcaecilia > Microcaecilia unicolor. Next base: position 618,581 of record NW_021963679.1, on the reverse strand, counting down.
GCTTAAGCTGTATAATGGCAAATATGTGCAGGATGTCCATCTAAATCATTGTTCAAACAGTGCAAGCACATGGAATTGAAAATATTAATAGCAATAATTGTACAAAAAGTGCAGAAGTCTCAAACTTACCCCCCTGTTTACTAAGCTGTGCTAGCAGCTGCCATTTGCTAATGCTGACACAGCCCATTCACTTAGTAAACAAGAGGGTAAGTAAGATAGACAAACTGACAGTGGCATATAACTAGAAGGGGATGAGCAAACACAGTTAGCTTAGTGGGGTTTATAAAAGGTCTTAATGGCTTCCTAAAGGAAAAGTCCATAGACCATTATTAAATTGACTTGGGAAAAATCCACTGCGTATTTCTGGGATACGCATCATAAAATGTATTGAACTTTTTCGGGATCTTGCCAGGTATTTGTGACCTGGATTGGCCACTGTTGTAAACAGGATGCTGGGTTTGATAGACCTTTGGTCTGTCCCAGTATGGCAATACTTATGTACACTTCCCTCTAGAGCTAACAATGACTGGAATATCTAAAATTATTCCAAAGAATAAGAGAACATAAGACCATGAGAACATAAGAGTAGCCATACTGGGTCAAACCAATGGTCCATCTAGCCCAATATCCTGTTTTCCAAACAGTGGCCAAGCCAGGTCACAAGTACCTGGCAGAAACCCAAATCGTGACAACACTTCCCATGTCTGTCTCAATAGCGGACTATGGACTTTTCCTCCAGGAATTTGTCCAAACCATTTTTAAACGCAGATATGCTAACCGCTGTTACCTCATCCTCCAGCAAAGAGTTCCAGAGCTTAACTATTTGTTGAGTGAAAGAATTATTTCCGAGGGGGTCACGTGATGCCACTGAACTGAGCAGACGCCTTGTAGCTCAACTCCACTCCCCTTGCTGTATATTTCTATTTTAACAGACGAAATCAGACTAAGACAGCTTTACAGACAACCCAGAGTACCTTCTGAGTGTGAGCGGCATCTGCTGATGCGTTTTTGCAGGGCGTGAGGCAGCGGAATGCCGGTGAAATGTTGCAAATGGGGAAGGAGAAAGGCAGTGCACTGAAGAACAAGATGGCGTCACCACCCCCCGCTTGCGCAGCAGCTAGAGTCAACGCTGGTGCCATTTCACGAAGATACGGTGCAAGTATCTACGAGACACATGTCGCAACTCTTGGACTACAAGTTAGCAAAACTTCATGCTGGCATGGAAGAAATAAAGGACTGTATAGCCAGCCATGCTAATAGGATCCAGCACACAGAGGAGTGAATCTCTGCCCAGGAGGATTCCCACTTCAGGCACAGGCAGCTCCTTGTGACTCTGGGCAAGTCACTTAACCCTCCATTGCCCCATGTAAGCCGCATTGAGCCTGGCATGAATGGGAAAGTGCAGGGTACAAATGTAACTAAAAAATAAAATAAATGTAAGAGCAGCCAGTCGCAACCATCCATAAAACACTTCCCTTCCTCCCCCTCCCAGACAGGATCATTCAGACACAGCGCAAGCAAGATGGCAATATAGTTATGTGTCCTTGCACCCTTTAGCTTGCAAGTCTCTCTGCCTGGGTTGGGGAAGCTTAGCAAGATGCATGTTAGGCTGCCCCATCTGCCGCCCACGTTACTCATCTCGACATAGTTCTCACTCCTTCCTTGTCATCAGCCGCCCACTCCAACAGTTGCACAGCCAAACGCGTGAGCACATTGTGTATCCGATATCTCTGCGACCAGGATCTCACTGTACCTCCGCCTCCCTTTCTTCCCTGGCAGGAGAGATCTTCCCAAGAAAGGCTTTTAAATCTTACGCCGTGATGGGGAATTGTTATGCTCTTACCGCCCTATTTCTTTATTAAATCAGGACATAAAACTGTTTGCTAGCATTATGGATGCTCGTTTAGGCAAGGTGCTCCCCTCTCTAGTACACGAGGACCAGTCCGGGTTTGTACCGGGGAGGTATGCCTCCACAAACATATTAAGAGCCATGAGTGCTATACAGACGAGGGGGTGTGTGCCTGGAGATTATATAATTGTCATTTTGGATGCGGAGAAAGCATTCGATAAAATCCTCTGGGACCACTTTTTTGGGTTTTACCAAAATTTGGCATATATGGGGAGTTCTTGAATGAGATCAGAGCCCTATATAGGAACCCTGTGGCACAAATATTGATTAATAGTACTTTGTCCCCCTCGTTCACTTTGCAGAGGGGCACAAGTCAGGGATGCCCCTTGTCACCTATGTTGTTCGTCCTTGCTCTAGAGCCCTTAGCTAATAAGATTTGGCAATCGACAGAGGTCCAGGGGATAAAAGTAGGACGTGGGGAGTACAAAATCAACCTTTTGCAGATGACATGTTAATATTTCTGGGACATGCGTCTAGTGGGATACCCATCTTGATAAATCTTATCCAGCAATTTAGGGTCATTTTTGGGGCTGAGAATTAATTTTGACAAATCAGAGGCGATAGCGTTGTCCACCAATTGTGCATGGAAGAATTGGAGGACCAATGAAATATTTGAGGGTTTATTTGCACTTAGACATCACAGTCATGTACAAGAAGAATGTCGGAGACAAATTAGAGCTGGTTAGAACTCTCTGCTGCAGGTGGAGGGACCTACCCATTTTGTTCCTAGGCAGAGTGGCACTTGTAAAAATGTTGCTGTTTCCAAAAATATTATACCCTCTTCAAATGATGCCAGTGTGGATCCATAGCAGGGATGAGAGAATGTATAGGGGAGTGATCTCATCCTTCATATGGGGCAACCACAGAGCTAGGATTGGGTATAACAAACTCATTCGGAATAGAGGTGAAGGGGGGGTTAACCTGCCTGACCTTCGGCTGTAGAATGTCACAGCTCTTCTTAGGTGGGTACATGAAGTACACATGGGACATTAAGTGTTTGTACCTTCCCGTGTATGGGAAAGCGCTGCCTCCCCTCTTTCTGTCTTTAATGCCCTACATGCTCGGGGTCATCAAATCAAACTTTCCCCTCTCTTGAATCCACTTCGACTAGCGTGGGAATGGTGGAGAAGTAGGCTGGGAGGTGCATCTCCCGTTTTTGGAGTTGTGCAATAACCCTGGGTTTGAGGCGGGGAGAGGGGCGACCCTTTTCAAGGAGTGGGCTCATAAAGGCTGCAGGTATGTGGGTCAGAAATTGGAGAATATCTAATGCTTCTTCCCTGGGCTTATTCTCTGCCCATCTCTTAAATGAGATGGCATGAGCTATCTTCCTTACAAACTCAATGAAAGAGCTCCTCTGGTGGGGATTTATGGCTCTTATGAGGTGGATTAGGATATGAAGGTAGGTCTGGGGAACCTCTTCAGAGATGTCTAGCTGATCATTAGACTCCCAGGAGCACTCAGATTCAGACTTGGAAAAATGCTCCAAGGGAGAAGTCTGAATCTCCGTCTTTCTGACCCACTGATGTTGGTTTAAAACTTTGGGTATGGTCAATGAGATACTGAGGATCTCCGACGCATTGAGTGAATCTTATTCCCCTGATGTATTGGAGATCAACAGTACTATGACTGACATCCGCACGATACCCTTTGAGGTTTCGGTGTTGAAGTGTCTCCAGCAGATGGTGCATGGGTCTCAAGGATTATCTGGATATCGAAGCAGCGGCATTGTGTCAAGCAAAGAATCATTTCATTCTCTCCTTGAACTTCTTGATGAGCTGTTCCTCAAAGGCATGGGTATCATAGCAGGAGTGTCTGTGTCCTTTTGTGTTACTTTGTGGGGCTTGAGAAACGGGTTGTCAGATCCTTGAAGGCTGTCACATCCCTACCGATGCTACAGAGAATGAATAGTGCTTACGTTTGGGATGTTTGGAGGACACCAGTGACCTCAAGCTGTTGAGGAGGTGCTCCAGCCTTAGCTTGGCAACCAGCATTGCGATCTCTTGGTGCTGATGTTGATGAGGACAAAGCCTTCCTGTTCTGCTGGTGAAAACTTTGGGGGGCATTCGGGGTGGAGTCAGCACATGTCCGGTTAAATGCCAATATTCAGCACTAAACCAGCTAAGTTAACCTCATCAGTAGGGCCTCGTAAAAGTCAGTCCAATCTTTCTGCGGTGTGCCATAGCTGGTTAGGTGCTGAATATCGCACTTAATCGACTATGTTTTCGCTGTCTCCATATACCTGGAAATTCAATTCTGGAGCCCAGACATGGCCCAGTATTGAATTTCTGGGGATAACAGTGGCAGCGGTCTGCAAAATGCTGATCGCTGACAGCTGAATATTGGGCCCATAGCAACTTTGGTATGTATTTTATAAAATAGTGCCTAGCACTTACTGTGTAAATACCAATTATTGGTGCCAGTGACATGCATAAGTGCTGGTATTCCATAACCTACATGTGTATTTGGTGTCAAACATTGGGTTCCAGCTTATGCAATTGCCCTTTTTTTCTGCAGATTAGTAAGATCATCCTCTAGAAAAGATATAATGTCGTGGAAACCACTGAAGTTTGAAATTATGATTGCTGAAAGACTTAGAATTGTGTTTTGTATATATTTGTTTTTTTCATTGTACACTAAAAGCTCTCTGAAGAGTTGTTTATGACCATTTGCCCTTCGATTGGACCTCCCTGATCTTATGACAAGAGGTATTGGATGACCTTAGTATAATGGGTACCAAAAAACGCATATCATTTGTCCTGAACTGCTGCTGAGTCAGAACAATGTCCATGTTCCAAGCAGCAGTTTATTATTAAATCTATTATGATTTCAAATATTTTATCAAGGGTAGAGAGGAAGTTGCACATACTAAACGTAGAACATGATAGCAGAAAATGACTACGGTGTTTCTAGCCTACCCATCATAAACTGCTTCAGTCCCAATTGTAGTAGTAAGGAAAATTATGTGTAAAAAGAATACATTTGGTAACTCACTTTGCAAGTGTGTACTTGCTATTTTGCCTCTGAGACAGAAATAACCTTCTAGAGATCACCTGGAGGCTTGAGCAAATCTTTACCCCCCCCCCCCCCCCCCGGCAGAATTCCAGGCAAGAAAAACTCTGTCTACTAAATAAGTATTAGACATAATAAATGTTTATTCAAATTATCAAAGAAACGAATCAGTAATTATTGAAATATTAACAAATAACATCCCAATACAGTATAATATGTAGCAAATAAAAACAGAGTTTTCCCTGGGAGCTGTCAGTATGTCCACCTGCTAGTGGACATACTGAGGCTCGCCATCCTCAGTTCTGTTTCCTCTTAAATGCTTTTTCTTCCTTTCTTCATTATCTTAATTATAATTACCCTTCCTACCTAATGAATATGCATCTTTCCAGAATATTCTGTTTCCTGTTATGAATCATGTTCCAACATGTTCCATCAAATTCTATCATTTATTCCCTTATTATATTGACAGAGCCTGTCATGTAAGTTACCCTGTTATGGCCCCCACCCTCTTGCTAAGACTATAGTTTTACCCACACCCACTTCTCCTTTTGATTGTTTATCTGGATACTGCACATGTCCTTAGTCATAGGAGTCTCTGGCTCTTAGTTGCTGACCAGCAACTTATCACAAGTTAACATAGGCCAAATGTCAAACCACAGTCTTAGAAGGGTAGCTTTCAGAAAAAAACTCATTTATAGCTGTCTTTCAACTTTTAAGTCTGCTCCCAGCTCAAGAAAAGCAAAATAGCTATATTAAAATAAAAACTAGATATATGTATGGTTTGCACCTTTTCATGGCCTCTATGATATACACAAGTAAAGTATAATTTTATTGTAGTGACCTCACAACATGGCAACAGTCAAGCCTCAAGTCCCTATTTATGATAGATTAGGTCTTGGCAAGTAGTGCCAATGTGATGGGTATTGCAGTGTTCTGTTGATAGTCATGAGGGGGGGGGGCATGCTGTGAATCACAATGTGTGTATGTTGCAAAGAGGTGCATGTTTATGTATCCTCTTTACAAAGCCATGGGAGTTGTGGAACGTACAGCTGAATGGAGAAAGGTAGTAGGCTGCCTTTAGCTGTATCATATAGGAAGGGAAGGGCAGTGATCCTGATATTAGGAATAAAGATTGAGGCCAGGCTAGGGGAACATTTATTTGGGAATTTTCCAAGTGTGACTGCTAGTATCACATAATTAGTATTTAACACATGTAGAAGTGCAAGGAGCTTCTTTCTTAGTCACATAAATGTTCTCCTCCATGTTGTCATGGTGGTAGTGAAATGTTCTCCTGCAGTCCTTATTGGTTGGCAGCTGAGTTTGAGAAGCACAGTTGCCAGCTGTTCATAAATATACAAACTTCATGTAAAAAAACAACAAAAAAACAGACCTCAAATTGACATCTCTGTGAATATCATAAAGCAGTTTGTAAATTTACTAGTGGTTGGCAACCTTGACTACATCTGAAGAGGGAGCTAGAAGAGAGGCAGACGTTGATGAAGGGAAGGAATTTTGGATTTAGCTCATGCCTTTTTAAGCAGTAACACAAGGCAAGTTGCATTTAGATAACAGTAGGTATTTGCTTAACATAGAAGCTAAAAAATGGCAGCAGATAAAGACCATAGAGCCTGTTTAGTCTGCTCATCCATACCAACCAGATGGCATATCCTATCTGCCCATCCATACTAAGCTCTACAACCCTTCCTGTCGCTCGGTGCTTATGCAGTGCTTTCTTGAATATAGTCCTTGTCTCCACCACTTCCACTGGGAGGTTGTTCTGTGCATCCATCACTTCTTCTGCAAATAAATATTTCTTTAGATGATTCTTTTTAAAATTTTAATGTTTAAGAAAAATAAAGTGTAAGTTAACAAAACACTGATAGAAGCATAGCATAATATAACACTGCTTATACATAGAAATCTGAGGTATTTTAGTTTATCCAATTCAGAACACAAATACCAAACTATCCTATACATTTAAACTATTACCTTTTACAACAGACCAGGAAGTAATAATAATGTAGAATGATATATAAAATGGATATGCTAACAGTTATTAACTTACTATTTATCTCCCTAATTTTTTGCTCCCATAGGAAGAGAGAGAAATAAAGAAATAGAATGAGCCTCCCTTGAATGTTTCATAATAAAAATAGCATTCTATTGCAGGATAAAGGATTCATATTGATCTGAGTTAGCAGTTTTGAACCGGAGTGTCGTAGGGCCAGCCAGTGCAAACAGCAGCAGCTGGGAGGGGAGAATGGCAGGCAGTAGGAAATGTAGCCTCGTCTCCTATGCTAACCTGCAAGAACCCTGATGCCATACTCCGTCCTGATCTGTGCAGAAAGCAAACCACGCTTACCAGCCTTTCATATCCAGTGTAAGACGCCAGGCTGCTTAGTGCAGTTTGCTGCCTGCACAGCCTGGGAAGGAGCATGGTGTCAGAACTCTTGTAACTGCATCTCCTGAACCAAGCTGTGTCCTTCTCTTCCAGCTGGGATTGATGCTGCACTTCTTTTTTGGGGGGTGTGGGGAAAGGAGAGGGGACACGGAGATGCTGTACTATAGTGGTGGTGGGTGGGGAAGGGGACAGGCAGCTGCTGGACCACAGAGGTGGAGAGGAAGGGAGAGTGGACAGGGAATTGCTGGACCATAAGGGAGAGGAGAGACAGAGCTACTGGACTATGGGAGTAGAAGGGAAGGGAGAGAAGAGATGCTATTCCTGGACTATGAGGGTCGAGGGGAAAGGAGAGAGGATAGGAAGTTGCTGGACCTTAGTGGGGGAAGAGAGGGGACATGAAGCTGCTGGACCATTAGTGTGGAAGGGAAAGGTGAGGGAACAAGGAAATGCTAGATCAAAAGGGTGAAAGAGAGAGAGACGACAAGGAAATGCTGTACCATAGAGGTGGAGGATAGAGGCTGGCCAAAACCAAAGCTATAACTGAAACTGCCCCCCCCCCCCACCCCCACCGCTGCTGCAAACCAGTCTTCCCCCACTTCCCCTGACTGAAAACACATCCTCCCCAGGTCACCCACCACATCGCCCTCCTCCCTCCCTCTTTAGCCCCTCCTCGGGCCAACCTTGTGGAGGCCTTGGTGGTCTAGTGGTGGCCTTGGGGCAGGAGCATCCCGAGTTCCTCCTGCTCCCATCGGCTGTGCTCTAACAGTGGCGGCTGCGACTTGCTCCTGTTCTGGACATTCTCAATTCCAAAAATTGCGGCCGTGACCCCCTATGGCAGTCTTGCGAGGCCGCTGCAGAAAGTTGTGCTGCCGTTTTTACAGTGCAGCTGACAGGGGCAAGAGCAACTTGGGATGTTCCTATCCTGAAGACACTACTGGACCACTGGGAACTTTACAGGGTGGGCCTGGGGAGGGCTACGGGGGGGGGGGGGAGGGTGGAATGGTGATGGCTGCATCTTGATTATTGTGTTCAATTCAGGTCACCGCATCTCAAAAAAGATATAGTAGAATTAGAAAAGGTACAGAGAAGGGTGACAAAAATGATAAAGGAGATGGGATGACTTCCCTATGAGCAAAGGCTAAAGCAGCTAGGGCTGTTTAGCTTGGAGAAAAGATGGCTGAGGGGAGATATGATAAAGGTCTATAACATAATGAGTGAAGAGGAATGGGTTGACGTGCATCGCTTGTTTACTTTTTCCAAAAATACTAGGACTGGGGGCAGGCAATGAAGCTACAAAGTAGTAATTTTAAAACAAATCAGAGAAAATATTTTTTCACTCAATGTGTAATTAAACTCTGGAATTTGTTGCCAGAGAATGTGGTAAAAGCAGTTAGCTTAGCGGGATCTTAAAAAGGTTTGGATGGCTTCCTAAAGGAAAAGTCCATAGACCATTATTAAAATGGACTTGGGAAAATCCACTACCTATTTCTGGGATAAGCAGCTTATAATGTATTGTACTTTTTTGGGCCCTAGATTGCCATCAGGATGCTAGCTTGATGGACCTTCGATCTGTCCCAGTATGGCAATACTTATGTTCTTATATTCAGTGCTGGGCCATGTTCAGGTACTGGCATTGAATATTGGGAGATAATTTGAGGTGGGCAGGCTGCCGGTGCTTATGTGGGCCCCGGCTGAATATCAGGCCTCGACCCGCATTTTAAATAAAAATTTATTTTCCCCCTCTAACAGCCCCCGGAGTGCCCTTTCCCAACAAAATTCCACTGCACTCTTCCTCCCCGCAGCAGCCCCCGCAACAACATCCACCCCCTGGCAGCAGCCTCGCATTAGGTCTGGCTCCTCTCCAGCGCCACCCCTTGGGCCGCCACAGACAGGCCCACTTTTTGGGGGGCTGGTCAGAGGCAATATTCAGCGGCACTCCCCACTTTAGTGCTGCTGAATGTCAGCAGTTGGGCGGCGACAGGTGATTAATGCGGGGAGAGGCTCCTGCTCGCTTAAATTGCTTTGAATATCGGCCTCTTCATATCCACCATCCATTTTTTCTCTGCGTCTCTATCTGCGTCACTACCTATCTGACCCAGCATCACCTCTGTCTTCCTGCCATGTTGAGCGTCTCCCATCTCTATTCTTGCCCTGTCCAACATAACTCTTCCGTGTCCCTATGTCCCCCCATCAAGTGCCAGGATCTCTCTCTCTCGTCTGTGTGTGTATGTGTTTCTGTGTCTCTAGTTGGGACAAGTCATATACAGTTTTCAGTCACATATAGTTTTCCTTTGAAAATTTGGGTTAAATTGGAGAAGTCCACTGTTACAAATGTACCTTTGTGTATTATAAATGAAGGGAAGTTTTCAGCTGATGGGATTTACTCAGCTAACTATAAAAGGACCCAATATTCAAAGAAAGGCTGATCAGGCAATAAATGCCAGCCACCGAGAGCAGAAATAGACCCTGATATTCAATGCTGGGCTGTGTCTGGGCAGGAGCATTGAATATCCAGGGCCATGCAGGTATGTGCTGGCTGCCAGATATTCAGCTAGGACCTAGGGACCTGCGTAGGACACTTTTGCAGGCCCCGCCTGAATATTGTCAGGGACCCGCATCAGAGGAAACAACTCCCCACTCCACCCCAAATAGAACTGTGTTCCCTTGGTTGGTTTAAATATAATGTGGTACCTGACTGGGAATATAGTGCTAACAGCCTCAGGGGAGGGCATGTAAGAAAGCTTCTCTTCAGTTAAACCACTCATTGATTCTACTCTCACATTCAGTAGGCAAGGAAAGGAGGGGCGTGGATGTGTGCAGGAGAGAGAGATTATTCCTGCCAATTCTCATCTGCATTAGCTATACTAAGACCCATAGCAGTGTCTTAAAACCTTTAAGACTCCATATCTGTGTTTGAGGGAGGCAGGTTTGATCAGATTACCATGTTATTTGCCTTCTTAAAAGTCATGCTATGGCTACCTGGCTTCATAATAAAAATGTTCAGATTGATCAATTCACAATATAGTAAATGATGACAGTGAAAGTCCAAGTTGACTCATCCAGGCGACTAGTTGAAATTTGTTCATTTTGGGTGTACAGGAATATAGTACCCATGCACAGTCCAACACCAATTTCCCCCTGCATTTTGTATCTGAATCCTCTACCCTTGTCCTATGACTGCGGTCCATATCAGTGTGAAACATATCTACAGTAATGGTCCATTGGTTGGGAATACTAGTTTAAGCTGTGAATTGGAAAATACCTACTATTCCTGATCACCAAAAATGCAGGTTTTATGCACTGGAAACTGTTATGCTGTTGGAAATCATTTGATCTTTTGTGTTAAAGTGATACAAATTAAACATAGTCCAGTCAATATTCAGCCTATGGCGGTGAGTGTTTTTTTTTACATGCTGACTGCTGCAGGCAGAATTAGCCCCAGATACTCAGTGCCGGGTCATGTCTGGGCACCGGCATTGAATGTCTGGTACTAATTTTAGTTAATTATAAGACATTTATGTGGGCCCGGCTGAATATCAGCTGGAACCTGTATAAGGGATGCAGGTGCCGATCCTTCATCCTTCATCCCTCCTCCATGATCCTGATCCCCCAACACTCTCACCCCGCCTACCTGAAGAAGGGTTGATTGAGCCCCCTTCCTAACTCTCACCCCTCGACATGACGTGCCAACTGAATGCATACCCCTGCTGCTTGTGTAGTTCCACCCCCCCCCCCCCCAGGCATGCCTAGTTGAGTCCTGGTGGTCTAGTGGAGTCCACAGGATAGGAGCAATGCCCATTTGCTCCTACCTGTCATGGATTTTTTTACAAAATGGCCACTGTGTCCTCTAGTGGTAGCCATTTTGTAAAAGGAGCTGCGACAGGCTAGTGATCATCACTGCTGCCCTTTGGACCCCATTGGACCACCAGGACTCTTACTAGGTAGGCTCAGGGGGGCACCTACAGGGGTGAGGGGCTTGATCAGCCTTTCTTCACATTGAGAGTGGGAGGGAGAGAGATTGGAGTCAAGGGGGTGGAAGGGGCACCTATAAAACTGATGCTGCAACCTAGCAGTTAACCGGGCATCGGACAATATTCAGACCAGTGCCCAGTTAGCTTGGTTGCTAAAGATAGGACATCATTTTTGCTGTCCTGACTTTAGCTGCTTGCTTAACTGGTTAGCGGTCTGAATATGGCTACTAAACGGTTAAGTTCCGGCAACTGCTAGGTTCCACCCAAGCTGCCCATGGACTTCCCTGGCACTAACAAGACAATGCAGGGGGCAGTCTGTGGTGATATTCATCAGCACTGTTTGGTCAAGTGCTGCTGAATATCTGCACTTGGGCGATCATTAGCAAAGTTTCTGCCTGGTTAAATAGTTTTTTTTAAAATTCTCTCTTCATTAGGTAAATCCAGAACATTTAAGTAACAGCAACACAATAGCTGATTGTATATAAAGACACACAGTTGATTTTTACCTGCGTATCAATAGTGTCAAACAATTTAACATAATAAAAAAATGAATTATAAGTGCAACTTCCTCAAAACCACCTCAAAGCGATCTCTGGCTACAAAGGTTTTAAACCCCCTAGCTGCCCTCAAATCCCCCCCAAAAAAGCCTCCTCCCACAAACTAAGGACTACTTGCAGTTTCATATTGGTGATAAATTTATAGTTGATGAGCATTTTGAATCCTTATTGTTTCTTCTGCTCTGAAAATTCTTTTAGTTTATCGTCTGCCTGGTTTGTTGCATTTTAATTACTCACTGCTGAGTGAAGTTTTTACTAATTGTGATTTATTGTTGAAAAATACTATTATTTTAGGTGATTTTAATTTGCATTTTAATATGTTTGTTCAAGATTTCATTCATTTGATGTCTTATTTAGATTGGAAACAATTAATGCCTGTATCTATTCATTCTGGAGGTCTTATTCTGCAGTTCTGTGATCATATCATAAACTGATTTCCTTTACGTTGTCTGCTCAAGGTATTTGCAAAAATTTCATGAGTAAAACTGAAAGACCTTGCAGGCCACACTATGTGCTTCAGAATTTGCAGAAAGAATGGGTTCCTCTGTTGAATAGCATAGACATACCTACACTGGAAAAAGCTGAGGATTATTGACATCAATCCTTAGACTTAGCTGTAGAAAGAAAATTGCTTCTATGCAACTGGTAACTTTTAGGCGGCTAATCCGTCATCCTTGGTATACATCTGATTTGAAAAAGAAAATAAAATTGAGAAGAAAGAGCATAACTGGAGAAAATATGCCTATACCCAAGGAGAATATAATTTGGCATTAGACATGTATAAAAAAAATCAGTTTTAGACGCTTAAGGGCCCTGTTTACTAAGCTGTTCTAGAGACGCGTTAGCGTTTTTAGTGTGCACTAACCGTTAGCGCATGCTAACTGTGTAGGTGCCCCCAGTATTTCTATGGGCGCCTACATAGCACATGCTAATTTTGTGCACGCACTAAAAACGTTAGTGCACCTTAGTAAACAGGGCCCTAAGAAAGCTTTCTTTGATGATGAGATTGTTAAACCTTCTGTAGAATCGAAGGAATTATTCGCTGTGGTCCAGTCTTTAGTTTCTGCAAAATTTTCAGAATAACTGACTCTTTCTTGTCAACAATTTGCTGATTATTTTTATGATGACACTCAAAAAATTGACTTTATCTTCAAATAGTTAAACAATCTTCTCTCTTCAGAAACTGCAGAACTCTGGGCAGACTTTATTCTTGTTGATGCTTTAGATGTGCTAATCAGTAACTTTAATAGCCCTTTAAACTCATGTTCTACTGCTGTAAACTTAAAGTTGGATCTTGCAGCTTCTATGACACTTATTATTAATAAATCTTTCATGGAAAGCCATGTCCCTGCTCTGTTGAAAAGAGCTGCAGTTAGACCTTTGCTGAAAAAACGTCACTGGATTCCATTAAGGTTGAGAATTATTGTCCCATCTCAAATTTAATGTTAATTTCAAACGTTATGGAGAAAATAGTTCTGTTTCAATTATTAGAATTTGTTAAACAAAACCACATACTGGATACATTTCAATTTGGACTCCGATTAAAGCATAATACTGAAATTCAGTAGATCAGATCTGTTAATCTACAAATTTGTAGCACCCTGAAAGAATTCAGCAGATGCGCTGTAGAAGTGTTAAGTAGTAGTAGATCGCATATTCTATGCATTTAGGGGGTAATTTAAAAAACACCATTTTCTCAGTGTATAATCTGGCTAGGTTTTTGATAGAGGTGAAAGATTCATTTTAGTTTCACTTGATGTTGCTGGAGCATTTGACACAGTTAATCATACTGTTTTGCTCAACTGGTTGCAATCTTTTGGCGTTTCAGGCAAAGTGTTACTGTGGTTCAATTCCTATCTAACTGATTGGCAATATCAAGTGGTACAAAGAAATTAAATATCTGATTGGTTGACTCTTAAGTCATGCGACTCATAGGGCTCTTCCCTTTAATTAATCTTTATTTAATTTGTTTCCGGTGTGCAAATTGTTGCATATGATCTTCAATTTTATTTTTTTCCACCATCTAAAGCTGAAGATGGATTCCGATTGATAGAGCTTTATATTAATACAGTACGAGCCTGGTTGACCGCCAATTGTCTTTAAACATAGAGAAAACACAAGTTTATGGCTCTCTCATTTTAGAAATTCATCTGTCTTTAAGTTTTCAACTTAGTGTTGTGTCTCTATCAATTTTAGATAAAGTTAAAAGCTTAGGTGTTATTTTAGACACCTCATTTTCTTTCAAACCGCAGATTGCTGCTATTATTAAGACAGTTTTTTTTTTCAAGAAACAGATAGTAATGAGGCTTAAAAGTTTGTTCTCTGCCAACAATTATTGTTTGGTAATGCAGAGTCTTGCTATGCCACACTTAGACTGTTGTAATGCCCTTTATTGTATGCTTCTCCAGGTTTCCTTGAGAACATTACAAGTAGCCCAAAATTCAACAGCATGTGTGATTGGTGGTCTTAGGAAGATGCAACATATCTCCCCTCAGCTTATAGAATTACATGGGCTCCCTTTTCCCTATTCTAGTAGGTACAAGTGCCTATTACTATCTCCCAAAGTTTTAAATTTTGCTCTCCGCCTAGAATGTTGAGGTCTCAAGGAAAATGTCTTTTGAATGTTCTTTCATTTCATCAAGTCTGTCTAGAGGAGGATCGTGCACAAATGTTTTTTTATATCTGGACCCACTATGTGGAACAATCTTCTTCTGGAGTTGTACCGATAGTCCTCCAGGGCCAGTCAAACCCAGTAAGCGGGGTAAGTACCGCAGAGGGCGCCTGCCTTCAAGGGCGGCGCTGCGCCACCATACCACGCCACCCTTGGGGGTTTTAATCTTTTATTTACCTCCGTCCCAGCGTCCGCGTCATTTCAAAGCCTTGCCCGTCTCTAGCCTTCCCTCCCTTCTTGAGTTCGTTCCCGCAGAGTCCCGCCTTCTGACGTCATTTCCTCGAGGGCGGGACTCTGCGGGAACGAACTCATGAAGGGAGGGAAGGCTAGAGATAGGCAGGGCTTTGAAATGACGCGGCCGCTGGGACGGAGGTAAATTTTAAAAAAGACTTAAACCACGCAGGGTGGCAAAAAGAAAAAGGGGGATGTTGGGGGGAGAAGAGGGGCGGGCAGGTGGCCATAAATGGGAGGGGGATGGGGGGAAAGGAGAATCGCTGGACAGGGGCAGGGTGGGAGAAGAGAGAAAAGGAGATGGGGGGGGGCCCCCAACTGATAGTCTGCAGGGGGGCGCCAGAGACCCTAGGACCGGCCCTATTGTCCTCTTTGTCCATACTTAAGGAACAGTTAAAAACACATCTGTTTTTGGAAACATTTTTAAAGAGCTAATAATACATGTGGCAGATAAATGAGCGTGCTTATATGATCTAATGCAGGTAATTGAGTGAGCCTGTATTATTAAGTACTAGTAAAAAAAGGCCCGTTTCTGACACAAATGAAACGGGCGCTGGCAAGGTTTTCCTCGGAGTGTGTATTTTTGAGAGAGTGTATGTGAGAGTGACTGTGTGTGTGAGAGAGAGAGTGGATGTGCGAATGTGTGTGTGTGAGAGAGAGAGTGAGTCTGGGTGCGAGTGTGTCTGTGAGAGAGAGAGTGTGTGTGAGAATGAGTGTGTGCAAGTGCATATGTGAGACACAGTGTGAGAGAGAGTGTGTGTGAGACACAGACTCTCTGTGAGACTGAGTGTGTGAGACCAAGAGAGTGTGTGAGTGACTGTGTGACACATAGAGAGTGAATGTGATACAGTGTGAGACATAGAGTGTGTGAGAGACAGTGTGTGAGAGTGAGAGAGAGAAAGACATTGACTGTGAGAGAGAGTGTGTGTGTGACAGAGATACCTCCCCCCCCCTCTCTGGTGTCAGGCCCCCCTCCCTCCCTCTCTCTGGTGTTAGGCCCCCCCTCTCTCTGGTGTCTGAGTGTTACTGTGCAGGATGCTGAGCTCTGGCTGTGCTTCAAGGAACTGACCAATCCTATTTAATAGAATGCACCTCCAACATTCTGAAGCCGAGAAACCTTGTGTGGTTGGTCACTTCTGCTTGTGATGAACCCGGAAGTACGTGATGTCAATTCAGGAGATGGATACAGAGAGCAGGAATGCCTCAGCCATGCAGTCAGCTTCAGAATGTTGGAAGTGCGTTTTATTAAATAGGATAGTAAGTTTGTAATTAATACGTGATTTTTATTTTGTGTATTTTATGACTTTTATGTATGTTTTCCTTTGTAAATGCTCTTAGATCTAGTGGATAGTGTAGGATATAAGCTTGATAAATAAAAAAAGCAAACAGCAAAAGTAACACAGAAGAAAAAGTGTAGAGCATATGCACTCATTTATATAACAGTAAGTACCAGCACTAAGATGTGCACCTGCAGTGGCGTGCAGTCAGGGCTTCAAGGGATCAGTGAATCCCACAGTCCTTCCGCTAACTGTCTTTTTTTCTTTTCTTTTCTTTTTTTTGTTTCTCTCAAGTTTGCAGCTTTTACCTCTCTTTCCTTCCCTTTTCTTCCGCCGTGGATGCATAGAGAAGAGATGCTGAACATAGGGAGAAGGGAGTGAATACAGGTGGTGTTTTGTTGAGGTTACTGAGTCCCACTATCTCCGCTGGGGGCAGGAACTGTTTATATTTGAGACACCAAGCCAAGTGGGAGGTATGTAGGATGTAGGATTTTCTGAGCCCCTCTTGTTTTTGTGAGGATGGGAAGTATTGTGTAGGGGCTGCAAAGCCCCTCTTCTTTGGCATATTTACTGAATCCCTTGATGTAAATGTCACTGCACACCACTGTACGTCTGGGAGTGAGTATGCAAGTCAAGATTATACATCAGTACCCAAATTTCCACCCTAACAAGAACCCTATGTGAATACACAGCACATAATACATATATATTGGAACAAAAATCTTGGAATATAAATAAGCCATAAAGTACAAAAACTGTTATTAAACAGTAAGCTCCATTCTCTGTGGGAAAGACTATGCCAGTAGTGTTCCCAAACTGCTTGGAAAGTGGTCCATCTAGCAGAATCTCTATGCTCTGCTTACTTGTGCTTAAACAACGCTAAAGAGAAGAGAAGAGTCTTCCAGTGAAATACCTGCAGTGCTTCAGCATATCTCCAGCTAGATAAAATCACATTTCTTGCCATAAGTAGCATTTTTGGTAGAAAACATTTGTGTCCGTGATCCACTACATGGAAGATAATGCCACCCTGGAACAAAAAACAGGTTGAAGAGGCACAACCCCACTCCCACACTGATGAAGTTGCTTCTGGTTAAAGACCCAGAACATATGTCCCAGTGTGGCTCTCTCCCTATTACATTTTGGGCAACTTCTATCCATGGAGATTACCATTTTATACGCTCTCCATGGCGCTGTATAGACTTTAAAAAAACCTTATATTTCTGTTCTCTATGGAGCATATTCTCAAAGACTATGACAATACTATTCAAAAAATTATGAAGCAGGTTTGAAGAAATTACACACCCCAGGTCAGCACTCCATGCTTGAGCTACCTGGTCTAATTGGATACCAGGTACCAGTTCATAAATAAAAGAGAAATATTGACTTCATCTAGGCAGATTGTGTTCAGACAGATTCAGGCAAGAGTCCAACCTCTGTGCCAAGGTCTCAGACAAATGCTCACCTGGGAGGCTAGTTACATAGTAGTTGCATTTGCACAAAAGGATCCAATACGGTCAAATCATACAACATAAGAACATAGGATTTGCCATACTGGGTCAGACCAATGTTCCATCTTGCTCAGTATCCTGCTTCTATCAGTGGAGATTGAATCTCATCCAGGGAAGTCAACACTTGCCCTACCCATTGAAGGCCTTTCTTCTTCCAAGTCCAAAAAGACCTTCCAGTAATCACTGACTAGAAATCATTGTTCCCCACTAATGGCAGCAAAGGGGAAACATAATGATTACCCCCACACACACAAAAAATTTTTTTCCATAACATCCTCATGTATGTCTAGATAGTATTAGAGGTAAGCCCAGCCTCCATCCTTGATAGCCTAATATGCAATAAATATGGTTCAGAAATTGGGGATAGTATGGCCATCTCCAATGCTGGAGTAAAGTGGGAGGTTCCTGCAAACCAGTCTCTTACTTGCCTTAATTCACTTGCTAAATTGTATTTACGGAGATCAAGCAATCCTTAACGTCCTTTAAACTTTGGAAGCATAAGTTGTTTCAAAGGTAGCCTGGGCCTCTACCCCCTCCCCCCCCCCCCCCCCCCCCCCCCACAAAAGGATCTTAAAACTTCTGTATGCCTCTCTCCAATATCCAGAGTGGCAGAGTTTGCTTAAGATACAACCAGCAGGGTACAATAATCATGTTGTATAGGAAAATCCTCCCTGAGAAGGCTAGTGGTAAATCTCCCCATAACTTTAAACAGTCTACTGAGATGTTAGGGTTTCCCCAAATTTGTATCAGCAGGGATTCTAGAAACAAAATGTAAAGCAACAGGGACAAGGGACAGCCCTGTCGCATTCCTCTCCCCAATGGGAACACTTATGAAAAGAGCCTGTTAATCAATACTTCTGCAACAGGGTTGGCATACAAATTTTTATTGCTCCCAAAATGAAACACTGATGCCAATTTTTGAAGCAATGGGAACATTGATAACAGCATGTTATTGCTTCTCAAAGCCAACTTGATCTTCTATTAACTTCAGTATTTAATGGGCCAATCTGTCTGCTAAAATGTTTGCCAGAAGTTTAAGGACCGATTTAATGAGGGATATGGGCTGATATGATTTAGGAAGAGTGGATCCTTCCCTGTTTTCAGGAGCACTGATAATAGTAGGCTCTTAAGGAGCCTATTAATTGAAAGGATAACATTTTTGAAAATTCACCATTGTAACCATCTGGTCCTGGAGATTTATGAAGCTTAAGATTTTCGATGTGTTTCTATAACTCCTCCCCAGTAATGGGCGCATTGATGGTAGGAAGTATTATGTAGGGGCTTCTGAGCCCCTCTTGTTTTTGTGAGGATGGGAAGTGTTGTGTAGGGGCTGCCAAGTGGTGTAGAATGAGTAGAAGTGAATCGATTTTTTTTTACTCATTCCAAAAGTACAAAGACTAGGGGACACTCAAGGAAGTTACACGGAAATACTTTTAAAACAAATAGGAGGAAATATTTTTTCATTCAACGATTAGTTAAGCTCTGGAACTCTTTGCTGGTGGATGTGGTAACAGTGGTTAACATATCTGGGTTTAAAAAAGCTTTGGACAAATTCCTTGAGGAAAAGTCCATAGTCTGCTATTGAGACAGACATGGGGAAGCAACTGTTTGCCCTGGGATTTGTAGCATGGAATGTTGCAATGATTTGGGTTTCTGCTAGGTACTTGTGACCTGGCTTGGCCACTGTTGGAAACAGGATACTGGGCTAGATGGACCATTGGTCTGACCCAGTATGGCATGTTCTTACGAGCTGAGCTCACTCATCACTAGTAAGGGTTGGAAGTTTACAGGCATTCAAAAAGGACTCAATATCAGCAGGATCTCTCTGTGTTTCAGTTCTGTATAAGGAACTATAGAACTCCATGAATAAGGCTTCTAATCTTTGTTGCCCTGTCTCAATCTGCCCAGTTTTATTCTTTAAAGTGGAAATAGTGGTGGGGCCCATACCAGTTCTTTGTGAGATTAGTTAGTAGCCTGCTTGGCTTATTGCCATACCAATGTAGTTTACATTTATAATAAAAAATGTGCTTTTAGCATCTCTCATGAATTAATATATTAAGAGCTGCTGGGCCTTAAAATTTCTGACTTATTTTGCACTGTGGAAGTGGCTTGAAAAGCAGACTTTAAACACACTTGCTTTTCCGACTCTAATAACTTAGTTGCTAGTATAAGCAATAATCTTCCCTCTGAGTACAACCTTTGCTGTTTCCCATAACAATATTGGGATAGACATATGTGCCTTATTATGGGAGAGAAAATCTTGCCATTTTTGAGTAAGGTATTTTCTAAATTCAGCATCCTTGTATAAATAGACAGGAAAGTGCCATTTACCGTCCCCCTGAGTTTCCCCCCTCCCTCTCCCCCAAGTTTACATCTATCCATATGGGAGTGTGGTCAGAGACCACAAGTGGACCAGTTTCAGAGCCTACTACTTTAGGAAAAAAGTCTCGGGAAACAAAGATGTAATCAGTATGAGACATTGTGGTATGTGCTTTTGATATGTGTGTGAAATCTTTCTCTTGGGGGTGTAAAACCCGCCATGTATCAACAAAGGCTAGGCTATTAAGAAACATCCACAACCCATTATCAGCTCTAGGTTTTAAATGTTCAGCTTCTGAGACATCCATCAATAGATCTAAAATAATATTGAAATCCTCTAACAATATCTTATAATTGCCTACAGTCTTCGCTAGTTCAGCAAGCAAAGGCAGGAAAAAGGATTTGGGGGAGTCATTTGGAGCACAGATAGATGCTATCTTAATGGCCAATCAATGGCGATCCCCTTCAACTGATCTTTAGTTACCTTCTGCATCTGAAAGGGCACATTTTTATCTATAAGCAATGCCACCCCCGCCTTATTCTTATGAAAGGAAGCATAATAACATTGCACCAACCATGAGCGTTGTAATTTTTGATGTTCTGTATCACTAAGTTTGCTTTCCTGTAACCCCACTATCTCAGTGTTATGTCTGCACAGGGTCTGAAAGATTTTAGCCCTTTTCATTAGAGAGTTGATAGCAGAAACATTTCAAGATACCAATCTGATCTCATTCCATACCATAAAACCCTATAAAAGGGAGAACTACAATAAAATATAAACTTTCATAACACCAGCCACAAGATACCATCGTATCTGCTCTGACCCAGGGGACCTCAAAATCCTGACTGCATCCTTCAAACAGAAAGGCTATAATCCCAAAATAATCGCCAAGAATATTGCCTCCTCCCTCAAAACACCCAGGGAGAATCTGCTACAGTACAAGGAAAAGAAAGACGCGGACAGAACCCCCCCTTGTAGTGACATACAACCCAGAGCTGGAAAAACTGAGGAAAATCATAGAAGATCTGCAGCCACTACTCCAGGAGGATATATTACTGAAAGAGATAGTCCCATCCCCACCAGTGCTGGCCTTCCGACAGCCACCCAATTTAAAACACAAGCTAGTGAGAAGCAAGCGCTCAACAGAGACCCACAAAGAGGTGAATGGCACACATCCTTGCAATATATCCAGCTGCAAACTATGCCAAAACATTTCACAAGACCCCACAATCATTCACAAAGGAAAAATATTCAACATAAAGAAATCCTTCACAGGCTCATCTTCCAATGTAGTATATGTCATCCAGTGTAAAAAATGTGACGAAGGGTGCTATATTGGAGAAACAAGCCAGATGCTGAAGAAGAGACTTAATTTACATAGACAACACATGAAAAATGCCAGTGCCAACCAGGATGTTACCTCTGTGGGACAGCACAAAAGAAAGTGGAAAAGCTGTGGGACAGCACTTTACAATGCCAGAACACTGTACCAATGATTTTATGGTGAGAATACTGAAAGGAAACTTTAAAACAATACAGGAACGTAAGACCTTTGAAGTCAAAATGATTAAATATTTTGACACCCACCAGACAGGACTTAACAAAGATCTGGGTTTTCTAGCCCATTGTAAACCATGAAATTTCACTGTTTTGTCACTGCATATCTCCCTGTCCCTCATCCTCTCAGCCCTCTCTGTTTCTCACCTGGCCTTCCCCTCCCTCATCCCTTCATACTGTCACTGAAATACTGTGATGTTTTACTTATATATGCTGTTACTTATCAAAATGTGCTTATTTCTGATCTGACAAAGAAGGGCTACCTTCGAAAGCTAATAAAAAAATGTATTTAGTCCAATAAAAAAGGTATCATTGTATTTTCTTTTCTATGTTTTTTATTTTATTCTATTTCTATTGATTACCTTTAAAAGTGGACTAACATGGCTACCACATCTCTCTACTCTTAACACCACCACCAGAATTGCCCAGCCTCCATTCCAGCAGTGAGGACAGCAAACAAAACGTGTTTCAATCTTAGATTGTAGGACTTTCATACAGCTACCCCTGTGTGCATGCCCCCACAAAATTTAGTTATTTATTTTATTTATTAGGATTTATTTAACGCCTTTTTGAAGGAATTCACTCAGGCGGTGTACAGTAAGAATAGAACAAACATGAGCAATAGGCAATTACAGCAGTAAAAAATAATCCCCTTCCCTCTCCAACCCTCCCTACCCCCTCTCCCCTTGTATCTTTGTCTCCTTAACCCCTCATAGGTCACCATATTATGCATTCAGTCCTCCCCTAGCCCACCCATGACAGTTGGACCCCAAAGAAAACACCAGTAGTTATGTCACATTCATACAATCCCAAAACATCCAGCTAACCTCCATCTCACAAATGTGGTTAAATGGTTTGAATATTGAGATAAGTATATGTAAGAACATAAGAACTGCCATACTGGGTTAGACCAATGGATCAAGCCAATAGATCAAGCTCAGTATCTTGTTTCCAGCAGTGGCTAATCAAGGTCACAAATTCTTGACAATCCCAAAGAGATTACATGGTGTCTACACCTAGGGATAAGCAGTGGCTTTGCCCCAGTCTATCTTATTAATAATGGTTTATAAACTTTTTCTCCAGGAACTTGTTCAACCCAGGTAGTTGTGTTTTTTGAACAATGAAAAGTAGTATCAAATTAGTATGCATTTTAAAAAGTGGTTTCTGACTTTTTCCCTTAGAACTCTAGCTTTGATTAAACCTGATGGAGTCCTCAAGATGGGAGAAATAATTGACCTGGTTCTCAGTTCTGGTCTTACAATAACGAAAGCCAAAATGGTAGCATTAACACGGTAAGTAATTGGTAATGTGATCTTGTACAAATATGACTGTCACATGTTCATATATTGCATCTTCAGTCCTCAGAATGATGCTCATTTTAGAAGCACTATTCGTGTTTTAGATGTTCATAAACTAGAACTTAGAGCTTCATATTATATGGACATCCAAATCCTGATTTTAGAAAAACAGGATAGGAAAATCTAAAATTGAAGAAAATGCATCTGGCAAGGGGGTATGGTCTGGGCATATTATACGGGACTTTGGTGGGCCAGAAATATGGATGTTTATTCCCCATTGCAGAAGGGGAAGGAACTTCCACATCCATAAAGGTCAACAGAACTGCTACCTTCAATGTCCAGTGGATCCTTACTAAAAGGATCAGTAACTGTTTACACTTACCCTGTGTTGTGTTTTGTAGTGAGCACAGCATAAATGCAAAGCCTGTGTGGTACATACAGGAAGTATGCCTAGCATCTGCACAGAGGGGAATGTAGAGCCCATATAACCCCATATTCCATGGCGGTGCCCTCCCAAACCCATGTCCCCCCTCTTGGGCTCCCAAGCAGGTCCAAAGCCCCACCTCACCTCTCCCCAACAGTTCTAATCTCCCTCTTGACCTCCCTCCTTTTGTCCAATCTCTCAACCTTCCCCCTCCGTGCATTCTGATCTCCGCCTATGTACATCCTAACCCAGACAAAACGAGCTGTGGCACCCTCAAACCCTACCCTCACCTACCCACTAGGCTCTGCTTGCATAGCAGATATCCCATTACAGCGTCCCCAAACAGCAGCAGTTCTTTTGTGCTTCTGAACAGTAGGGCTTCAGGACCCAAGATGGCACTGACACCATCTTAGATCCTGGTGCCTCTTCCTTCCAGCAGTGTTCAAAGGCAGGGGTGCCGTCTTAAATCCTGGCACTGTTCCGGGCAGCAGCGGATAGGGACCGCTGCCACTTGGGGATATTGTAATGGGATATCTGTCATGAAAGTTGGTCCTTATGGGCTGGGGGAGTGGGATTGATGGGTGGGTGAGGGTAGATCTTGAAGGTGCACAGCTATTTGTTCCAGGGCAGGGTTGTATTGGGGGGGGGGGGGGGGGTCAGAAAGAGGATCATAGAAAAGGGGAGATCGGGAGGGAACTTGGACATAGGGCAGGGGTCGGGAACAGCAATATGAACATTTGCTTTTGTAAGCAGCCTATGTGTCAGGCTGCAGCTGCTTGGGAAAGACAGCTCGCTGTTTGGGAGCTTTATTCTTTGTGCTACTGTGCACTAACCAGACAAGGAAAACATTGGACTGATCCTGCTGGTTTCATGTTAAGCCCCTGCCCCAGCCCTCAAGATGGCGAAACATGGCTATGTTGTGTGGTTAGAGGAAAGTTGTATGCTGATTTTATGTATCTGTGTTGAATAAATTTTCTTGTATTTCTTCCTCAGGAGATCCTGTTCTAAAATTATAGGGGAAGTTTAGATATCCCAACTTTCTTTCTAAAATACCTTTCCCACACATCTCTGAGCAACTCTCATCACCAGTGAAAAGCTCTATCTTATGTTCTCTTTCTCACTACTTAAGTCATTAGTTTTTTTTTAGCTGTTGTCAGTCCTTGTTTGTTGTGTACTTTAGATAACAATATACATACAGATTTCCTTGTTTGATATATATTTTTAGTAGCTCCATTATATTATTTGTGGTTTCCTTGGTTCTCCCCACCTTCTCACCTTTATATAGTAATTGCTTATGTGAACTGCTATGTTGCAGCCATGAAGGGCGGTACAGAAAAATGTATTGTAAATATTAGCTGAAGATGCTATATGAGCAAGCATATTGCATAATAGTCATACAGAGTTGTAGCTAGAGATGCAGAGAGTATGAAGCAGGGGAATAGCCAAGACTGAAATGATGGCATTTTTCTATCACTGTGACTGTGGATCATAAAGTTGTTTTTATTATCAAACAAATTTGCTGTGAATTTATGGAAATAGAAACAAAATCTTTTGTTTTACAGTGCTATCATATTAAATGATCCATAATAAATTTTTTTATGGATTGTTTAAAATTGCTTTGGTTCCATGAGCCTATAATTCTTATTTTAAAAGTTGCTTACATTTCCTTATTTTGTGATTCCCACCCGGCAATTGAGAGGAAGCCCATAGGAATTGAATGGACTTCTCATTTGCCATGCAAACCATAACCTGTAAACAAAGAACTAACCAAAGCATAGCAACGAGTTTCAGAAATAACAGACTCCGACCGTGGCACATCAGCTGGCTCAGGGTGGGACTCTGGATTCATCTGCTGCAACTAAAGGAAAGAAAATTATCAGGTAAGATATAAATTTTTTGTTCCATAGCATCATCAGCAGATGAATCCAGAGACTTGCGAGATGTAGTAAAGCAGTACCTAAACAGGGTGAGGAGCCGAAACCCCTGCAGCCAGCACAGACGCCCTAAACACCGTCTCTGCACGAGCTGCCACATCCACCCAATAATGTTTTATGAAAGTGTGCACAGAAGCCCAAGCTGCTGCCCTACAGTTCTATTCCAGAGCAACTAGAGGAGCCTCCACCCAGGACATGGCTTGCTTCTTAGCCTGAAGCAAAGTTGTGATAACATGCTCTGAATATCCCTTCCTCCTCAACTTCACCTTCTCAAGGGCCAGGCCGTAAGATCAAAAGGGGAGGGATCTTCCATGATCAGAGAGCCCTGACGCAGAAGACGCGGCGAAGGGGAAAACTGGAGTGGGTGATCTACCAACAGTGTCACCAGATCTGCATACCAGCTGAGGAGCCTTGGCATTGCAGTCAGTTGCTCCCCCAGTGGTCACCAACCCCCTCCCACCCCCCCCAAAAAAATTAAAAAACATTTTTTTCCAGTCTCTATGCCAGCCTCAAATGTCATACCCAGCTCCATCACAGCAGTATGCAGATCCCTGGAGCAGTTTTTAGTGGGTGCAGTGCACTTCAGGCAGGCGGACCCTGGCCCATCCCCACCCCACCTGTTATACTTGTGCTGGTAAATGTCAGCCCTCCAAAAACCACCAGAAACCCACTGTACCCACATCTAGGTGCCCCCTTCATCCCTAAGGGCTATGGTAGTGGTGTATAGTTGTGGGGAGTGGGTTTTTTTGGGGGGAGGGGGAGGGTTTGTGGGCTCAGCACCCAAGGTAAGGGAGCTATGCACCTAGGAGCAATTTGTGAAGTCCACTGCAGTGCCCCCTAGGGTGCCCGGTTGGTGTCCTGGCATGTCAGGGGGACCAGTGTACTATGAATTCTGGCTCCTCCCATGACCAAATGCCTTGGATTTGGTCGTTTTTGAGATGGGCGTCCTCGGTTTCCATTATCGCCGAAAATCGGGGACGGCCATCTCTAGGCATGACCATCTCTAAGGTTGACCTAAATGTTGAGATTTGGGCGTCCCCGACCGTATTATTGAAATGAAAGATGGCCGCCCATCTTGTTTCGATAATACGGCACAGTGGACTGCAAGAGAGCATTGGCCTTCTATGTGGAGTGAACAAGCCCCTTCATACTGTCTGCCCAAATGTTTGTTTCTTTCGAGCCCAACAGATGGGGAGTGGCTGTCGGGAAAGTCACCATTTCACATTGGCTAGCAAATTGGTTCACTTACGCCCAAGTTGGGCTGACTCTGGAGGGTCATGTCACGGCTCATAGTGTTAGAGCCATGGCAGCGTCAGTGGCCCACTTGAAATCAGCCACTATAGACGAGATTTGCAAGGCTGCAACGTGATCTTCAGTCCATACATTCACATCTCACTACTGCCTCCAGCAGGATACCCGACATGACAGTCGGTTTGGGCAGTCGATGCTGCAGAATTTGTTCGGGGTTTAGAATCCAACTCCACTCCCCTAGGCCCATTTTCTTTCTGTTCCAGGCTGTACCCTTAGTTAGTTGTGTTCTTCATAGGTCAATCCTTGTTATGTCCTCGCCGTTGTGAGGCCCAATTGACCTTTCTTTGTTGTTTTGAGTGAGCCTGGGGGCTAGGGATACCCCATTCCATATCATCATGCTGATCAATCCATAGACTACTACTACTACTACTACTTAACATTTCTAGAGCGCTACTAGGGTTACGCAGCGCTGTACAATTTAACAAAGAGAGACAGTCCCTGCTCAAAGAGCTTACAATCTAATAGACAAGTGAACGGTCGGTCCGATAGGGGCAGTCAAATTGGGGCAGTCTGGATTCACTGAACGGTAAGGGTTAGGTGCCGAACGCAGCATTGAAGAGGTGGGCTTTAAGCAAAGACTTGAAGACGGGCAGGGAGGGGGCTTGGCGTAAGGGTTCAGGAAGGTTGTTCCAAGCATAGGGTGAGGCGAGGCAGAATGAGCGGAGCCTGGAGTTGGCGGTGGTGGAGAAGGGTACTGAGAGGAGGGATTTATCCTGTGAACGGAGGTTACGGGCGGGAACGTAAGGGGAGATGAGGGTAGAGAGGTAGCGAGGGGCAGCAGACTGAGTGCATTTGTAGGTAAGAAGGAGAAGCTTGAATTGAATGCGGTATCTGATCGGAAGCCAGTGAAGTGACCTGAGGAGAGGGGTGATATGAGTATATCGGTTCTGGCGGAATATGAGACGTGCAGCAGAGTTCTGAACAGACTGAAGGGGGGATAGATGGCTAAGTGGGAGGCCGGTGAGGAGTAAGTTGCAGTAGTCAAGGCGAGAGGTAATGAGAGCCTGGACGAGAGTTCGGGTGGTGTGTTCAGAGAGGAAAGGGCGAATTTTGCTGATGTTAAAGAGGAAGAAGCGACAGGTCTTGGCTATCTGCTGGATATGCGCAGAGAAGGAGAGAGAGGAGTCAAAGATGACTCCGAGGTTGCGGGCAGATGAGACGGGGAGGATGAGGGTGTTATCAACTGAGATAGAAAGTGGAGGAAGAGGAGAAGTGGGTTTTGGTGGAAAGACGATAAGCTCGGTCTTGGACATGTTCAGTTTCAGGTGGCGGTTGGACATCCAGGCAGCAATGTCGGATAAGCAGGCCGATACCTTTGCCTGGGTCTCCGCGGTGATGTCTGGTGTGGAGAGATACAGTTGGGTGTCATCAGCATAGAGATGATACTGGAAACCATGAGATCAGGGAGCCCAGGGTAGAGGTGTAGATTGAGAAGAGAAGGGGTCCAAGGACCGATCCCTGGGGAACACCAACAGATAAGGGGATGGGGGTGGAGGAAGATCCATGAGAGTGAACTTTGAAGGTGCGGTGGGAGAGATAGGAGGAGAACCAGGAGAGGACAGAGCCCTGGAACCCAAATGAGGACAGTGTGGCAAGAAGTAAGTCATGATTGACAGTGTCAAAAGCGGCGGATAGATCCAGGAGGATGAGGATGGAGTAGTGGCCTCTGGATTTGGCAAGGAACAGGTCATTACAGACTTTAGAAAGTGCTGTTTCTGTCGAGTGAAGAGGGCGAAAACCGGATTGAAGCGGATCAAGGATGGCATGAGAGGAGAGAAAATCAAGGCAGCGGCTGTGGACTGCGCGCTCAAGTGTCTTGGAGAGGAAGGGTAGGAGGGAGATGGGGCGGTAGTTGGAGGGACAGGTAGGGTCTAGTGATGGTTTTTTGAGGAGTGGCGTGACTACAGCATGCTTGAAGGTGTCGGGGACAGTTGCAGTGGAGAGAGAGAGGTTGAGGATATGACAGATGGAGGGGGTGATAGTAGGAGAGATGGTGTTAAGTAAGTTGGTGGGGATGGGATCAGAGGAACAAGTGGTGCATTTTGAGGAGGAAAGAAGGCGGGCGGTTTCCTCCTCGGAGATATTAGGAAAGGAGGAGAAGGAGGTCTGGGTTGGTTGGTTGAGGGAGAGGGTTGAAGGGTGAAGAGGAGGAGGTGGCTTGGTAGTGAACTCAAGGTTGATCTTTTGCACCTTGTCGCGGAAGTAGTCAGCCAGTGATTGAGGAGAGAGTGACGAGGGGGTGGGAGCGGAGGGCACTTTGAGGAGGGAGTTAAGGGTGGCGAAGAGACGACGAGGGTTAGAGCTGAGAGAATTAGTCAATTGGGTGTAATAGTCCTGTTTGGCAAGGAATAGTGAGGACTGGAAGGAGGATAGCATGAATTTGTAGTGAAGGAAATCTGAATGGGTGCGAGATTTCCTCCAGAGGCGTTCAGCAGATCGGGCGCAGGAGCGAAGGTAACGGATGCAAGGGGTCAGCCAGGGCTGGGGATTAGTACGCCTTGTGGGACGGGAGGTGGATGGTGCAAGGGTGTCCAGAGCAGAGGAGAGAGTGGCATTGTAAGCGGAGACAGCCTCGTCAACAGACTCGGAGGACATGATGGAGGGGAGGAGATTAGAAATACTAGATGATAAGGTGGGAGGGTCAATAATCTGGAGATTCCTGGAAGTAGTGGTTAATGTTGGGCGGGGCTGAGGGGGAGGGTGAAGAAGTGTGAAGGTGATCAGGTGATGATCAGAGACAGGAAGAGCTGAGATGTGTAAATTGGAGGGTGAGCCGGAAGAGGAGAGGACGAGGTCAAGGCAATGGCCATCACGGTGAGTAGGGGTGGTGGAACATAGCTGGAGGTTGAAGGAGGATGTTAGAGTGAGGAACTGAGAAGCGTGAGAGTTGGACAGGTCATCAACGTGTATGTTGAAGTCTCCGAGAATGAGGGATGGAGATGAGGGTTCAAGAAAAACAGAAAGCCAGGCATCGAAGTCGGTGAGGAAGGAAGGGAGGGATTTATCAGGGGGGCGGTAAATGACTGCCACTCTGAGTGGCAACGGGTAGAATAGACGGATGGAGTGGACTTCAAAGGATGAGAAGCAGTGAGACTGTGGTAGGAGGAGGGGTTGGAAGCTACAGGAGGGCGAGAGTAGTAACCCGACGCCTCCTCCACGGCCAACTAGGCGGGGAGTATGGGAGAAGAGATAGCCTCCATGGCATAGAGCCGCAACTGAGGCAGAGTCGTCGGGGGAGAGCCAGGTTTCAGTTAGGGCAAGCAGGTGAAGGGAATGAGAGATGAAGAGATCGTGGGTGAAGGGAAGTTTGTTGCAGACCGAGTGGGCATTCCACAGTGCACATGAGAAGGGGAGGGAAGAGGGGGGGAGGAGGGGAATAGATATGAGATTGGAGACATCCCGGAAACGTTTGCATGGATAGGACGAGGACAGGTGTGGGGGACCTGGATTGGGATTGATGTCTCCTGCGGATAGCAGGAGGAGGAGCAAGAGAGTGCGGAGGAGGGTGGGGGAGGTAGGGCGACGAAGGCGACGAAGACGGGATGCGCTTAGGAGGAATGGGGATGGGTTAATGGCAGGAAGGAAATGTTGAAGGTTGAGAGCTAGGAAGGAGGAGGGGGACAGGAGAGATGGTGAGGTGGTGAGGGACGGGGGTGAGTAGGGTATTGCAGTAGTGAGCAAGATGGGAGAGGACATGGGTGGGCAGTGAGTTCCAGTGGTAGACAGCGGTAGGGGGAGGGGAAAAAGATTAGGAAGGGACAGGGCAAGGAAGAGAATGTGTAAAGGGGCCATAAGTAGTAACTGAGGTGTTACGGGTATATATGTAGTGACTGAGGTGTTAAGCGATAGATAGAACGGCAGAGCTGGATTAGAGGCTTAAAACTGGAATGGTAGGCAGCAGGCAGGTAGGCACTGCCCAGTAAGAACAAGTCACATCCACTATGTTTGAAAAATGTGGGAGGAAAGGAGGTGAAGAGTCTGAACACAGAGACAGAGCAGTTATCTGCAGGCAGATTAGGTTGCTTGGGAGGGTATATAAGAACTATCACCCTAGGGGTGGGTGGGAGGGATCTAAGTCTAAAATGTACAGACAGAGCTGCAGCACAGCCAGTTAATCTGTAAAAAAGGTGGATTTCTCAAGAAAAACTGGTATAGAAGGCTGCCCCTCTAACAGAGAATCAGGTCACACCCACTAAGTTTGAATTTGTGGGGGAGATTCAGAGACAGAGCTGCTAAGTCTAAAATGTACAGACAGAGCTGCAGCACAGCCAGTTAATCTGTAAAAAAGGTGGATTTCTCAAGAAAAACTGGTATAGAAGGCTGCCCCTCTAACAGAGAATCAGGTCACACCCACTAAGTTTGAATTTGTGGGGGAGATTCAGAGACAGAGCTGCTAAGTCTAAAATGTACAGACAGAGCTGCAGCACAGCCAGTTAATCTGTAAAAAAGGTGGATTTCTCAAGAAAAACTGGTGGGTTGTGTCCATCTACCAGCAGGTGGAGATAGAGAGCAATCCTTTTGCCTCCCTATATGTGGTCATGTGCTGCCGGAAACTCCTCAGTATGTTCTCTATCTCAGCAGGTGGTGGTCACACACAGCAGCAGCTCTGGCTAGGTCTCCAAGCCTAATTTTTAGGTTTTGTTGAGTACCTGGGGTTGAGGGCTCTTCTTGAGCAAGTGCAAATCTGGTGGCGCCAGGTCCCTCCTTTTCTCCCCCCTCCCGCTGGCTCCGTTAAAAAAAAAAAAATTTTGGACGTCCTTAAAGGCGTTTATTTCGACGTTTATTTAAACGTTTATTGCAGCTACTCACTGGGACACCAGGTCGTTACAGCTCGGAGCGAGAAGCAGGTAATTTTTACCTTTTTATAGCGGGCAGGGGGTTCCCCGATTGATCTCCACGTGGCCTATGGCGTCGGAGGGCAAGGGCGCGAAGAATCGCTCCCCGGACCGCGTGTGCGCTTCTAGCGGGGATGCGGGGGTCTTAAAGTCTGATTCGCCCTTGTTGGGTTTCAGTTCGGAGGCCGGTCAGTGCCCCGGGTCTTCCTCCGGTGCGGCGGTTTTTCCCGCCATAAACGCCCATCCCCCGCTGCTCGCCTCCGCCATCTTGGCCGACCACTCTGCTCGGACGGCTTCTTCTTGGGCCGCCCTTGAGCTGGGAGACGTTAATGCTGTGGCCGCCCTTGATTTGGGCGACGGCAAAAAAGCGGCTAAAGTTAAACGCCGTTCTTCCCGCGCGGCTCCTTCGCGGAGTGTCGCGCCGGACGCCATCTTGGATGCGCAGCATGTTTCTCCCCCGCTCTTGCGAGCGCCGGTTGAGGGTGCGTCTAGGGCTGTGGCCCAGGCTGCTGAAGTGCACAGTCTGGGGGGTTTCTCCCCTGAGTTTATTTTGCTGCTGCATCAGGCCTTCCTTATGCAAAACGCTGCCCCTTCTCCCTTGTCCGATAAAGGGGTTGAGGCCCCCGGAAGTAAACGCCCTCGGGTGGATTCCCAGGCCTTAGAGGACTCTGTTTCCTCTGATGTAGATGAGGGCAGCGTATCTGAGTTCTCCCAACGGTCCTTTGGGGATTCCTTGGAGGAGACGGATTCCCGCTCGGATGGAGCGGATGACCCCTCTGCAGCGCGGATCTTTCGCTCAGAGGATTTGCCCAACCTGTTAGTGCAGGCCATGAGCATTTTGAAGATTTCCTCTCCGGAGGACGTCTCTCCCTCAGCCCCTGTTGGCTCCGCCATTATGCTGGGGACGAAGCGCCCGCCTAGAACCTTCCACGTGCATGATGCCATGCACACCTTAATTTCGGCTCAATGGGATGTCCCGGAAGCGAGCCTTAAAGTGGCTAGGGCTATGTCCCGCCTCTATCCTTTGCCTGAAAGTGAACGGGAGGCCTTTCTTTGGCCTACCGTGGATTCTTTAATCACTGCGGTGACTAAGAAAACGGCGTTGCCGGTGGAAGCTGGCACGGCCCTAAAGGACGCCCAAGACAGAAGATTGGAGGCGGCCTTAAGGTCGTCCTTCGAGGCGGCTGCCTTAAGTTTGCAGGCCTCAGTTTGCGGCTCCTATGTGGCCAGGGCGTGCCTGACGATTGTGCAGCGGGCTTCCCCCTCGGATCCTTCCTTGAGGGCTGATTGGCCGGTCCTGGAATCGGGCTTGGCTTATTTGGCAGACTTACTGTATGATGTCTTGAGAGCCTCGGCTAAAGGTATGACTCAGACAGTCTCTGCGCGGCGGTGGCTTTGGCTGAAACATTGGTCTGCTGACCACGCCTCTAAGTCCCGCCTGGCTAAGTTGCCTTTTAAAGGCAAGCTGCTCTTTGGGGTCGAGCTGGACAAAATTGTGACCGATCTCGGCACGTCTAAGGGCAAGAGGTTACCAGAGGTCAGGGCTCGGGCCAGTGCTCGCCCCGGTATCTCCAGAGGACGGTTTCAGGAAGCCCGTCGGTACCGCCCGGGCAAGTCGGGCTCCTCTGCCCCCTCTTCCTTCAAGAGGAACTTCTCCCCCAAGCAGCATTCCTTTCGCAGAGACCGCCGTCCCCGAGGTGCGCCCTCTGGTCCTCCCCCAGGGTCTCGTACCCAATGACGGGGTCCTGGTTTATGGCCCAGTGCAGATTGGAGGATGCCTGTCCTCGTTTCTGGGCGAGTGGACCAGGGTAACTTCAGACGCTTGGGTGCTGGAAGTAATCAGAGACGGCTACAAGCTAGAGTTCTGCCGACCCTTAAGAGACGGGTTTGTACTCTCTCCCTGCAAGTCTCCGGTCAAAGCTGTGGCAGTGCAGCAGACCTTGGACAATCTGATCCGCCTGGGTGCGGTCGTTCCGGTGCCAGAAAATCAGCTTGGCAAGGGATGTTACTCCATTTACTTTGTGGTACCAAAGAAAGGAGGTTCTGTACGGCCTATCCTCGACCTCAAAGGGGTCAATCGGGCCTTGAAAGTTCGGCACTTTTGCATGGAGACTCTCCGCTCTGTTATAGCGGCAGTGAAGGCAGGGGAGTTCCTGGCATCCTTGGACATCAAGGAAGCGTACTTGCATATTCCCATCTGGCCTCCTCATCAACGCTTTCTGCGTTTTGCAGTCCTGGGCCGACACTTCCAGTTCAGAGCCCTCCCGTTCGGGTTGGCTACTGCTCCGCGGACCTTCTCCAAAGTAATGGTGGTCATCGTGGCCTTCCTGCGAAAGGAAGGAGTACAAGTCCATCCTTATCTGGACGACTGGTTGATCCGAGCCCCCTCTTATGCAGAGTGCGGCAAAGCTGTGGACCGGGTGATTGCTCTTTTGAGCTCCCTGGGGTGGATCATCAACTGGGAGAAAAGCCAGCTGCGCCCGACTCAGTCCCTGGAGTATCTGGGAGTTCGATTCGACACCCAAGTAGGCAGAGTGTTCCTGCCGGACAATCGGATTGTCAAACTTCAGGCTCAGGTGGACCAGTTCCTAGTAGCCTCTCCGCTTCGGGCTTGGGACTATGTGCAGCTGTTGGGCTCTATGACGGCCACAATGGAAGTAGTGCCCTGGGCCAGGGCTCATATGAGACCACTACAACACTCTCTGCTGCAGCGCTGGACTCCGGTGTCGGAGGATTATGCTGTGCGCCTTCCCTTGGACCCAGCAGTGTGCAAGGCGCTGAGCTGGTGGCTGCAGACAGACAAGTTGTCTGCAGGGATGCCTCTTGTGACCCCGGAGTGGATTGTCGTCACGACGGACGCCTCTTTGACGGGCTGGGGAGCCGACTGCTTGGGAAGTACAGCGCAGGGGCTCTGGTCTCCTGCAGAGGCAAAGTGGTCTATCAACCTCCTGGAACTCAGAGCCATTCGGTTGGCGCTTTTGGAGTTCCTCCCGGTACTGGCGTTGAAGCCAGTACGGGTCCTGTCGGACAATGCCACGGCTTGTGGCCTATGTCAACCGCCAGGGAGGTACCAAGAGCGCCCCTCTAGCCAAGGAAGCCATGAATCTATGCCAGTGGGCGGAAGCGAACCTGGAACAGCTGTCAGCGGCCCACATTGCCGGAGTCATGAATGTCAAGGCGGACTTTCTCAGTCGCCATACCTTGGATCCCGGAGAGTGGCAGTTATCGGCTCAGGCGTTCTTGGACATCACGAAGCGCTGGTGCCAGCCGAGCCTAGATCTGATGGCGTCATCGGCCAATTGCCAAGTGCCGCGCTTTTTCAGCAGAGGACGGGACCCTCGATCTCTGGGAGTAGATGCTCTTCTCCAACAGTGGCCGACACAAGAGCTTCTCTATGTGTTCCCACCCTGGCCCATGTTGGGCAGGGTACTAGATCGGGTGGCAAAGCATCCGGGCCGAATAATCCTGGTGGGTCCGGACTGGCCCAGACGTCCCTGGTATGCGGACTTGATCAGGCTCTCAGTGGACGACCCTCTGCGGCTGCCAGTGGAGCAGGGCCTGTTGCATCAGGGTCCCGTGGTGATGGAGGATCCCTCCCCCTTTGGTCTTACGGCCTGGCTATTGAGCGGCAGCGTCTGAGGAAGAAGGGCTTCTCAGACAAGGTCATCACCACTATGCTGAGAGCGAGGAAGCGCTCTACTTCTACTGCTTACGCTAGAGTTTGGCGTACCTTTGCAGCGTGGTGTGAAGCAGGCTCACTTTCTCCCTTCACTGCTCCAATTTCTTCAGTGCTGGCGTTCCTGCAAGAAGGACTGGAGAAAGGCCTGTCGCTCAGTTCCCTTAAAGTCCAGGTAGCGGCTCTGGCTTGCTTCAGGGGCCGCCTGAAGGGTGCTTCCCTGGCTTCGCAGCCAGATGTGGTACGTTTTCTCAAGGGAGTTAATCACCTGCGCCCTCCTCTGCACTCAGTGGTGCCTGCGTGGAATCTCAACCTGGTGATAAGAGCCTTGCAGAAGCCGCCTTTTGAACCCTTCTCGAGGGCATATCTGAAAGACCTGACGTTGAAAGCGGTCTTTTTGGTGGCTATTACTTCAGCCAGAAGAGTTTCCGAGCTCCAGGCACTCTCATGTCGAGAGCCTTTTCTGCAGTTCACTGAGGCAGGAGTGACTATTCGCACAGTGCCTTCCTTCCTGCCCAAGATTGTTTCTCGCTTCCATGTGAATCAGCAGCTCTGTCTCCCTTCCTTTCGTAGGGAGGACTACCCAGAGGAATACTCTGCTCTCAAATTTCCTGGATGTGAGACGAGTCATCATCAGATACTTGGAAGTGACCAATGATTTCCGGAAATCGGATCATCTGTTTGTCCTGTTTGCAGGTCCTCGTAAGGGTCTGCAGGCTGCTAAGCCTACAGTGGCAAGATGGGTCAAGGAAGCCATTGCAGCGGCTTATGTGGCCGCGGGTAAGGTGCTGCCTATTCAGCTGAAGGCTCACTCCACTAGAGCTCAGGCGGCCTCGATGGCAGAGGCCGGGTCCGTCTCCTTGGAAGAGATATGCAAGGCGGCAACTTGGGCATCGGCCCATACCTTCTCCAGGCATTACCGCTTGACTGTGGCTGCTCGGGCGGAGGCCCGGTTTGGAGCTTCAGTGTTGCGGTCAGGGATTTCTATGTCCCGCCCTGGGTGAGTACTGCTTCGGTACATCCCACCAGTCTATGGATTGATCAGCATGATGATATGGAAGGTAAAATTATGTATCATACCTGATAATTTTCTTTCCATTAATCATAGCTGATCAATCCATAGCCCCTCCCAGATATCTGTACTGTTTTTATTCTGGTTGCATTTCAGGTTCAAGTTTAGTCTTCAGTTACTTCAGGAGGACTTCGTGTTCAAGTTTTTTCAATTGGATCCTTCAAGAGTTGAGACGAGTTTGTGTTACAGTGAGCTGCTGCATTCCTCTCCCCTCCGTTTTACGGGGCTGGATTGAGACATAAATTCTGCCGGCGCTCCCTCCCGCTTCGTGCGGCTGTAGGGCAGCTTTGTACCCCTCCCGCTTCGGCGGTGTTAGGGTCAGTCAGCTCCTCCCGCGGTTGCGGTTGCAGGATAAGCCAGATCCCCCCGCATCGGCGGGGTGGTGTCCCTCCCCCGCTCTGCGGGGATGAGCTGGACGGATTCCCCTCCCCCACTTGTGTGGGGATGAGCTGGGTTAATTCCCCTCCCCCGTTTCGGCGGTGGTGAGCTGGGCAGAGTGTCCCTTTGTGGGTGTAATTCTCTAAGTGCTGAGTCCTGCGGATGGAGCTTGGATATCGACATACTGAGGAGTTTCCGGCAGCACATGACCACATATAGGGAGGCAAAAGGATTGCTCTCTATCTCCACCTGCTGGTAGATGGACACAACCCACCAGTCTATGGATTGATCAGCTATGATTAATGGAAAGAAAATTATCAGGTATGATACATAATTTTACCTTCATGAGAACAAGCAACCTACTTGTCCTCGGAGAAAATGAAGATACATACCTGTAGCAGGTATTCTCCGAGGACAGTCGGCTGATTGTTCTCACATACCCGCCCACCTCCCCTTTGGAGTTGTCTTTCCTTTTCTTTGCTTGTTATCAAACTGACGGGACTCTTGTGCGACAGGCGGGGGCCTGATGGTTGTGCGCGCGCGATCGAAGGCTCTAGCAATCTTCTGTTGCTAGGTAGATTCCAGTCTCGGGGCTGCCGTGGACGTCACCCATTCGTGAGAACAATCAGCCTGCTGTCCTCAGAAAATACCTGCTACAGGTATGTATCTTCATTTTCTGAAGGCACCTGTCTCAACTGAGATTTCTCAACTGAAAACATAGACATCTTCAGTGCAGTTGCACAGTTTTGAGCAGGAACAGCCTCCCAAGCCACATGGTTCAAAAGCAGATCCAAAGCGCCATTATCTAATTGCAGAACACCATAATTATGATGTCACTTCAAAGCACAAAAAGTTTGAAAAAACTCCAGCACCATTGTCTCTGCATAAGTAGTTACCTCATATTTCTGGTGGGAACAGAATACCAGTACACCGCTTTAAAACTTTCGTATTAAGCAGTATATCAAGCTAATAAATCTAATCCATTCTGTGCAGACCCTATTCAGCTCATTGTTGCACACCCAGTTCTTTACAAACCATCCAGTTCAGAGATTCTTAAGTTTAGAACCAGCACAGACATCAACTTCCATTCCTGTATGATTGCAAGACATTCATTTCCTACTTGGTGTAATACTCTGCGCTAGAAAGGTCCAAAGCCAGGCCTTTATGAAGAAGCTACTAACCTCTATTTCAGTTTAGGTTGCTATGGCAACTGAATGTTCCTTATTAGTTTCCTGTCTCTATCACAGCATCCCCATTCATTTTTGCTGAAAATGTTCAATTAATTTGTCTAGGACCACTGCAAGGATATTTCCAGGAGTGGAGTAACTAAACTATTGAGCCATGGCATTCTGAATTGTGTGTAGCGCCTGTACCCTAAATTTTGCATACCCATATACACAGCATTACAAAAATCAGTTTGAGAGATCATCATACTCTGCACAACAGACCTAAAAATCATACTTTGATAACATTGGTTTCAACCTATTCAAAAGATGGAGCTAAAAAAAAGCCCAACAGATCTAATAGGTGACAACACTTGATCTTGCATAGATAACTGGGAATATATGATCATGCCAAGCACCCTCATGCTATCTTTGACTTCCAATACCAAATCTCCCACACATACAGACTTACATTGCATGAAAAACTCATCATTCCCAACAAATATCAATTCAGATTTTTTTTTCAAATTCAAAACAAGTTGGTGAGAATTCATCCATTGCTGAACTGCAATCATACATTTGTGTAACTTACTGCATAACCCTGACATTCCTCTCTGTATTGGAAAGAAAAAAGAATATCATCAGCATATATCCTATATTCTACCTGTAAATTAGAAAAAACCTCACCCAATGGTAACATATACATGTTAAATAATAAGGCAGAAAGAGCTGAGCCCTTCAGGACTCCGTTAGATAATGTCACAACTTGAGATGTCTGTCCTTTACTAAGCACTTGAAAAGACCTCCTTTCAAATAGGAAGATAACCAATTCCAAATAGTACTCCCTACCTCAATCTCCATCAATCGAGACAACAATATAGCCACATAAAGCATATCAAAAGCTGCTGACACATCCAGTGATACAAAACAGAAAGTCAATCCTTTATCATTTCCCCTTCTAATCACATCCAAAGTTGACAAAAGTAGAATCTCCACACTATGGCCTGCTCAGAAACCATACTGATGTTTATCCAAACATTTCACACTATCCACAGATTCTTCCAGTTGTTTTAGAACTAATTTTTCAATCACCTTCATGACAATAGGTACCACAGAAATAGGCCTATAGTTACCCAAAACTGATACATCCAATGAACCACCGTTTATGAATGGCTTTACTGTAGATAACTTACACTTTACAGGCACCTTTCCCAGAGACAAAGATTTATTCACAATCAAAGATATCACAGGAGGTACAAAAGAAGCTAGACTCCTAACTATTTTTATTTATGTATTTATAGCAGCATTTATATCCCACATTTTCCTACTACTGTAGAACAAGGATCCACCAATGATCTAGTTGGAGTCAATGCCGAAATCACACCTTCTACCTTCTTTTCAGTTGGCAATTTAAAATCAGTCCAAATATCACCATACCCAGCATTGACATTCAAAAATAAACAAACTAGAGGTACTAATAGATCTGCTCAGATACAAGTGACATAAAAAAGCAGAACAAATAAAAATAATAAAAAGAAGTGGTTTATTGAAACGATTATTTATTTATTTATTTATTTATTTGTGGCATTTATACCCCGCTCTTTCCCGCTCAATAGCAGGTTCAGTGCGGCTTACATGTATGGTACAAA
Source organism: Microcaecilia unicolor (assembly GCF_901765095.1). Taxonomy (NCBI): domain Eukaryota; kingdom Metazoa; phylum Chordata; class Amphibia; order Gymnophiona; family Siphonopidae; genus Microcaecilia; species Microcaecilia unicolor. Next base: position 579,430 of record NW_021963679.1, on the reverse strand, counting down.
GTATAACAGAGATAATACAAAGTATGGGACAGAGTGTCGCACAGATGATAGAGTTACATAGAGTAGGACAAAAGTGATAGGTGTGGGGAGAGAATTGGAGTGTGGGTGGTGCTGGTGGTGTGACTTAGGATCGGGGTTTAGGATTTGTCATTTGGGTAGACTTGTTTGAAGAGGTAAGTCTTCAGCAGTTTTCGGAAGGGTAGGTATTCATTGGTTTTTCGGAAGTGTTGAGGTATGGCGTTCCAGAGTTAGCTACCTATAACAGAGAAGTTGGATGCGTAGTAGGTTTTGTATTTGAGGCCTTTGCAGTTAGGAAGATGAAGCTTGAGATATGTTCAAGAAGATTTGGACCAATTCCTGGCTGGAAGATTGATCAGGTTGGACATGTAGCTTGGGATTCACCATTGAGGATCTTGTGGATCATTGTGTGGGCTTTGAAGTTTATACGTTCTTTTAGTTTCAATATTTTTTATTAATGACAGCATAGAAAACATTATACATGTACCCTACAAGTGTGTACAATATAATAACGTCAACTTCTTACAATAAACATTCCAATATATTCAGTCATCATTCTTTTATCTTTTCATCCCCCCCACCTCATTATATTATCCCCCCCTTCAACTTTATTATTGGTGATATATCGTTTTGAATTATATCAGTAACATCAAACATGTGGCTTATATTCTATATATCATTATGTCTATGTATATCTATATGATATCTATCATCATCAGCATTAATCTAATTCCCCCTTCTTTTTTAGTCCCCTTTTACTCCCTCCCCCCTTCCTCCTCCCCCCTTTCCTTTCAATCCAGTCTCCTTACAGTAACATCCAGGCTATAATATTTCATATTTCATCACATCCGTAATTATCTCAAATCTATCCATGTGTATTATTTATCACTAAACTTCGTATTCGATAATGAAGGGTTTGAATATAAGGTTCCCATATTGCCCAGAACTCCTTGGTCCGTCGAAGCGAACCCCTACTATCTTTCGCTTCCCATAGGACCAACATATGTAGACTATTTCGCCATTGCCAATAGGATGGGGCCTCCGTTGCCAACCAACGTTGCATGATACAATGTTTCCCTATTATACAGGCTTTATATAAGAATTTACGCTCCCAGCATCGAAGCGTAGGCTCATGTCCTCTAGTTCCCAATAGACTACCTGAAGGTGTCAATCGTATCTGCTTATTCAATAGGTATGCACAATAGTTCTGTATATGTCGCCAAAATCGTTCCACCTCCTCACATTCCCATAGCATGTGAATTAAAGACGGATCTATATGATCACACTTAGGACATTTACATTCCGAGATCAGTCCTGCATGAAATGCTTGTTTAGGCGAGAAGTATGCTCTTGTAATTATTCTATATTGGGTCTCTCTATGTCGTGCACTTTGTATATGATCTTTAATTGTTCTTATATTTGCTAAAATCTCTGTTGTACTAATTGTTGTTCCCAAATCCCGTGTCCATCTTTGCGCCACCTCCTCATACTGTTTAGGCGGCAGCACCTTAGTGAGTTCCCTATATATTCCAGAAACTGTTACTCTTTGGTATCCTGGGGGTAGGAAGAATTTCTCTAAAATCTGATACATTTCCTTAGTGTATCCTCTTGTAGTTAGTCTAGTTGTGTATGTCTTTACCTGTAAATATGAGTACCAATCAATGTTTTGCTCCCCCACTATCCTCCTCAATTCCTCACATGTTCTGAACTCTCCTGTATCTTGATATAGGTCTGCCACCACTATTATCCCCGCTGTGGCCCAGTTATCATATCTGCTCAATGTAAGACCCTGTGCAAATTCTGCATTCCCTATCAAGGGTAAGAGATCAGTGTGTCTGGGGTTACCTCCCAGCAATTTTACCAAATATTGCCAAGTTCGTTTCATCGGTTCTAATAATATATGTTTCCTCCATTGGGACGGGATTTCCTTGGTGGCCGCATGTAGCAAATAGTATGGATGGTATGGTTTAAATAGAGTTCGTTCCAGCTGCCACGAAGTGTAGTCATCCGATGCTAATATCCAGTCTGCCAAATGTCTTATCAAACATGCCCAGTTATACCCTCTAAGGTTTGGCACTCCCAATCCTCCTAGTCTCAAATTTCCCATTAATTTCTCTAATGCAATTTTAGGTTTTTTCCCCCCCCAGCAGAAGTAGGACAGCATCCTTCGTAACTGTCTCATATCACTATTTTGTATATATAATGGCAATTGCCGCAACACATATAGCCACCGAGGAAAGATCACCATACCATACAAGCTGATTCTACCACTCAGCGTTAGCGGCAAATTCTGCCATTGGGTCAATGTATATTTAGTATGTTGTAGTAATTTATCTATATTCTCCCGATATATTTTTAGTGGGTTCGCAGTTAATATAATTCCTAAATATTTAAGACGTCCCATAGTCCACCTTAACGGAAACTCCCCTTCTCACCGCTCTGGGATCGTTGCATTAGTAGGCATACTTTCTGATTTTGTCATGTTCAGCAAGAATCCCGAAAAGGATCCGTATTCCTTGATTCTGTCCAATAGTACTGGTAGTACCTCCCTCGGCCTGGCCACATGTACTAATAGATCATCCGCAAAAGCGGAGATTTTAAATTCTCGATCTCCAATGTTTATTCCTGTGATCTCAGTATCTGTTAGGATTGTCCGAATCAGGGGGTCTAATGTTAAAGCAAAAAGTAAAGGGGACAATGGGCATCCCTGCCTTGTTCCCCTATGAATCTCTATTGCCGGTGTATAATCTCCATTGATAAATAGCCTAGCTGATGGTGTATTATATAACGTGGCTATGGCTTGTACAAACTGTCCTTCAAATCCATATGCTCCCAATGTGCTAAACATAAACCCCCAATCCACTCTATCAAATGCCTTTTCGGCGTCAAAATTTATAACCAGTGAATCTACCTTCTGTGTTTTAACCGCTTCTAGCGAAGCTAATATTTGCCTTATGTTCTTAACTACTTGCCTCCCTTTTATAAATCCTCCCTGTGGTGTTGCTATCAAGTCTGGTAATATCCTGGCTAATCTATTGGCATAAATCCCTGCGAATAATTTTGTTTCATAATTGATTAGAGAGATCGGTCTATAGGATTCCGGTCTGTTAGGGTCTTTCCCTGGCTTTGGGAATACCACTATATCTGCCGACTTCAATGTCTCTGGGAGTTCTTCCAGTTCCACTGCCCTATTAAATGAACTCATAAGTGATTGTGCTATTTCTGGTTCGAGTAATTTATAAAATTCGGCTCGATATCCATCAGGTCCTGGGGCTCTATGATGGGCGCTTTGTTTAATTGCTGTAGTAATTTCATCTATTTCAATGGGCTTATTAATCCTCACCTTTTGAGTCTCTGTTATCTGGGGCATAGTTACGTTACTTAGGTACATTGCCGGATCTAGCAGCTCATCACTATTTGGATTATATAGTTTAGTATAATATGTTAAAAATATCTGTCTAATTTCTTCATCTGAGTGAACTATTTTCCCCGAAGCTTGTTGTAATGCCAAAACTTTCTGTGGTCCTTTCTTTCTCCTAATTAATCCCGCTAGAAATTTTCCTTGTTTATTGCCAAATTTATAGAGATGATATTGATAATATGTAGCAGACTTTGTCGCCCTTTGATGTATTAGTGTGTTCAGTTGTATCTGTGTGGTCATCAGTTGTTCTCTAATCGCTCTCTGATCTATGGATCTATATGTCCTTCTTAGCTTGACTAATTGTTTCCCCAGGCGGATTATTTCTTTTTCTCTACTTTGTTTCTTGTGACTACTATAGGAAATTATGAATCCCCTAAGCACCGCCTTAGCCGCTTCCCAGTATAATATGGGGTTCGAGATATGTTCCTCATTATGTTTCTTGTATTCATTCCATTTTCCTCTAATATAAGGAAGAAAATTTCTGTCATAATATAAGTCTAAGGGGAACATCCATTTACGTGTTTGATTTTGTGTTCCTATGTTATGAAACCTTATATATATTGGCGCATGATCAGATATGATAGTGGGATCTATTCCCACTTCTCGAATTTCAGTAACCCCATTTTCATCTACCAGTATATAGTCAATCCTAGATTGTGTTTGGTGTGCTCGGGAGTAATGAGTGTAGTCTCGAATATCTGGATTTAAAATTCGCCAGATATCAACTACTGCAAGTGTGTCACATATAAGTGGTATCCCCTTCGTGTGATCCCCTTGTTTTGTACTCAAATTCCCCGTTCTATCCATCCCTGGCTCCGCTACTGTATTAAAATCTCCTCCTATAATTATTCGAGCCTGTTGATCTTGTAGTTTGATCCGTTGTATATTTTTAAGTAATTTCCCAAAAAATGTTTTATTATATACATTAGGGGCATAGACATTGACCAGTATCTTCCTCACTCCATTAACCTTTACCTTAGCTATGATATATCTACCCTCAGGATCACAGTATATATATTCTTGTTCCACCTGCAGTGATTTGTGAAATAATATTACCACCCCCGCTCTTTTCCCCACTGCTGACGCCTCTATCACTGTACCAACCCACCAGGATTTAAGTTTTTGATGTTCCTGTGTTGTGAGATGTGTTTCTTGTAGCATAACAATTGATGCTCCTTTTTTTTTCAATGCTCCTAATATTTTCTTTCTCTTTATCGGAGAATTAATTCCTCCCACATTCCATGAATATAATATTAACCCCTTCATGTTTCTCCATTAGACTGAGTTCCTACTCGCATACTTTCCCCTCTAAACATTTCGGGTCGCTGTCCCAGCTGCAGCCAACCCGTGTATTTCCTTCCTCCATCATTATATAGGTTTCTTACAGCACATATATGTACATATTTCTTAGATGTCATAGTATAATAAACATTTTTCCCTCTTATCTGATCTATACAATAGCCCCTCCACCCTTCTTTCCCTCCCCTATCCCCCTCCCTTTCTCCCCCCCCCCCACCCTCCAAACCATATCCCATCCATCCTATTCATTAGAGGATCACTTCATATCACCATCATTCCCCCCCATCATGGTTCTGCCTCCTGTATTTCCCCCTGGCAATATCCTCATCTCTTTATTTCTCAGTCCCCTTTCTATAATTGTTTATATGCTGTTACTTCTCACAGTTCTTCAAAAGTACGGTCTTAGCATACATGTCCTGCAGGTCTTACTACTGTACAAATGTACAAACCATTGGAAGTCTCAGGTAGCTTCTCTGCTGTTCTCTCCCATCTGGCCCGCCAGTATCTTCTGCACGTACTCCTTCGCTGCTGGCACCTGCTCAAAGATCTTAGTAACCCCATTCTCATTAATTTTAAGTTTGGCGGGGTAGAGCAGCGCAAATCTGATTTTTTTCTGGTACAGTTCCGTACATAGCGGGGAAAATGCCTTCCGCAGTTGTTGTACATTTTGAGAGTAGTCCTGGAAACACAATATTTTTTTACCTTGATATTGGAGTTGACCTCCTTTCCTTAGTTCGTTCACTATTTGTTGTTTATGACGAAAATTCAAGCTTTTAAAGATTACTATTCACGGTCTTGAGCCAGCATTCCTTTGTGGGCCGATTCTGTGTGCCCTCTCCACCGCAAAGGTAGTGAAACTGCTTTCTAGTTGGAGTTCTCTGGGTATCCATTCCTCCAGGAAGCGTGGCAGATCTTTTTCCAAGATGTCTTCCGGCAGTCCCACCAACCTCAGGTTATTCCGGCGGCTGCGGTTTTCGAGATCATCTATATGAGACTCCAAGTCCTGCACTTTCCGTACCAGGGCTGTATTGTCTGTTCGAAGCGTCGCCACCTGATCTTCCAGGTCGGAGGTACGTTGTAGGCCCGCATCCAGCTCGAGACTGACCGAGTCTAATCTTTCATGCGCTTCCTCCGTTCGATCGTATATTTGTTGTAGTTTGCTATCCAGAGCCGCTTCCACCGCCGCTTTGATTTCGGCAGTGATTTCAGCGACCCATGCCGACCCCGCCGATGCCTCTCCTGGACTGTTGGGCTCCGCCATTTTGTTCGTCGGTAGTTTCGTTCTTTCCCGATCCTTACGGACTGTTTTTATCGCCATTCTCTCAAGCTGATGACCCAAATTTCAGAGAATATCTCCAGGGTTAGTTACCCTATCTCCTTGTATTTTCCCTGTATCTTGGGAGGCGTTTTAAAGTTCGTTTGCTGGGCTTTTGAGGGAATGAGCACGGAGCTTAGCTTTTCAGCATCTGCCCCGCAGCATGGTGACACGTGACCCCCCTTTTATACGTTCTTTAATGGGGAGCCAATGAAGTTTTTCTCGAAGTGGTGTTGCGCTTTCGAATTGTGATTTGCCAAAAATGAGTCTAGCTGCTGTATTTTGGGCGGTCTGGAGTTTTCTCATGATTTCCCAACGTGGCCACATTTTGCCCTCGGGGCTGCGTCAGGGATAAGAATTACAAAATAAAAAATGTGTGCAAAACATGTATATAAAGATCTCATATTCAATCATCATAATAAAAACAAACAATAGTTAAAATAAAATACAAACAATATGTCTCCAAATAGATATATAAATATATAAATCATATGAGGATATAAAATGAAACTTTTTACTTACAGAAAATTGTGTATCAGTGGAGCTAAAGTGCAGTGCTATTTTCCATGTAAGATGCGATTACATAATATTCAATTCTTTAACAACTTAAAAGACATCATTAATATCCAGGTGCCTAAAAGGGGTTTATACAAAAGTATTCCCCTTAAAGTTAAACTGTAATACCTAAAAGATTAAAAAAAAATTTTTGTGTGTACAGCAACATTGGAGGAGTGGCCTAGTGGTTAGGGTGGTGGACTTTGGTCCTGGGGAACTGAGGAACTGAGTTCGATTCCCGGCACAGGCAGCTCCTTGTGACTCTGGGCAAGTCACTTAACCCTCCATTGCCTACCGCATTGAGCCTGCCATGAGTGGGAAAGCGCGGGGTACAAATGTAACAAAAAAAAAAAAAAACATGTTTGAAACTTGTCATTGCTTAGTTATCTTCAAAAATATAAGTACTGATAGCATGTAATGAAAACTCCCGCTTAACACTTCAAACCTACTATTCTCAATGCTACTACTAATATGACGTCTATAGTGGTATGATTTGCTAAACACTCTACCCACAACAGTTTTTTATAAGGCGATCTAACCATCCATTTAAATGCAGACCAATCCGTGGATGTAATAAGTAGTTCATGTATAAAAATAGATACCCGAGAGGTAAGCCATCTCTAAAACATACTTCCCTCAATCTTGCTACTGTGTCCAAAGCTGGACCAAAAGAATCATACCACTCATCTACTAAATCATCTAACAGACTCTGCTGGTCAAAAGTTAACAATGGCATCCATGCTTGTTTTAAATCATCAGTTGTAAAATTTGGTCTCACCAACCCCATTCTTGAAATGGTCTGTGCTTGAACCACATTTTCAGAGATACACAAATAAAAAGAAATGACAGCATGATCTCACCATCCAAACAAATTATCCCTCAGTAATAGACAAAGTTCCGGTAGCAGACAGGATCTGGACTGAATTCACTATACTACCAGAAGATCTTATCTCACAGACACTTAAAAGATTTGCCAAATCTCGCTGTAAATTAGATATATGCCCGAACAACCTCATGAAGTCGGCCCCCCAACAATTTATAATGGACCTAACTAACCATGTGAATTTCATGCTACAAAATGGACTCTTCCCAAAGGAGAAAGGTGATATTCTACTCACCCCCATACCTAAGGATGCAAAGAAAAATACTAATGAACTAATGAACTATAGACCAGTAGCATCCATTCCCCTATTCACCAAAATAACAGAAGGCATGGTGACCAAACAACTCACAGAGTAAGTAAACAAGTTCTCAGTACTGCATGACTCCCAGTCAGGATTTCGCTCTAACCACAGCACGGAAACCGTACTAGTCACGCTTATGACCAAACTCAAACAATTGATAGCAAACGGCAACAACATACTACTGCTACAATTTGACATGTCAAGCGCATTCGACATGGTCGACCATGGAATTTTATTACACATCCTCGAATACTTCGGAATCGGAGGTAACGTTCTCAGATGGTTCAAGGGTTTCCTAACCACCCGCTCATATCAAGTGACATCAAACTCGACAACATCAGCCACATGGACACCTGAATGTGGAGTTCCACAGGGATCCCCCCTTTCACCGACCATATTCAACCTAATGATGACACCCTTGGCTAAGCTATTATCGAATCAGAATCTAAACCCATACATATATGCTGATGATGTAACAATCTTTATCCCTTTCAAACACGATCTAAGAGAAATTTCCGACGAAATCAACCAAAGCCTACACATTATGAACTCCTGGGCAGATGCATTTCGACTGAAACTAAATGCTGAAAAAACCCATGCCTAGTACTCACCTCGCAATACAACAAGAAGGAATTCACCACCATCAAAACACCTAATCTAAGTCTACCAGTCTCAGACATCCTAAAAATCCTTGGAGTCACTATTGACCGACACCTAACACTTGAGAACCATGCAAAAAACATAACTAAAAAGATGTTCCATTCAATGTGAAAACTAAAACGAGTCAGACCATTTTTCCCAAGGATTGTCTTCCGATACCTGGTACAATCACTGGTACTTAGTCATCTGGACTATTGTAATTCACTCTACGCCGGCTGCAAAGAGCAAATACTCAAAAAACTCCAAAAAGCCTAGAACACGGCAGCCAGACTTATATTCGGCAAACCAAAATACGAAAGTGCAACACCCCTTCGCGAAAAACTACACTGGCTCCCACTCATAGAACGCATCACGTTCAAACTCTGTACCTTGGTCCATAAAATCATCCATGGCGACGCCCCAGCCTACATGTCGGACCTAATAGAACTACCACCCAGAAATGCAAAAAAATCCTTCCGCACATTCCTCAATCTTCATCCTCCCAAATGTAAAGGTTTGAAATACAAATCAATGCATTCATCAACCTTTTCCTATACAAGCACACAGCTCTGGAACTCACTGCCACGTAACCTGAAATCGGTCTACGAAATGACCAATTTCCGCGAACTCTTGAAAACTTATCTCTTCGACAAAATATATCATAAAGAACAACACGCGTAACTCTACTTTCTTTAAGATACCCAGGAATGTTCTTTAATGTCTTCTGCTTTCACACTATCATGCACCTAATGTCTATGGCTTTAACACTATCATGTATTTTACCATCATGTAACCAAAACTTCTGCTAAAACAAATGTATACTCTTTTCTATTTCCAATATTATGTATTTCACCATCATGTACCCAAAACTTGCTGTAAAACCAAATGTACATTCTTTTCTATTTCCAGTATCCACGATGAATTGTAAGCCACATTGAGCCTGCAAAAAGGTGGGATAATGTGGGATACAAATGTAATAATAATAATAATAATAATAATGCAGGAGACAAAAAATAATCAAAATATCTAAAAATGAAATTGTGTGGATCATAATTCATTTTAAATTTCAAGTTGGGATCTCTACTATTGAACCAACTGTAAAAGGTAAGTAAAGCCACTGTCACTTTCCAAAGGATAAAAATGTCGTCAATATAATGTTTGTACATGCAGATATTCAGTTCAAAAGGATTTTGTGCAAGATATAGTTTGTTCAATTCTGCAACATATAAATTTGCTATATCGAGGGCCATAGAGGCTCCCATTGTGGTGCCTTTAATTTGTTGATAAAAACTCCCATCAAAATAAAATAATTCTTCATAAGGGCAATATTTGCTAGAGTCAAAATGAATATATTAAGAATTCGTCGATAGGTATCTCGATTTGCTAATGTTTTTTTCTGTGACAATCAAGGCCTCGAGCTGAGGAATATTTGTATATAGTGATTCTATGTCCATAGTCACTTGAATCAAATTGGAAAGGTCACTGTCAAACTCTTCTAAAATTGAAATCATGTGCAATGAATCACAAATATATGACTGTGTCTGCAGAACAAAACATCTTAAAAAGAAATCCACAAAATTTGAAAGTAATTCCGGGACAGATCCGTTTCTGGAAGTAATGGGCTTGCAAAAGAGAAACATCACTTGACTGTAGAATACCCTGTGGTTCCTACAAAATTACTCTTCTTGTTATGCTCACTCATGTTATGGTGAAACTGCTGCTTCTGTCCTTTCTACTGTTCTATCTTGACTACAGAAGTCCTTGGCACTGACCTCCTTGGAGCATGTTCGACTAGATTGGATGGGTCATTTTCTGTTGAGATGGGCTAATGGATCTTTTCGTTACTTGGGTGTTTGGTTACCAATGAAACTTTTGGAGCTGCATCATCATAATATTTCTCATTTAGTGGAACATCTATCAGGCTGGCAACATTTGCCTCTCGGGATCCATGGGAGGATTCATCTGTTTAAGATGGTGGCGTTTCCTAGATGGCTTTATATTCTGCAAATTTTTCCCCTAAAAATTCTGAAGAAGGATATTCACAAATTTCATAGGATATTTACTATTTTTGTTGGAGTGGTAAAAAGCCAAAAGACCCTATCTGAATGCTTTGGGGTATTTGGCAGGCTTGGGGCTCCTGGATCTTCATAAATATAATCATCCCTGCCTAGTCAGGCATTTGGGAGTTTGTTTCTAGAAAGAGAAGGTTATATCCCCATTCACATGGAGGCAGAGTTGTATGCTTCATGGCATTTTAATTTTTTGTTGCAGGTGCTATGGAGAGCACGCATACTTCTATCTGCATAGGAAGCAAGATGGCCTTTTCTATGTGTAAATGCCCATTTAATTGTGCAAATCCCTCTGAAAATTATCCCCAGTATTTGTGATTTTGGTTGCTAAACATAGTGGTGGTGGTAGTTACAGGTTTTTGTCATGTGATACTAGTAGATCATATTGTGATAACTGTTCAGAACATATTTAAAACACTCTTAGCTTTTTGGGGTAGCCTCAACTAGGTATAACTGTTTTAGTAGCGTAGCCAGGAATTTTTGTACAGGGGGTGCATCTCCCCTCTCCCCCCCCCCCCCCCCCCGCCAGTACCTTAAAATTATCTCTGCTACTGTCTTTACTCGGTCAGCGGCACTCATAGGACGCCTGCAGCTTGTACCAGGACTTCCTGTATGAACCATCCCGTCTTTTTCGAAACAGGAAGTTGTGTCAAAAGGGGCAGGATGGTTCAGAGAGGAAGTCCCAGTGCAGGCCACAGGTAGCCTATGAGTGCTGCTGCTGCCAAAGTGAAGACTGCAGCAGAGATGATTCTAAGGTATGGGCGGGAGGGGGGGGGGGGGGAGTCGTCAGCAGTGGCATATTTAGGTCTGTCAGCAGTGGCATATTTATACTAGGTGCATGTGTTGTGCATGCACATGTGCAACACATGCACCTAGTATAAATATGCCACTGCTTTGCCTTAATAGAACATTTTCCCCATGTAGTGAATAATTTTCTTCACCTGCTAAATTGTCCTATTGTTAAGTGGTTTTGGATGAAAGTTTCTGTAATAGAGTGACATGTTTCTGCTTGCAGTCTTATTAATCTATACATTTTGGCCAGATTCTATAAATGGCGCCAGTAAAATTCAGAGTTTATTGCTGTTTTATAAAGGGTGCTCCAGAGTGAGCACTCTTTATAGAATAATGTTGAGCACTGAATTTGGTGTTCAATTTTTGGTGCGGATCCTCGCTATTCTGCAATACTGTGCACATCTTTTGTGAATGCCCTGACCCGCCCATTCCCCTCCCATGGTCAAATCCCCTTTTGAGTTGTGAGTGATCCAATTTTGGTGCCTATTGCTACAGAAAAACACGTAGCCAGATCAGTGCTCAAATCATTATTAATGCCAATTAAGTGCTTGTTAGCTCCAATAATTAAATCATTGGAGCCCATTAATTATTTTGAGTTCTGATCTGGGATCCGTTTGCAAATTTGAGTGACCTTTATAGAATCTGGGGCTTTAAGTAAAATAACATTTGCAGTTATGACTGTAATGCAACAGATTTTTAATTGAGATGAAACATAGTACTATTCAAAAATGTATTTATTTAGTAATTTAATACATTTATTTTAAATCTCTTCTAGGGATCAAGCAATGGAGTTCTACATAGACCACCATGCAAAACCTTTTCTCCAGTAAGTATTTAAGGGGTCCTTTAACTAAGGTGCAGTGAAATCTGGGCTTAGCACAGTGATTCCCAAACCTGGTCCTGTGGGCACCCCAGCCAGTCAGGTTTTCAGTATATCCACAATGAATATTCATGTGAGATATTTGCATGCACTGCCTCCACTACATCCAGATCTCTCTCATGAAATTCATTGTGGATATCCTGAAAACCTGACTGGCTGGGGTGCCCCCAGGACCAGGTTTGGGAACCGCTGGCTTAGCGTATTCTAACGCAGGACTTTATGATGGCTAATCTCAGATTTACCATGGCATTACAGTCGGGCATTTGTAAGGCTAAGTTCTTTGAAAAAGAGCCCCACTGTATTCTAGCCACTTTGGATATCGAGTCTCTGTATATGAATTTTCCCCAGGATGAGGCCCTAAATGTTATTCAAGAAGCATTGCTTAGAATACACATTTAAGGAGAAGACCAGTTTCATTTATAATATCCCTAGCTGAGATTGCTTTAAAGGAAAATAATTTTTGTCAAAATTTTCTATCAACAAGAGGGACATCAATGTGTTTGTACTATGGTGCCCTCAATTGCTAATCTTTACATGACTAATTTTGAGAAAAAAAATCCTCTCTCTTTCTCTGCACATATCCAACAGACTGCTAAAAACTTGAGTCTATTTCAGGTTATTTGGGAATAATAAATGTTATGAATAAATAAATAAAACCCGTTGTTTCTTTCTCTATAATATCATAATTCACCCCTTCCTTTCTGAGCACACTACCAACTCTTATCCACACTCTTATCACCTCTCACTTAGACTATTTGCAATTTGCTTCTCATAGGTCTCCCACTGAGCCATCGCTCTCCCTTTCAATCTGTTCAAAATTCTGCTGCACGACTTGTATTCCCGCCAGTGTCGCTATGCTCATATTGGTTCCCTATCCATTTCTTCATACAGTTCAAACTCCTCTTATTGACTTACAAGTGCATTCACTCTGCAGCTCCTCAGTACCTTTCCACTCTTATCTCTCACTACACTCCTCCCCAGGAACCCAATCTCTCTTATCTGTACCCTTCTTCTCCACTGCCGACTCCAGACTCAATTCCTTTTATCTTGCTGCACCAGAATAGACTTCCTGAGTCACTATATCAAGCTCCTTCTCTAGCCGTCTTCTAATCTAGGCTAAAAGCCCACATTTTTTGAGGCACTAATTGGTTATTTTCAACAGCACTAAACCCCAGATTCTATATAACTCGACCGAAATTACATATGCAAATTCGGTCATATTTTGGATTTGTGTGCGCAATTTAATTACTTAAGCCAGTCAGTGCTGATAGTTACCACTTAACAAGCAATTATTGATACTAATTGGCATTAATTAGAATTTATGCATACAACTTGCTATGCGTAATCTGTAAAGTGGTGCTTGTAAATTCATGCTGCCAAAAAGGGGCCGTGGCCATGGGCACACCATGGTCGTTCTGAAAATGTACATGCACAGTTATAGAATACACCTGCTCTGCCCTAACTTAGGCGCTGGTATTCACACCAAGTTTTACATAGCGTAAATGGATGTGCCTAGAGTTAGACGCAGTCATGGCTGTCCAGAATCTAGTCCGGACTGGTTAAGTGCTGCTGAAAATTAATGGTTAGCTTTAAACTGCTAATTTAACCGACTAGGATCTATTTCTAGCTGGTTAAATCGCTTTGAATATAGACTTGATTGTAGGCAATGAATTGAAATCTTCACTTCAGTGCATGGCAGTGATTAAAATGCAAACAGGAATATTAGGAAAGTGATGGAGAATAAAATAGAGTCTATTATAATGCTTCTGTTTTGCTCCATGGTATGACTGCATGTTGAGTACTGTGTGCAGTTCTGGTCGCCTCATCTCCAAAAAGATGTAAAGGAACCAGAAAAGCATGGGCGTAGTTTGACTGTTTCATTTGGAGGGGGGCAAAGAATGGGGCGGAGCATATTAGCATATTCATTTGCATATGTATATATTCAAATGAATATGCTAATATGGAGGAAGGAAGGGAAAAAACCTGTCCCCTCCATCAATCCCTGTTGTCCAACAATTCTCCTCTCTCCCCTGTCCATCCTGTTTTTTTCCATCCAATTCTATCCAGTGTGTCCCTCCCCCCTCTCTCCCCCTTCACAGCATCTACCAAGAACGACAACGTGGATGCAGCAGCTCACAGGTTTGCTTCCTGTGTTTTGAGTGAACGGCGACGGCTGCGCGGGGGAGTGGAAATCGAGATTAACCAAATGGCTTCCTTACTTACAGTGGACTAGATAGGCTGGCTCACTCCACTCCTGAAGTTGCAGCGGCGAACGGACGGGCGTAAAAGCAGCAGCAAGCAGCCAGGCTCGACTCCGTCCTTCGCTTCCTGCCCTCTCTGCGTCCCGCCTTGCTCTGATGTCATTTCCTTTCGGGCAGGCGGGATGCACAGAGAGGGCAGGAAGCGAAGGATGGAGTCGAGCCAGGCTGCTTGCTGCTGCCTTTACGCCCGCCCATTCGCAGCTGCGGGCAAGAAGATTCAGTTGTCGTCGTTTGGGGGGGCATTGCCCCCCCTCGTCCCCCTCCAGTCTACGCCCATGCAGAAAAGTTATTGAAAAGGACAGCCAAAATTATAAAGGGGAAGATACAAGATGGAAGGCTAAACAGATTAGCCTTTTCAGCTGAGATTGGAAACGACAGAGAGGGGATGTAATAGGTGGCTGTAAAATCATGAGTTTGGTGGAACAAGTCAGGACCCTGTCTGGGACACAGGTGGCCTCTAGGACTTTGAGTCATTTTGGTATAAGCAAAGATTGCAAAGTCCATAGAGTAACTTCCAAGGCAAGTTTATTAATACTTGATGTTTATTATAGCATTCAAAACAGTAGAATACCTTGCAATTGTCCATAAACAAGAATCAAACAAAGATAAGAGATCACACAGGAGCAAGGTACACCAGAACAGGAATGGAATTCAGAAGCAGTGGAACAAGGAATCTAGAAACAAGGCCTTGGCACAGGATACAAGGAATGAAAGGTACAGAACAATGACTCACCAAGGAATCAGCCCAGAAATAGGGCAGGTGTATCCCAATCCCTCTGGGTTGGCCCTACCAGGAACAATTAGAACCCCTTAGAGGAGGAGTAAGCTAATTTAACCCTGCATAGCACAAATCAAGCTCTCTATCATGCCTCACAGAATAGATAAATAGGAAACAGTTGCATACCCTGTCAGAGAGTACAAAGACTCGAGGACACGCCATGAAACTAATAGGTAGCATATTTATATTTATCAAAGGAGATATATTTTTACTCAATGTACATTTACACTATGGAATTTATTGGTGGAGGATATGGTCAAAACAGTACTGTTGGGTTTAAAAATGTTTTAGACAAATTCCTGGATGAAAAGTTCAGAAACCATTATGGGGATAGGCATAAAGGAATCCTGTGCAGAAGGAATGGATCCACAGAAGCTTAGCTGAAATTGGGTGGCGGGGGGAAGAGGGGTTGGTGGTTGAGAGGCTAGGATAGGGGAGGGCAGACTTATACGGGGTCTGTGCCAGAGCCGGTGATGGGAGGCGGGACTGGTGGTTGGGAGGCGGGAAATACTGCTGGACAGACTTATACGGTCTGTGCCCTGAAAAAGACAGGTACAAATCAAGGTAAGGTATACACATATGAGTTTATCGTGGGCAGACTAGATGGACCGTGCAGGTCTTTTTCTGCCGTCATCTACTATGTTACTATGTTACTATCCATATAGAATGTGGAAAGCCCTTGCTTGGCCACTATTGGAGTCAAGATGCTGGGCTTAATGGACCTTTGGTCTGGCCTAGTATGTCACATCTTATATGTTTATATATTTATCTCAGTTCCTTACCTCTCCATCTTTCCCTTGCATTCCATTCTTTTCTGGTTGTTGTCCATCTTCTCCTCTTCTTCACTTTTTGGCCCCAGTGTTCCGCTCATCTTTTGCTTTGTCTGTGATCCCTCTATCTTACCTTCATTTCTACTCTCTTCCCCATCCCTGTGCATCTCCTTACTTCTGGACTCTCTTTATCTAGTGCTTATGTCCAATCATACCTGTGAAAACTAGTACTGACAGTGGTGGGGTGGAGGAATTGATCTCTTAGCAACCACTTATAAAGGGCCAATGAGACTTGTGACATTGTTTATCCTCCACTATGACATCGCCACAGCTGAAGATTCAAGAAGGCAGTTGGATCAATTCTTTCTCAAAGACATTGATTTCTTAATTTATTGTATTTTGAGAATTGTTTTCTTACAATGCCCCAGATCATATGCATCAGAATTACTTAACTTTATTGCCAGTTGTTTCTGTGGTATCCAGCATGAAGAACATATAGCAAAAAAAAGGAAAATAACAAAATTGTACAGGCAAGTTGAAAGAGGAAGAATTTTTTTAGTGATTTTGCTGAGATGCATAATCTTAGTCCTAAGGGAATTCTGAACCATTGTACAATTTAGAACTGGCACAGAATTTTCCTGCTCCTCAGAATTATCAGATTTTCCTTTGCAATTTGGGCCTCTATGAGCCAGTGAAAGAGAGTGTGAGAGCAAACTACAGGGAACCTAACACAGCCTGCCTTTCACACCACCACTGACATTTTGTCAGATCATTGGCCAGATGTGCCCCTGATCTATTGCTTTCCTGGCTGATATCGCGAAGAGCACTTAGTGGCTGTTTTTTCTTGCGTTCATTGCTGCTATAGTTCACTTTTTTTTTTTAATTTTATTTATTGCATTTATACCCCATATTTTTCAAACTAGTGGTAGGTTCAGTGTGGCTTACAGTTAATTTAAGAGAAAATAGGTTACATATTAGAGGCTATGTGGTGTGATCAGAACAGTTCAAGTAAGATCAGTTCAAGTTCCATCTGGTGTAGTCAAAGCAGTTTCCAGTAAGATCAGTTCAAGTTCATGAATAAGAAGTGTTGACAAATAGCTGTTAATCTAAGTGATGTCAGGGAGGAATGTTTTGAAGAGGTGGGCTTTCAGGTGTTTTCTGAATTGTAGGTAGTTGTTTATAGATTTTAGATTTTTTGGTAAAGAGTTCCAGATTTTGGTACAGACATAGGAAAGGCTTGTTATGTATGTGGTTTTGTATCTCAGACGGCGAAATTGAAGGATTTGGACGTCCCTGATGGTATTTTCGAAACGAAAGATGGACGTCTATCTTGATTCGGAAATACGGGTTTCCTTACCCCTAGATTTCGCTGTTTTGCAAGGACGTCCAAATCGGAACTTGGACGTTCCTTTCGAAAATGCCCCTCTTTGTATAGAATGATATAAATAGACTGAGGGTTGAGAGAGACTGTTGGGGATGGGCTAGAGAATGAAACTGATAGGAAGGGACTTGGGAGAGTATGGTTGATTGAGAGTGATGTAAAAACTGCTGGAAGACACTGATGATGACGGGCTTGAGAGAATGGTGGGCTCAAGACTGGGGGAAGGGGTATTCTGTGTTTTGGTTTACTAATACAGTATCCTTGGGGGATTATTTGTCTAGTAGCATGCATTATAAGAAGATGTAGTACGCTACTTTGTTTTAAAAATATTATATTATGCATTCTAGATCAGGGCTGACCTGAAGATTCTGCACCTAATTGGGTTTTCAGGATATCCACAATAAATATGTATGCAATGAATTAGCAAATACAGCATCTCCATTGTATGCAGTTTTCGTTGTGGGTATCCTGAAAATCTGATTGGATGTGGGGTTCCTTCCCACTCTTGCACCTCACAAGGTCTTAGTACCTCCCTCCAGCTCACTGTTGCCCACCAAAGGCTCAAATTCTCCTTCCAAAACTCAACCCCCTTCCCAAATTCATCCAGCTCACTTTTGTTTTGCCCCCTCTTGAGTTAGCTGCCCCCCTCCATTTCACTCTTGCCCAGCCTCAATCCCATTTATATCTTACTCTTGCCCCTCCTATGGACTCAAACTTCTTCTTACTCTGTCTCACTCTTAATCTCCTCAGCTGTCTCTGGCTCTTCCCTCTGATCAAGACTCAACCTCCTCACCTCGTTGCACTTTCTCCTTCATGGGCTCTGACTCCCCAAGTTGTCTTCCAGCTACAGCCTCACAAACGTACTGATATTTCTATCTCCCTTGGCTGCATGAGATGAGCTAGCAACACCCCTCTCCTTTGGCTGCGTGGGCTGAGCCAGCAGCACCCCTCCCCTATAGCTGCAGAGGTTTCCTCTGTAGTACCCCCTCCAGCTGGGCAGATCAAACCTGTATCTCTTTTCTTCATCAGCCATACCAGCCAAGTCTGCAATTTTTCTGTCCTTCCAACACAGGCTTACCTTCTCAAATTCTGAGCAAACAGGGATACATAGGAGAATGAGGCAATATTTAGATAATGATGGACTGCATTATGCTGTGACAGGAAAAAGGATCCTTAATGAGAAATTCAGACAATATTTAAATAGGCACAAACTATAAAATGGGGATGGCAAACAGGGAGCAGGTGAGTTCAGGAAGTCACCCCCAGCAAAAGCAATGTAACATAAGTGGGGGAAATAATAAAGTAAACTGTCTTAGCAATTCACTAGCAGAAGAAAAGAAAAAGGGGAGACAAGGCAAAAAGATATACAGAAGACGAGAGAGAGAGAGAGAGAGAGAGAGAGTGAGTCAATAAACTATATCTGGATATTGAATATTGGGAAAATATTGGCTGGATCTTGGAACCCACTGCTTTATTACATAATGCAAGAGCTAAGGAATGACAACTGGGACTGTCTTTCCTTGCTTTTCCATTTCAATGAGCTTGGTTTTGGTTTGGAAAGTACCACAAAAAATTACCTCCTTTTTAGCATTATTTGGGAATCTGCTGTTAAACTAGGGATGGAGGTTTCAAGGTTTCACTTATGGGCAGACAAAGGGTGTACACATATGCTAAATCTCCTACAGATAGGACAGTTTTCTTTCCTTTCAGCAAATAACGTAATAGCCACTTAATACATTTATCATATCCTCAGGGGGAGGAATGCTGGCTTCGGCCTAACCCCTGGTAAGCCTTTCCTCAGCTGAGAGGTGCCCAGCTCTACCACCGGCTGCCTTTCAGGTGCTGTGGAGGACTTGCAGCTCATCTGCATATCCTTACAGCCTTCTCAGGGGTGACACCCAGGTCTACTCCGATCCACTCAGGGCCTCCGCTCTAGGTGCCCAGTGCTCCCACCAGGTACTGTGGAGGACTTGCAGCCCTTCTGCATTTCATCACAGCTGTATCCGGGGTGACTCCCGTTCCACCCCGATCTTCCCAGGGCCCTCGCTCCAAGTGGACAGAGTTTCCAGGTGCTTTTTGGCTGGGATCAGGCGACCCTCAGGGGGAGGAATGCTGGCTTCGGCCTGGTAAGCCTTTCCTCAGCTGAGAGGTGCCCAGCTCTACCACCGGTTGCCTTTCATGTGCTGTGGAGGACTTGCAGCTCATCTGCATATCCTTACAGCCTTCTCCGGGGTGACACCCAGGTCCACTCCGATCCACTCAGGGCCTCTGCTCTAGGAGCATTTTTCTCTTTACATCTAATCTTCTTCCCAGTTGCTAAAGTACCTCAGTCATTTATGGCCCCTATTCACATTCTCTTCCTAGCCCTGTCCCTTCCTAATCTTTTCCCTCACCCCCTACCTCTCTCCGCTACAGGAACTCACTGCCCATCCATCGACTTCATCACCTCACCTTCTATCCTACCCTCTTCCTCCCTCTTGGCTTTTAATCTCCGCCTCTTTCTTCCCTCCATTTTGCCTTCCCCATTCCACCTGAATACCTCTCGCCTTCGACGCCTTTGTGGCCACACCTCTCCTACTCTCCTCCGCTCTCTTTTACTCTCAGCCGGCGACATCAATCCCAATCCTGGCCCTCCTCACCAACTATTATCCCAACTCTACAGATCTCACCGCGACCTCTCTAACCTCATCTCTATTCCTCTACTCCCTTCCTCTTCTCTGCCCTTCTCTTGTGCCCTATGGAATGCCCGCTCTATCTGTAACAAACTCCCCTATATCCAGGACCTCTTTATCTCGCGTCACCTCCATCTGCTCGCCATATCAGAAACCAGGCTCTGCCCTGATGACTCTGCTTCAGTCGCAGCCCTCTGCCATGGCGGTTATCTTTTTTCACATACTCCTCGCCCTGCTGGTCGCAGGGGCGGTGTTGGACTACTTCTCTCTCCCTCCTCCAGATTTCAACCCCTTCTTCCACCTCAATCTCACTGTTTTTCCTCCTTTTGAAGTCCACTCTATCCGCCTTTTCTCTCCTCTGCCTCTTCGAATAGCGGTCATTTATCGTCCCCCTGATAAGTCCCTTTCATCCTTTCTCAGTGACTTTGATGCCTGGCTTGCCTTCTTCCATGATCCTTCCTCCCCCTCTCTCATCCTTGGTGACTTTAATATTCCTGCTAATGATCCTTCCAACTCTTATATTTCCAAGTTACTCGCTTTAACATCCTCCTTTAATCTCCAACTATGCTCCACCTCCCCCACTCATCAAAATGGTCACTGTCTTGATCTCATCTTCTCCTCCAACTGTTCACCCTCTAGTTTCCTTGCCTCTGATCTTCCCCTCTCTGATCACCATCTTATAACTTTCACACTTAAATCTCCTCCCTCCCAGTCCCGTTCTATCTTATCTAATTTATCTAGGAATCTTCACGATATTGACCCTTCATCTCTATCCTCCCATGTTTCAAACCTCCTCTCTACTGTGGCACCATCCACGTCTGTCAACGAGGCTGTTTCTACTTACAACAATACTCTATCCTCTGCCTTAGACACACTTGCACCTTTGATGACCCGCCCTATAAGGCGTACAAAACCCCAACCTTGGCTGACTTCTAATATCCGCTACCTACGTTCCTGTACCCGCTCCGCCGAACGCCTCTGGCGGAAATCTCGGGCCCTTGCTGATTTCTTACACTTTAAGTTCATGCTGACCTCCTTCCAATCTGCTCTTTTACGCGCCAAACAGGATTATTATATCCAACTGACCAACTCTCTTGGCTCTAACCCTCGACTTCTCTTCACCACATTGAACTCTCTCCTCAAGGTGCCCCCTCTCCCAACTCCCCCTTCATTATCTCCTCAGACCCTTGCTGAATTCTTTCACGACAAGGTTCAAAAGATAAACCTTGAATTCTCTACCTCGCCACCTCTCTCTCCACTAGTCCATTCCCCTCTCTCTCCTTCCCCTCATTCCTTTTCCTCCTTTCCTGAAGTTACTATAGAGGAAACTACACTTCTCCTTTCTTCCTCAAAATGTACCACCTGTTCCTTTGATCCCATTCCCACCCACCTTCTTAATGCCATCTCACCTGCTCTTATTCCTTTTATCTGTCACATTCTCAACCTCTCACTTTCCACTGCAACTGTCCCTACTGCCTTTAAACATGCTGTGGTCACACCTCTCCTTAAGAAGCCTTCACTCGACCCTACTTGTCCCTCTAATTACCGACCCATCTCCCTCCTTCCTTTTCTCTCCAAATTACTTGAGCGTGCTGTTCACCACCGCTGCCTTGATTTTCTCTCCTCACATGCTATTCATGACCCACTACAATCTGGTTTTCGCCCTCTCCACTCAACTGAAACTGCGCTTACTAAAGTCTCCAATGACCTATTACTGGCTAAATCCAGAGGTCAATATTCCATCCTCATTCTTCTTGATCTTTCCGCTGCTTTTGACACTGTTGATCACAGCATACTTCTCGATACCCTGTCCTCACTTGGATTCCAGGGCTCTGTCCTTTCCTGGTTCTCTTCCTACCTCTCCCTCCTCACCTTTAGTGTTCACTCTGGTGGATCCCCTTCTACTTCTATCCCTCTGCCTGTCGGCGTACCTCAGGGTTCTGTTCTTGGTCCCCTCCTCTTTTCTATCTACACTTCTTCCCTTGGTTCATTAATCTCATCCCATGGCTTTTCCTACCATCTCTATGCTGATGACTCCCAAATCTACCTTTCTACCCCTGATATCTCACCTTGCATCCAAACCAAAGTTTCAGCGTGTTTGTCTGACATTGCTGTCTGGATGTCTCAACGCCACCTGAAATTAAACATGACCAAAACCGAGCTTCTCATTTTTCCCCCCAAACCCACCTCCCCACTCCCCCCGTTTTCTATTTCTGTTGATGGCTCTCTCATTCTCCCTGTCTCCTCAGCTCGAAACCTTGGGGTCATCTTTGACTCTTCTCTCTCCTTCTCTGCTCATATCCAGCAGACCGCCAAGACCTGTCGTTTCTTTCTTTACAACATCCGTAAAATCCGCCCCTTTCTTTCCGTGCACTCTACCAAAACCCTCATCCACACTCTTGTCACCTCTCGGTTAGACTACTGCAATCTGCTTCTTGCTGGCCTCCCACTTAGTCACCTCTCCCCTCTCCAATCGGTTCAAAACTCTGCTGCCCATCTCGTCTTCTGCCAGGGTCGCTTTACTCATACTACCCCTCTCCTCAAGTCGCTTCACTGGCTCCCTATCCGTTTTCGCATCCTGTTCAAACTTCTTCTATTAACCTATAAATGTACTCACTCTGCTGCTCCCCAGTATCTCTCCACACTCATCCTTCCCTACACCCCTTCCCATGCACTCCGCTCCATGGATAAATCCTTCTTATCTGTTCCCTTCTCCACTACTGCCAACTCCAGACTTCGCGCCTTCTGTCTCGCTGCACCCTACGCCTGGAATAAACTTCCTGAGCCCATACGTCTTGCCCCATCCTTGGCCACCTTTAAATCTAGACTGAAAGCCCACCTCTTTAACATTGCTTTTGACTCGTAACCACTTGTAACCACTCGCCTCCACCTACGCTCTTCTCCTCCTTCCTGTACACATTAATTGATTTGATTTGCTTACTTTATTTTTTGTCCATTAGATTGTAAGCTCTTTGAGCAGGGACTGTCTTCTATGTTTGTGCAGCGCTGCGTACGCCTTGTAGCGCTATAGAAATGCTAAATAGTAGTAGTAGTAGTCTTTTGGCTTGCCCCTTCCCTCTGGAACTCCTTTTCTCTCTGCAATCTGACTCAAACCCTTGTATCCCAAATTTAGGACACTCCTGAAGACCTACCTTTTTGAGAAGGCATACAATATACAGTTGGGCTTTAATGATTGTCTGGGGAGCCACTAGCTCACACAGTCCTACTGGATACTACCTATCCAAACCTTTCCTCTGCTCCTTCCTCTTTCCTGTTCAAATAACAACTTTCTTTCTCCATAATTGTTCTTTTTATTCATTGTATTTGTTCACCACTGTGTTATCCTGTGAGGAAAGGTGGTATATTAAATAAAATAAACTATAAACCATTCAATGATTCCCGTGAGTGGGACGTAACCATACCAGGCTATAATCTATTAGGAAGGATAGAGACGGTCGAAAAGATGAAGGTGAAGTAATTCTGTATCTGAGAAACAGTATTAAAGTGGCTGAAATGCAAGAGACTAGGGAAAAAGAGGAAGCAATATGGATTGTCTTGGAAAGAGAAGATGGAACGTTTCTCTTTATGGACCTCCAAAACATATAAAGATGTACACTTGGAGGGAGGGGGATATTCAAGAAAATGTCAAGGGGGGAGTTTTGAGTTTATTGGTCTTTGTTTATAATAGTTTTTCTCTATGAATACATGTTAGAGGTGGCTTTTAAAGTGGCTTTAAATTTGTATGTATTTTTTCTCTTTATTGGTGTTGGATATTTGTTTTTGTAATTGTTACTTCTACCATTGACTCAATAAAGATATTTAAAAAAAAAAGATGTTGGACAAAGATCTGGTTATAGATATACAAAGGTTTAGAATGAAAGAGAATATATTGTTGCTTGGAGGTTTTAACCTACCAGATGTGGATTTGTATTTCCCATCTGCACAGTCAGAAACAGAGAAATCATGGATGCCTTTCAAAATGTTCTACTCAGACAAACAGTAATGGAACCCATGAGGAAAGGGGTGACACTGGATCTAGTACCCACAAGTCAGGAAAATGTCTAACGTCCGGGCAGTAGTGACCATCTCACAGTATAGTTTGATTTAAGTGATCTTGCCGCAACTGTAATAATAAAGTCACGCTTTGGACTATTTGCATGGTGTTTTGATATTTTGTTCCAAGGTTAAATCATATATAACTGCCTAAATGTGGTTGGTATGATGGTAAATTGCTCACTGCCCTGTTTGTGATGCCAGTGTATAATCATAAAGGAGTATAACCTACACAGACTGGAGGGTGCGGCTTTGGATGTCTTGTTGGGCAGATTGGATGGATTTGTACAGGTATTTATCTGCTGTCATTTACTATGTTGTTCTGCTTAAATATGTAATTTATCCTTAAAATCGAGCGTGTTACCAGAAGATTGGAGGGTGGCCAATGTAACGACGATTTTTTAAAAAGGTTCCAGAGGAGATCCGGGAAATTATAGACTGGTGAGTCTGAGATCGGTGCCAGGCAAAATGGTAGAGACTATTATAAAGAATAAAATTACAGAACATATTCAAAAGCATGGATTAATGAGACAAAGCCAACATGGATTTAGTGAAGGGAAATCTTGCCTCACCAATCTACTACATTTCTTTGAAGGGGTGAACAAACATGTGGACAAAGGTGAGCCAGTTGATAGTGTATCTGGATTTTCTGAAGGCGTTTGACAAAGTATCTCATGAAAGACTCCAGAGGAAATTGGAGAGTCCTGGGATAAGAGGTAGGATTCTATTGTGGATTAAAAACTGGTTAAAAGATAGAAAACAGTAGGGTTAAATGGTCAGTATTCTCAATGGAGAAGGGTAGTTAGTTGGATTCCCCAGGGCTCTGTGCTGGGATCACTGCTTTTTAACATATTTATAAATGACTTAGAGGTGGGAGTAATTAAATTTGCTGATGACACAAAGTTATTCAAAGTCGTTAAATCGCGGCAGGATTGTGAAAAATTACAAGAGGGCCTTACGAGACTGGGCGTCTAAATGGCAGATGACGTTTAATGTGAGCAAGTGTAAAGTGATGCATGTGAGAAAGAGGAACTCGAATTATAGCTACGTCATGCAAGGTTCCATGTTAGGAGTCACAGACCAAGAAAGGGACCTAGGTGTCGTTATTGATGATACGTTGAAACCTTCTGCTCAGTGTGCTGCTGCGGCTAAGAAAGCAAATAGAATGTTAGGTATTATTAGGAAAGGAATTGAAAACTACTACTACTAATTAACATTTCTAGAGCGCTACTAGGGTTACGCAGCGCTGTACAATTTAACAAAGAGAGACAGTCCCTGCTCAAAGAGCTTACAATCTAATAGACAAGTGAACGGTCGGTCCGATAGGGGCAGTCAAATTGGGGCAGTCTGGATTCACTGAACGGTAAGGGTTAGGTGCCGAATGCAGCATTGGTGGGCTTTAAGCAAAGACTTGAAGACGGGCAGGGAGGGGGCTTGGCGTAAGGGTTCAGGAAGGTTGTTCCAAGCATAGGGTGAGGCGAGGCAGAATGAGCGGAGCCTGGAGTTGGCGGTGGTGGAGAAGGGTACTGAGAGGAGGGATTTATCCTGTGAACGGAACAAAAATGAGAACGTTATAATTCCTTTGTTTCGCTGTGATCACTTATAAGAATTGGGTGGCAGAGCCTGTGGTGGGAGGCAGGGGGGGAGGATAGTGCTGGGCAGACTTATACGGTCCGTGCCAGAGCCGGTGGTGGGAGGCGGGACTGGTGGTTGGGAGGCGGGGATAGTGCTGAGCAGACTTATACAGTCTGTGCCAGAGCAGGTGGTGGGAGGTGAGACTGGTGGTTGGGAGGCGGGGATAGTGCTGGGCAATCTTATGCGGTCTGTGCCAGAGCTGGTGGTTGGGAGACGGGGTTAGTGCTGCGCAGACTTATACGGTCTGTGCCCTGAAGAGGACAGGTACAAATCAAGGTAGGGTATGCACAAAAAGTAGCACATATGAGTTTATCTTGTTGGGCAGACTGGATGGACCGTGCAGGTCTTTTTCTGCTGTCATCTACTATGTTACTATGATGTGACCGCACCTTGAATATTGTGTTCAATTCTGGTTGCCGCATCTCATAAAAGATATAGTGGAATTAGAAAAGGTGCAGAGAAGGGCGACAAAAATGATAAGGGATGAGGAAAGGCTAAAGCGGCTAGTGCTCTTCAGCTTGTAGAAAAGGCGGCTGATGGGAGATATGATAGAGGTCTATAAACTAATGAGTGGAGTTGAAAGGGTGAAGTGTCTGTTTACGCTGTCCAAAAATACTAGGACTAGGGGGCATGCGATGAAGCTACAATGTAGTAAATTTAAAACGAATTGGAGAAAATGTTTCTTCACTCAACGTGTAATTAAACTCTGGAATTCATTGCCGGAGAATGTGGTAAAGGCGGTTAGCTTAACAGAGTTTAGAAAAGGGTTGGATGGCTTCCTAAAGGAAAAGTCCATAGACCATTATTAAATTGGACTAGGGGAAAATCCGCTATTTCTAGGATAAGCAGTATAAAATGTTTAGTACTTTTTGGGAATCTTGCCAGGTATTTGTGACCTGGATTGGCCACTGTTGGAAACAGGATGCTGGGCTTGATGGACCTTTGGTCTGTCCCAGTATGGCAATACTTATGTACTTATGTAGAGAATTCTGTATATGGTGCCTAACATTATGCGCTATTCTGCGCTGATGTTATGGCATGGAAGAGTATTATAATGGAAGCAAAGTGCTGAAATTGGCCAAATACAGCAGATCTGTATGGAACTACACTTAAGTACCCGGTTACAGAATAGCGCCTAAGTGTTTCTGTGTGTATCTGAACAGGCAGCATAACAATGGGAGGGATATGGGCAGGTCAGGGGTGTTAGAATGCACTATGTGTTATGGAATTAGGGGAATCTGTGCCTAATTTAAATGCTGAGATTTATCTTGATTTCAGTTGGTGTAAATCATCTGGGCATGGATTCTAGCACTGTGTGCTGTTCTGTAAAGGGTGCCCATCATTAGGCACCGTTTATAGAATACCATCTAGCACTAATTGTTTGGCAACATATACTAAATCTAGCCCTTTATCAACAAGAATTGTGGGTCATCAGTTGTACACTAAGCAGTTTGTTTACCATTCTTCGAAGACTGCAGGGCTTTTCATATAGTCTATTCACCCAAAGCATGGGATAAGATGGTGTCTTTTCTTTCTGACACAGATTAGTATAGAACCCACTTTGTCTATTTTGCTTGTGGAAGGTCATTTTATAAAAAGTTTTCATTGTGAAAAGAGCAAGTAGGTACCTATTTTGGGGCCATCTTATAAAAACAACATAAGCACCTACGTGTTGTTGTTTTTTTTAATATATATAAAATAACCTCAGAAAACCTGCAGAAATTACAGCTAAAATGAATCTGTGATTCTCTGAGGACAAGCAGGACTGATAAATACTCACTCATGGGTGATGTCACTGATGGAGCCCAATGCAGGACCAATGTACTCCAGTAACTTTTTCCAGAAGTTTTTGATTAATTCTACCATACATATCTACCTGTTCCCGCCTTTTGCTTCTGTGCAGGACCTGCTCGGACTCCTATTTTGTATGTAGCTGGACCTCTTTAATGATATGACCACTTC
This sequence comes from Microcaecilia unicolor, assembly GCF_901765095.1. Taxonomy (NCBI): domain Eukaryota; kingdom Metazoa; phylum Chordata; class Amphibia; order Gymnophiona; family Siphonopidae; genus Microcaecilia; species Microcaecilia unicolor. The sequence goes on along the minus strand of NW_021963679.1, from coordinate 551,746 downwards.
AGCACTCAGTTCTTATTTGTTGTCATGTAAGTCCCGTTGCTGTTGCATGGATTAGCTTTACTTCTTTCCATCTTAATCTTCTTAGTTAAGGGGTTTGAGTGCTTTTGATTTATTTTTCCATATTAGCTTGATTCAGGCTAGATATAGGCCTCAAGCTCACATCTGAGGTTTTGTGTCACCATCGAGTCGAGTCGTTTGATTTCACTGCAGCTATTTTTCCTGTTGATTATATCTGTAAAGAAGGCTCCTGGCGGCTTCAAAAGAAATATGTTTCATTTTGCAAACCATCCATAAACAATGCAAGGTATTTCTTTTGTCATCTTCTTAACACCAGGGTTATTGCCAAATGTCTGGTAGTTGTAGCAGTTCACCTTCACAGAGAAGGAAGCTTGAGTTTTCCATGCCTCAGTGAGTGGCTGCTGACTACATTAACAGGAAAGCTATCTTTCTCCCTCAGGAACATAAAAAAAAATCCAGCTCCTTCAAAATCTTATTTTTTTTTCCTATCAACTTCAAAAAGTTAAGTATGCAGCCAACAAACAACATCTCATTTATAGATGCTGCTTTGGACATGGAGCAACCAAAGCTTTCCTTATGCAAAAGAGAATATAGAAGATAATACACTCTTTCCAAAAGGTCCAGTGCTCCCCCTGTGCTTCACAAGGAAGACCTACTTGCGGCACTTAAGCCACAAGGCTGCTGCAATATGTCATGCCATTTTGATCCCCTCAAAGTTACAGTCATGATGGGACCTAAAGTTCTGATGGAATTACTGTTTCCACTCTACCTTTACCGAAGTTTGACCTTTGGCTTTGCTTCAGACCATATTAAAGTGGGTATTGAAACCATCCTGATGAAATGGGTCCCTTTTGCAGCACTAGAACATTGTTCAGAATCACAGTGCTAATCAAGACAAATCTGGTTGCCATGTTCTACATAAACAAAGGAGTTGTGAGTTCTCTTCAGTTATGCCAGGAAGCAGCAATAATTTGGTAATTATTTTTTGTAATTTCCAACTGCTTATGAATTCAGGCTATTTACATAACGGGCAGTTGGAACCAAAAAGCAGACAAACTTAGCATTGTTTTTCAGTTCCACTGATGATCTCTAAACTATCAAACCACACAGGATAATTTACAAGTCTGGTGTACTCCTAAAATCAACCTGCGTTCTAGCAGTGACAGTGCAAAGTCGCCACTCTGTTGTTTAGTGCATTTGTCTTCAGATTTTCTAGCAAGGGATGCAATAAACTAAATTTCTTTCCAATAGCAAAAACCTTATACAAGTTTTAAAAGAAATCCCAGCATAATGATTCTCATAGCACCATATTTATTTATTTATGTATTACATTTGTATCCCACATTTTCCCACCTATTTGCAGGCTCAATGTGGCTTACAAGGGTCTGTTATGGCATCGCCATTCCAGGGTAACAGATACAATTGGTGGTACAAAAACGTCATGGATAGAAAAAAGCTATAAGCAGATAGTTATAGAAAGATGACTTTGCCTCGTCAGAACTGGTATTTTGTTTTTGTTTGTTTTTTTATTTTTAAAGACTCAGTTCTTCCTCTATGTAGGCTCTAGACTTTTTTGACTGGGGGATTCTGTATTCCAAATTCAAGTTCATAGCAAGGATAGTGTGGAAGTTGAGCTTACCTTGTCAGATTCAAGACATCAGGGTGATAGCTAAAAGGCCTCCTAACAGACATACATATATGTCGAGAAGGAAAAGGTTTTTGGTTTTTCACTAATGGTGTCTACCAGCTTCCATACTGCAATATCTATACCCTCTTTGGTTCCTAGGACTGCAAACGTCCTCCATCATAATGCAACTGAGCACACTCTGTCATGCCCCCATAGAAAAGGCATCAACTTTCCAGTGTCTAATCATTTCCAGGTTTATTTCTATATCTCTTTATCTACTTTTGAGTCTATGGAACTTTCAACTCTGAACTATCTAACCTGGAAACTACGTTATCTATTAGCAATTATTTTGGCTTGAAAAATCCATCAACTACATGCCTTGATCACTCAGTTGAGTAGGACTATATACTCATCCTAAATTCCTGCTGATGGTGGTCATGTTGTTCATGTAAATGAGGAAATAGTGAAGCCAGTCTAAGTTGGCTACTCTTGCAGTTCTGACCAAGACAGGCTTTTTCTGTATTTTTTTTTTTTTTTAAAGACATTGTGAAGCTATATTTTTAGTTGTACAGTTACAGTGTTTCCAGATGTGCCTGAAGACATGCAAAGAAAGCAGAGAGAGTTAATTCTCTTTAGTATCTCGTTTTGTACAGATCTTCCATCTTTGTTCAAATTTTGACATGTCCATTAGTATGTATCTGTTTGACATCCTCCAGGCATAGTCCTTTCTCACTACATTTGTCTGCTGTTAAGAGGTGTTTTTTTATTCAGTGTATATTTGGAGATGAGGTGAGTGTTCAGTACGTTTAATTCTGGTTGCCTGCGAAATACTCAAATAAACGCCTCTCTTTCTGAATGAAAAGTATTGCCTCCACCTCCATAATTCATCAACAGGTGGCAACACTGACACACTACATATGTTCACTTTTTTTTTTTTCATCATTTATTTATAATTTTTTCATTTTACAAGGATCACTTGCAAAACAGTAAAACAGAGATGATTGTACATTAAAACAATATTAGGAGGACTTCCGGTTGGGCTATGGAGGAGTGAAGAGGGGAAGTGTCGCTGCTCCGGAGCACCCAAGAAATCGGCACTATATTCGGCACTTAAACCTAGCCCAAGAGCATAACAATACATATAAAACGTCCCGGTATACGAAGAGAAGTGGTGAGGAGACTGAAAGAGAGTGCATGGCAACGAAATCGGCACGAAAAGAAAGCCGCGAAAAAGGGCGGGCTGTGGAAACCAAAATGGCGGAGAAAACTTCGCCGCCGTCCCCCACACCGAGTTCACTATGGACCGCGGAAATAATCACAGAAGTAAAAGCGGCGGTGGAACATGCTATGGACACTAAGATGCAAAAAATTATTGATAAATTAGATAGCATGGAGGAGAGGCACGTGTCCATGATGGCGGACATACAAGCGGTGCAGCAGCGGCTCGGGACGGTGGAGGATGAATTAAAGAACATAAATACCGAACACCCAAAGTTGTCCAAACGGGTGCAGGAATTAGAAGAAAAAATCGACGATCTGGAGAACCGATCGAGGCGGAACAATTTACGCCTGGTCGGTCTCCCAGAGGCCTTGCCTGACAAAGATCTGCAGAATTTTCTAGAAGCTTGGATCCCGCAGGCAGCAGCGCTCCCAGAATTGACTGGCGACTTTAAGGTGGAGCGAGCACATCGGCTGGGGCAGCGGCAGACAGGAGGAGATCGGCCCAGAACAGTAATTTTCAAAACGCTCAACTATGCTCATAAAATGAAAATATTACAAGCGCTGCGCGGCGGGAAACACTTGCAATACCAGAACCAAAAAATCCTATGTTTTCAGGATTACTCAGCCAAGGTATCGATCGCAAGAAAGGCTTTTGTACCACTCTGTTCAAAACTGTTTGAAATGAACTGCCGTTTTAGCCTCCTCTACCCGGCAAGACTGAGAATTCAAGATGGAGGTAAAGTGGTCTTCTTTGATCGCGTGGAGGAGGCGAAAATCTATGTGAATAAGTTGCAGGACGACCGACAGCAACCCACATAAGTAATATCATAAAGAAAGACAGGTATAACATGTGGAAATTGAGGTGATTTAACTTTGAAGTGGGCGAAAAATCACCTGTTTGGCACCTGTTTGGCAGTAGTAATTTTCCAGGACATGGGATGAGAGGAACTGAACCCTATGTGCACTGCAGATGGATTGGAGGGGGCAAGGCATGGCAATATGGGCCCGGCCATGGAAAGCAGCTGCAGCAGAGAGCATATATGACGGAAGATACCAATAAAGGAAAAGAATCAAATGAGTGAGCATTGCATGGTCGGGACAGTACAGGCTACAAACTGCAGTACTTAAAAACATGTAACTATTACTGAACTTAATAGGTCAACTATATGATGATTATTATAAACATATTGGACAAAATAATGAATGGCAGGATGGCTGAGGGAACGTTTGAATGAATGGAGGATTGAAGAGATGAGTGGAGTGAGGGGGGTAAGGTGATAAGTTTAAGTCCATCTGAAATGTAAAAGGTTGTGCCCTGCAATGGTCTGTATAACAGAGCATCTAGAGGAAGATCATAGCTCTAGTACAGGTAGAGTCCATATGGACTGAGGTGGACCACAGCGGGATATCCATAGGGGTAAATATCACACGGTATAGAATGAATGATTGAATGTCACTGAAGAGGTTACTTAGATTAGCTTAAAGAAGAGAGAGCACTTTCTATTGCACCTATTATTCTATGGGCTATATACTAGGCTATGTAGTGGCGGAGAGAAGTCTGAAGAGTGGCTGAGAGGATGCATGATTGAATGATATCTGAGGGACAATGTTATGTCTAAAGGAATGGAGGGCGGGGACGGATCCGAATAGCGGAGGAGGGATTGGGTGATTTGTAAAATGAAAGGGTGGGTAGCTCCAAGTCCAGAACGGAATGGATTCGGGGAACCGAATGGGAGGTCTGGGGGAAAAAGGGAAGGAGGGGGGTGGTGGGAGTTTGGGGAGTTTGGGGAGTTGGGAGGGTTCTCGGGGAGGAGGGCATTGCGCACAATATGTAGAAGCACTGGATTGGGGGAAAACTGAGAATGTGGAATATGCAAGGTTGGCGGGAGGGCGGAGGCTAGGACGCCCTCTCACAAATAAGAGATGGAAGACATTTGAGGGTATTGTCTATATGGTGAGATTAGGGGTAGGTTAATATGCCTAGCTTAACATTTACCACCTGGAATGTTGGAGGGATTCAATCCCCAATAAAGAGGCATAAAATCTTGAAAGTACTTAGAGACAGGGGGACCTCCGTTGCCTTTCTGCAGGAGACACACCTTTCCGCGACGGAACATGCCAAGCTTAAAAGATGGTGGGTGGGCAATCTTGTAGAAGCCCCAGCAAAAGGAAGGAAGGGGGGGCGTGGTAATCTTATTCAAGAAGGGTCTGCACTTAGAGATAAAGAAGGTAATTGTGGACCCAGAGGGCAGATATGCTCTGGCCTCGGTAATCCTTGAGTGCCAACTTATACTATTGTGCAATCTTTATGCCCCAAACATCTTTGATCGAGCATTTTATACAAAGGTGATCAGACAGATACTGGACATGGGTGATATTCCGATAATATTAGGAGCAGACCTTAACGATGTGGCAGATCCTCAAATGGATAGATCCAACCCCACCGATAGAGAATTAACAAAGATAGTGAGAGGGGTGAACCTATTAGGGTCAGCATTGGGTCTGGTGGATGGGTGGCGAACACTAAATCCTTTGGAGAAGGACTTTACACACATGTCAAGGGCTCATTCCACACTATCTAGAATAGATTATCTGCTAATATCAAGAGAACTCTTCACACAGGTTGAAAACACAAAAATAGGGCCTATAATGATATCTGACCATGCATGGGTAGAGTTAAGCCTTCAAGGAGGGCGCTCTGGGCAAACGGAGGGCGGTTGGAGATTCCCCTCGCACCTATATAGAGATAGAAACTTCACTCCATTCTTACTCTCCAAGTGGCAACAATATAAAATAGATAATGAACAGCACAGATCAAATGTAACACTGTTCTGGGAGACAGCAAAGGTGGTGCTCCGGGGAGAAATCATTTCATATGTGAGTCACCAAAGGAAAGTGAGGAGGCGAGAGCTTTTGCGTCTAGAAAAACAAGTGACTGTCTTAAGACAGCAATATGGAGTGAGTCATTCATTGCGAATAAAGAAGCAATTATTGGAAACCCAGCAAACATTAAACGAGTTAATACATATAGAGGCAAAGAAATCATGGGCTTACTATAAATATCAGCTTTATAAGTTCGCAAATAAGGGTAGCGCTCTCCTGGCTAGATTAGCGAAGGGTAGTACGGGTCGGAGTAAGATAGCCACACTGGTGGATTCTAAAGGGAAGCGCGTGAATGACGATAAGGCAATCAACAAAGTGTTTCGGGAATTTTTTACTAAACTATATGAATCACAGCACTCTCAGTTGGTAGATAGTGACATTTATTTGAATAGCATAGAGCTTCCTAGAGTAACGAGTGAAGAATTAGCACAGTTGAGTGCCCCAATAGACACAGAGGAAGTGGCATGGGTAATTAAGCAAAGTGCCCTGGGAAAGGCGCCTGGTCCTGACGGGCTCCGTAATGAGTTTTATAAACTATTACAGGACGACATTGGTCCGGTTCTGACAGAGGTTTTTCAGAAATCTGTCCAACAAAGAGCTCTCCCGAGACATCTGAACACAGCACAGATTATAGTATTAAGGAAACCAGGTAAACCTGAGGATCAACCAGAATCCTACCGTCCCATATCCCTACTTAACACCGAGGTCAAACTTTTGGCCAAGATATTGGCAAACAGACTGGCAAGAGTATTACCATCCTTAGTAGCTGAGCCCCAAGTGGGGTTTACTCGGGGAAGGGTTATAGCCAAAAACATAAGACGGATCCTGGCGGCTTTGGAGACAATTGGATTGGAAGGACACCCAGCTCTACTTATCAGTTTTGACGCAGAAAAAGCGTTTGATAGAGTGGACTGGGGCTTCCTGTTTGGTATATTAAGGCCTACGGGATAGAAGGCTGGTTTAATGAGGCTGTGCGAACATTGTATGAAGACCCTGAGGCCTGTGTGTACGCAAATGGTATAACTTCAGATAGATTTAAGATTAGAAGAGGAACTAGACAGGGGTGCCCTCTCTCCCCTTTACTGTTTGTTTTAACTTTGGACCCGCTGCTGCGGGAACTGCAGCTTAATTCCGATGTGAAGGGGGTACATGTAGGGGACTTTCTCTTTAAAACAGCTGCATTTGCAGATGACCTATTGGTATTATTAACTGAGCCTAGAGATTCCCTGCCCTACCTGATGGAGAGTCTGGCGGAATATGGGGACTTCTCTGGTTTCCGGTTAAATCTTTTAAAATCAGAAGCGTTGGCTAGTTCAGACGATTTGCGGAGGTTGTGGGGAGCGGGGTTCCCATTACAGTGGGCAAACGACTCATTTAAATATCTGGGAATCCAGTTGGCAATGAACCCGACAAAGATATATGAAATTAATGTGCAATGGTTCCTCCGGGAGACAAAGGAACAACTGATGTACTGGGCTAATTTGCCATTAACTTTATTGGGACGATTGCATTTGTTCAGAATGATGGTTTTCCCTAGATGGCTTTATCTTCTACAAACCCTTCCTCTGTGGCTATTCAAAAAAGATTTAGAAACCCTTAGGAAATTAGTGATGAAATTCTGCTGGGGGGGGGGGGGGGGGGGGGGGGGGGGGGTGGGGGGGTGGAAAATCTAAAGTGAAATGGAAATATTTATTAGGGGCACAAAAGATGGGTGGCTTAGGACTCCCAGACATCCGAAAGTATAACCAGGCGTGCCTGTTAAGACACTTGAGAGATTGGTTGATGGATTCAGATAACTATACACATGTGGAACTTGAGCGAGACCTCTTCAGGCCTTGGCACCTGGTTTCCCTAGTGCATTCTCCAAGGAGAGATTTACCAGAAAAAGTAAGAGGAAGTGTATTGTTACAGTCAATGAGACATGTGTGGAAAACAGTGCTCATGTATTGGGGGCAGGATAGTAGAGGAAGTGTATGGCTACCTTTGAGGGGGAATGTCTCATTCAGGCCGGGAGATGAAAATAGGATTTTCCGACTGTTAGAGAATAAGGGAATCCATTCGATGGACGAGCTGGTAATGGAAGACGGATCCTTACTCTCGTACACTGACTTCTTGGAGAAGTGTGGGCAGAGAACGGCTGCCTGGCGTACAGGCAGTTGTCTCACTATGTGAACACCCTCCCACCAGATAGCCTGCACCCACGATTTGGGAGACAATTAAGAGAATTATTAGAAGGAGATGCAGCGGGGCAAATCTCAGTGTCCTGGTTTTATAGTAAATTGGGTAGGCTCGCAATGGAACGGGACCTGACAGAGGTAGCAAATAGATGGAGCATAGAGTCGGGCAAAAACATCTCTACACAGTTAATATCGTCAGCTCTTCAGAGTGGGGTAGCCATAGTTCACAGTGCAGAATTACAGGAGTGTCACTTTCGCACTATCCATCGGGCTTATTTCTCTCAGAGACAAGCTTTTAGAGCAGGAGTTTCGACTACACAGTACTGTAGGAAATGTTTTAGGTTGGAGGCAAACTTCTTCCATGGGATCTGGCAATGTAGGTCAATATCACTATTCTGGTCGGCAATTGGCAGATACTTGACAAGGGTATTGGGGCGCACAATAACTATAACATTTGAAAGAGCTATATTCAGTATGCCTAGACTCTGGATGGGAACCACGAGGGGAGAGAAATTGTTTCTTAGCAAGGCTTGCATTTTGGGGAAAAAATGCATCTTACTTCACTGGACTAATGATTGCCCACCCTCCTTTTGGCACTGGAGGAATAGACTTCAGGAATTGCTGACATGGGAGTCTAGAGGGGCGGGACTGTTGCCGGGAAGGCAGCGGAGGTTCCTAGCAATATGGGGGGCATATATAAACACTATTTCACCTAAGGCGAGAAGCCATATCTTGAATAAACTTCCCTGGGACCAGTAAAGGGAATTTGACTGTAACAATGCGCAGGGAGGGGAGGGGAGGGGAGGGGAGGGGGGGAATTTGGGGGAATAAGGAAAAAGAGATTTTGGTTAGGAAGATTAAAGGCTGGTTTTGGCCATGTTTATCAGGATCTCATCTGGCATCTGTTAACTGAGTTTCAATATACAGTGGGGGAAATAAGTATTTGATCCCTTGCTGATTTTGTAAGTTTGCCCACTGACAAAGACATGAGCAGCCCATAATTGAAGGGTAGGTTATTGGTAACAGTGAGAGATAGCACATCACAAATTAAATCCGGAAAATCACATTGTGGAAAGTATATGAATTTATTTGCATTCTGCAGAGGGAAATAAGTATTTAATCCCTCTGGCAAACAAGACCTAATACTTGGTGGCAAAACCCTTGTTGGCAAGCACAGCGGTCAGACGTCTTCTGTAGTTGATGATGAGGTTTGCACACATGTCAGGAGGAATTTTGGTCCACTCCTCTTTGCAGATCATCTCTAAATCATTAAGAGTTCTGGGCTGTCGCTTGGCAACTCGCAGCTTCAGCTCCCTCCATAAGTTTTCAATGGGATTAAGGTCTGGTGACTGGCTAGGCCACTCCATGACCCTAATGTGCTTCTTCCTGAGCCACTCCTTTGTTGCCTTGGCTGTATGTTTTGGGTCATTGTCATGCTGGAAGACCCAGCCACGACCCATTTTTAAGGCCCTGGCGGAGGGAAGGAGGTTGTCACTCAGAATTGTACGGTACATGGCCCCATCCATTCTCCCATTGATGCGGTGAAGTAGTCCTGTGCCCTTAGCAGAGAAACACCCCCAAAACATAACATTTCCACCTCCATGCTTGACAGTGGGGACGGTGTTCTTTGGGTCATAGGCAGCATTTCTCTTCCTCCAAACACGGCGAGTTGAGTTCATGCCAAAGAGCTCAATTTTTGTCTCATCTGACCACAGCACCTTCTCCCAATCACTCTCGGCATCATCCAGGTGTTCACTGGCAAACTTCAGACGGGCCGTCACATGTGCCTTCCGGAGCAGGGGGACCTTGCGGGCACTGCAGGATTGCAATCCGTTATGTCGTAATGTGTTACCAATGGTATTCGTGGTGACAGTGGTCCCAGCTGCCTTGAGATCATTGACAAGTTCCCCCCTTGTAGTTGTAGGCTGATTTCTAACCTTCCTCATGATCAAGGATACCCCACAAGGTGAGATTTTGCGTGGAGCCCCAGATCTTTGTCGATTGACAGTCATTTTGTACTTCTTCCATTTTCTTACTATGGCACCAACAGTTGTCTCCTTCTCGCCCAGCGTCTTACTGATGGTTTTGTAGCCCATTCCAGCCTTGTGCAGGTGTATGATCTTGTCCCTGACATCCTTAGACAGCTCCTTGCTCTTGGCCATTTTGTAGAGGTTAGAGTCTGACTGATTCACTGAGTCTGTGGACAGGTGTCTTTCATACAGGTGACCATTGCCAACAGCTGTCTGTCATGCAGGTAACGAGTTGATTTGGAGCTTCTACCTGGTCTGTAGGGGCCAGATCTCTTACTGGTTGGTGGGGGATCAAATACTTATTTCCCTCTGCAGAATGCAAATAAATTCATATACTTTCCACAATGTGATTTTCCGGATTTAATTTGTGATGTGCTATCTCTCACTGTTACCAATAACCTACCCTTCAATTATGGGCTGCTCATGTCTTTGTCAGTGGGCAAACGTACAAAATCAGCAAGGGATCAAATACTTATTTCCCCCACTGTATATCATGGTTAACTTTCGTTACAGGGAAGGTTTCAGATGATTTAGGTTAAGGTCATCTTGAAGTTAGTAAAGCATACCAACTTGAGAAGGGAGGGGAAAGGGGTGGGGGGAATAGGGGGGAGAAAAGTTTCTAAATCATAACTTCGATGGATGTTTTGCACTATCTTTAACCCTGTCATATAAGAGGTTATTGCCGTAATGTTAAGCGGACACATATGTGATTTGCTGTTTGTGTACTTTGTACTATGTTTCTAATAAAAATATTGAAATATAAAACAATATTAGGAGAAAACAATCTCAACAAGATAAATGGATTTTATACAATCTTTCTCTTTCTTAGACCACAAAATAAATAGGGAGAGTGAAACAAGACAAGGAGATCAATTTAAAGAACAGCAAACAAAGAAAACGTGGTATTAACCCGATTATCCCCAGTTATTATTTATCTAAATCATTATTCCACATTGATCATCTGGTTGGTTTCTTCAAGACCATAACGGTGCATAGTCCGTCAATTTCATTGGAAACATACTTATTGTCCAATATTAGTGAAAGTAATACACCTGATTTCATTTTTTTCCCCTTTTAAAACCAGAAATTGTTTAACAATACAAACCCTTGAATCTCCAATCCAATTCCCGCTGATTAAAGTAATCCCAGTTTCACAGGCTTCACTCCTTTTGAATTACTATATTAAGAGGAATCATTTCAGAGGGAAAAAAAACATTAGGAGTCATACTCGGAACTCTGGGAAAACAACAATCTCGATATTAATCATCTGTAACAATATTCATTTTGTTCAAATTTTTCTGGTCTTTTATCATTTTCAAATCTTAACCATTTCCTACTTCAGTAGAACTTCATTTGCTGTATATTCTCAAAGGATTCGATTAGATTATCCATGTGGCTCATTAACAAGACTATATCTGAAGCTAAGTCATTCTCTACCACCGTCAGGTCCTGGAGCACCCTCCAGATCACATTCAATGCAACCTCCATGGGAGCCAAAAACTCCAAGCTGATAACTCTTAAGGGTTTAGGAGTAGCACCGCCGACACGGGTTCAGCTGTAAACGACTTCCGTTTCAGCATACACTTTTAACTCACTCCTCCACTCCTTTGGGCATGGTGGTTAAATGATTTTTGAGCGATGAAGTTGTTTCCAGGTCCAACAGCATCGACGCTCCTTCGTCGGCGCTAATCAAAGGACTCATCAACCCAGTCATCTATGGGCAGCTCGTCACACAGCGGTCCCACACTTGCTGCACAGGGGACAAAACGCTGGTCATCGGCGGCTGACCCCCCATTGTCCCCTTCCTCTGTTAAGGCAACTGCAATGCAGAGAGGAAATTTCAAATGAACAAAAACTGAACTTCAGAGGACAGCTGGGCCGTTGAGTGTACGAGCTTCAGGTCACCATCTTTCCCCTCTCCCTAATGTTCACTTTTTCTTTGAAATCTCTTTCTTCACCTCAATTAGCAAGACATGTACGTGTTGTAATAGAATTTCTGACTGTTGAAAGAGTCCCTCCAATTGAATGTAGGTGGTTTATGGTGAAGTCTGTGTTAGTGTGAGTACTGTGCATTGCTGGGCCAAAAAATGTAAAGATTGTAGACCAGGAAGGGCTGATTTGTGTGATTAAAAATGAAGTGGTTGACTTATATTAGCAATGTATAAGTTTCATGTTAGAAAGGTCTGAATTTGTAAGGACAATCAGAGGATCACTCAATGGCAGGTGCGGGAGGGCCCAGAGGCTCTAGGAGGCCCAGAGGCTGTTCCTGGATGTCCAGCGTGCTGCTGGTGATCTAGTGGCCTCAGGAGGAGGGGATATGTTTTTTCTGCCTGGCCCGCTGGGCTGCCACTATTCCCCCGTCCCCCCACCTGGCACGACCATATTTTTAAAATGTCATCCGAGACTCCCTTAGGAAGTCTCGCGAGACTGTTGATACCCGTGAGACTACCTCTGGAAGTCTTGACCGCCATTTTGAAAACATGGCGGCGCTAGCGGGCGGAGGATTATCAGCAGCGCAGTGTGCAAGAAAGAACATGCCCTCCTGCTGAGGCCACCAAACTACCAGGACCCCTCAGAACCAGGGCAGCAGTGGCTGCGGCAGCAGGGGGGTGTCGGGTGGGGGGCCCAGACCACCCTCAGTCCACCCCTGCTCAATGGCAAATTGCTGATACACTTGGCATTTCACAGGAATATGTGGGTATATCCTATATAATAATTCTCACCACCGACGTTCTAATGTGTCTGCCTGTGTCCGTGGCTCCTTCGGAGTTGCTGAGCTAGGCTCCGTAGCCATGCTGACGTCACTCACAGCAGATTCCCAGGCAGGGGGAGGAGTAGGGAACACGCGGAGCAAGTGGCAGGGAGCGGCGCATCAAACAACGACCCTCCTCTCCCCTGCCCCCCCTCCAGCCACCCATGTCCTGCGACCCTCTGCTCCCCCTACCCCCCCTGCAGCCACCCATGTCCAGTGACCCTACTCTCCCCCTGCCCCCCCTCCAGCTACCCATGTCCAACGACCCTGCTCTCTCGCCTGTCCCTCCTTCATCCACCCAGGTTGTGTAACCAATTCTTCGGAGCAGGCAGGAAAGATCCCCGGTCCTGCCTGCCCGATGCTGGTGCTGGCGCTGATGCTCCCCCGCTGCCGGTTCGTTGTTCAAAATGGCCGCCGATACTTATAAAGGCGGCCTCCAAGACTTCAGCAGAAGTCTCGCGAGTCCGCCTTTGGAAGTCTCAGGAGCCATTTTGAACAGCGATCCGGCAGCAGGGAAGCATCAGCACCAGCAGCGGGCAGGCAGGACCGGGGATCTTTCCTGCCTGCTCCGAAGAATTGGTTACACAACCTGGGTGGATGAAGGAGGGGCAGGCGAGAGAGCAGGGTCGTTGGACATGGGTGGCTGGAGGGGGGGCAGGGGGAGAGTAGGGTCGCTGGACATGGGTGGCTGCAGGAAGTGCCAGGGGGAGAGGAGGGTCGCAGGACATGGGTGGCTGGAGGGGGGGCAGGGGAGAGGAGTGTCGTTGTTTGATGCGCCGCTCCCTGCCACTTGCTCTGCGTGTTTCCCTACTCCTCCCCCTGCCTGGGAATCAGCTGTGAGTGACGTCAGCCTGGGTGGCTGGAGGGAGGGCAGGGGAGAGGAGGATCTCTGGACATGGATGGCTGCAGGGGGGGCAAGGGGGGAGGAGGGTCGCTGGACATGGGTGGCTGCAAGGGGGGGGGCAGGGGGAGAGGAGGGTCGCTGGACATGAGTGGCTGGAGGGAGGGGGGTCCTGAGACCAGAGAGATGGGGGTGGAAGGGGGGGCCTCAAACCATAAAGGGAGGGGGGAGGGGGCACACACTCACTCACTCTCTGTCTCTCACATACACTCTCTCTCTGACACACTCTCTGTCTGTCACGCTCTCCATCTCTCACACACACTCTCTCTCAAACATACACTCCGAGGAAAACCTTGCTAGCGCCCATTTCATTTCTGACAGAAACGGGCCTTTCCATATCATCATGCTGATCAATCCATAGACTGGTGGGTTGTGTCCATCTACCAGCAGGTGGAGATAGAGAGCAATCCTTTTGCCTCCCTATATGTGGTCATATGCTGCCGGAAACTCCCCAGTATGTTCTCTATCTCAGCAGGTGGTGGTCACACACAGCAGCAGCTCTGGCTAGGTCTCCAAGCCTAATTTTTAGGTTTTGTTGAGTACCTGGGGTTGAGGGCTCTTCTTGAGCAAGTGCAAACCTGGTGGCGCCAGGTCCCTCCTTTTCTCCCCCCTCCCGCTGGCTCCGTTAAAAAAAAAAATAAAAAATTTTGGACGTCCTTAAGGGCGTTTATTTCGACGTTTATTTAAACGTTTATTGCAGCTACTCACTGGGACACCAGGTCGTTACAGCTCGGAGCGAGAAGCAGGTAATTTTTACCTTTTATAGCGGGCAGGGGGTTCCCCGATCGATCTCCACGTGGCCTATGGCGTCGGAGGGCGAGGGCGCGAAGAATCGCTCCCCGGACCACGTGTGCGCTGTTAGCGGGGATGCGGGGGTCAAAGTCTGATTCGCCCTTGTTGGGTGTCAGTTCGGAGGCCGGTCAGTGTCCCGGGTCTTTCTCCGGTGCGGCGGTTTTTCCCGCCATAAACGCCCATCCTCCGCTGCTCGCCTCCGCCATCTTGGCCGGCCACTCTGCTCGGACGGCTTCTTCTTGGGCCGCCCTTGAGCTGGGAGACGTTAATGCCATGGCCGCCCTTGATTTGGGCGACGGCAAAAAAGCGGCTAAAGTTAAGCGCCATTCTTCCCGCGCGGCTCCTTCTCGGAGTGTCGCGCCGGACGTCATCTTGGATGCGCAGCATGTTTCTCCCCCGCTCTTGCGAGCGCCGGTTGAGGGTGTGTCTAGGGCTGTGGCCCAGGCTGCTGAAGAGCACAGTCTGGGGGGTTTCTCCTCCGAGTTTATTTTGCTGCTGCATCAGGCCTTTCTTATGCAAAACGCTGCCCCTTCTCCCTTGTCCGATAAAGGGGTTGAGGCCCCCGGAAGTAAACGCCCTCGGGTGGATTCCCAGGCCTTCGAGGACTCTGTTTCCTCTGATGTAGATGAGGGCAGCGTATCTGAGTTCTCTCAACGGTCCTTTGGGGATTCCTTGGAGGAGACGGATTCCCGCTCGGATGGAGCGGATGACCCCTCTGCAGTGCGGATCTTTCGCTCAGAGGATTTGCCCAACCTGTTACTGCAGGCCATGAGCATTTTGAAGATTTCCTCTCCAGAGGACGTCTCTCCCTCAGCCCCTGTTGGCTCCGCCATTATGCTGGGGACGAAGCGCCCGCCTAGAACCTTCCACGTGCATGATGCCATGCACACCTTAATTTCGGCTCAATGGGATGTCCCGGAAGCGAGCCTTAAAGTGGCTAGGGCTATGTCCCGCCTCTATCCTTTGCCTGAAAGTGAACGGGAGGCCTTTCTTTGGCCTACCGTGGATTCTTTAATCTCTGCGGTGACTAAGAAAACGGCGTTGCCGGTGGAAGGTGGCACGGCCCTAAAGGACGCCCAAGACAGAAGATTGGAGGCAGCCTTAAGGTCGTCCTTTTGAGGCGGCTGCCTTAAGTTTGTAGGCCTCAGTTTGCGGCTCCTACGTGGCCAGGGTGTGCCTGACGATTGTGCAGCGGGCTTCCCCCTCGGATCCTTCCTTGAGGGCTGATTGGCCGGCCCTGGAATCGGGCTTGGCTTATTTGGCAGACTTACTGTATGATGTCTTGAGAGCCTCGGCTAAAGGTATGGCTCAGACAGTCTCTGCGCGGCGGTGGCTTTGGCTGAAACATTGGTCTGCGGACCACGCCTCTAAGTCCCGCCTGGCTAAGTTGCCTTTAAAGGCAAGCTGCTCTTTGGGGTCGAGCTGGACAAAATTGTGACCGATCTCGGCACGTCTAAGGGCAAGAGCTTACCAGAGGTCAGGGCTCGGGCTAGTGCTCGCCCCGGTAACTCCAGAGGACGGTTTCAAGAAGCCCGTCGGTACCGCCCGGGCAAGTCGGGCTCCTCTGCCCCCTCTTCCTTCAAGAGGAACTTCTCCCCCAAGCAGCATTCCTTTCGCAGAGACCGCCGTCCCGGAGGTGCGCCCTCCGGTCCTCCCCCAGGGTCTCGTACCCAATGACGGGGTCCTGGTCCATGGCCCAGTGCAGATTGGAGGACGCCTGTCCTCGTTTCTGGGCGAGTGGACCAGGGTAACTTCAGATGCTTGGGTGCTGGAAGTCATCAGAGACAGCTACAAGCTAGAGTTCTGCCGACCCTTAAGAGAAGGGTTTGTACTCTCTCCCTGCAAGTCTCCGGTCAAAGCTGTGGCAGTGCAGCAGACCTTGGACAATCTGATCCGCCTGGGCGCGGTCGTTCCGGTGCCAGAAAATCAGCTTGGCAAGGGACGTTACTCCATTTACTTTGTGGTACCAAAGAAAGGAGGTTCTGTACGGCCTATCCTCGACCTCAAAGGGGTCAATCGGGCCTTGAAAGTTCGGCACTTTCGCATGGAGACTCTCCGCTCTGTTATAGCGGCAGTGAAGGCAGGGGAGTTCCTGGCATCCTTGGACATCAAGGAAGCGTACTTGCATATTCCCATCTGGCCTCCTCATCAACGCTTTCTGCGTTTTGCAGTCCTGGGCCGACACTTCCAGTTCAGAGCCCTCCCGTTCGGGTTGGCTACTGCTCCGCGGACCTTCTCCAAAGTAATGGTGGTCATCGCGGCCTTCCTGCGAAAGGAAGGAGTACAAGTCCATCCTTATCTGGACGACTGGTTCATCCGAGCCCCCTCTTATGCAAAGCTGTGGACCGGGTGATTGCTCTTTTGAGCTCCCTGGGGTGGATCATTAACTGGGAGAAAAGCCAGCTGCGCCCGACTCAGTCCCTGAAGTATCTGGGAGTTCGATTCGACACCCAAGTGGGCAGAGTGTTCCTGCCGGACAATCGGATTGTCAAACTTCAGGCTCAGGTGGACCAGTTCCTAGTAGCCTCTCCGCTTCGGGCTTGGGACTATGTGCAGCTGTTGGGCTCTATGACGGCCACGATGGAAGTAGTGCCCTGGGCCAGGGCTCATATGAGACCACTACAACACTCTCTGCTGCAGCGCTGGACTCCGGTGTCGGAGGATTATACTGTGCGCCTTCCCTTGGACCCAGCAGTGCGCAAGGCGCTGAGCTGGTGGATGCAGACAGACAAGTTGTCTGACGGTCTGGGGAGCCCACTGCATGGGAAGGACAGCGCAGGGGCTCTGGTCTCCTGCAGAGGCAAAGTGGTCTATCAACCTCCTGGAACTCAGAGCCATTCGGTTGGCGCTTTTGGAGTTCCTCCCGGTACTGGCGTTGAAGCCAGTACGGGTCCTGTCGGACAATGCCACGGCTGTGGCCTATGTCAACCGCCAGGGAGGTACCAAGAGCACCCCTCTAGCCAAGGAAGCCATGAATCTATGCCAGTGGGCGGAAGCGAGCCTGGAACAGCTGTCAGCGGCCCACATTGCCGGAGTCATGAATGTCAAGGCGGACTTTCTCAGTCGCCATACCTTGGATCCCGGAGAGTGGAAGTTATCGGCTCAGGCGTTCTTGGACATCACGAAGCGCTGGGGCCAGCCGAGCCTAGATCTGATGGCGTCATCGGCCAATTGCCAAGTGCCGCGCTTTTTCAGCAGAGGACGGGACCCTCGATCTCTGGGAGTAGATGCTCTTCTCCAACAGTGGCCGACACAAGAGCTTCTCTATGTGTTCCCGCCCTGGCCCATGTTGGGCAGGGTACTAGACCGGGTGGCAAAGCATCCGGGCCGGATAATCCTGGTGGGTCCGGACTGGCCCAGACGTCCCTAGTATGCGGACTTGATCAGGCTCTCAGTGGACGACCCTCTGCGGCTGCCAGTGGAGCAGGGCCTGTTGCATCAGGGTCCCGTGGTGATGGAGGATCCCTCCCCCTTTGGTCTTACAGCCTGGCTATTGAGCGGCAGCGTCTGAGGAAGAAGGGCTTCTCAGACAAGGTCATCGCCACTATGCTGAGAGCGAGGAAGCGCTCTACTTCTACTGCTTACGCCAGGGTTTGGCGTACCTTTGCAGCGTGGTGTGAAGCAGGCTCACTTTCTCCCTTCACTGCTCCAATTTCTTCAGTGCTGGCGTTCCTGCAAGAAGGTCTGGAGAAAGGCCTGTCGCTCAGTTCCCTTAAAGTCCAGGTAGCGGCTCTGACTTGCTTCAGGGGCCGCCTGAAGGGTGCTTCCCTGGCTTCGCAGCCAGATATGGTACGTTTTCTCAAGGGAGTTAATCACCTGCGCCCTCCTCTGCGCTCAGTGGTGCCTGCGTGGAATCTCAACCTGGTGCTAAGAGCCTTGCAGAAGCCGCCTTTTGAACCCTTGTCGAGGGCATCTCTGAAAGACCTGACGTTGAAAGCAGTCTTTTTGGTGGCTATCACTTCAGCCAGAAGAGTTTCCGAGCTCCAGGCACTCTCATGTCGAGAGCCTTTCCTGCAGTTCACTGAGGCAGGAGTGACTATTCGCACAGTGCCTTCCTTCCTGCCCAAGATTGTTTCTCGCTTCCATGTGAATCAGCAGCTCTGTCTCCCTTCCTTTCGTAGGGAGGACTACCCAGAGGAATACTCTGCTCTCAAATATCTGGATGTGAGACGAGTCATCATCAGATACTTGGAAGTGACCAATGATTTCCGGAAGTCGGATCATCTGTTTGTCCTGTTTGCAGGTCCTCGTAGGGGTCTGCAGGCTGCTAAGCCTACAGTGGCAAGATGGGTCAAGGAAGCCATTGCAGCGGCTTATGTGGCTGCCGGGAAGGTGCCGCCTATCCGGCTGAAGGCTCACTCCACTAGAGCTCAGGCGGCCTCGATGGCAGAGGCCAGGTCCGTCTCTTTGGAAGAGATATGCAAGGCAGCAACTTGGGCTTCGGCCCATACCTTCTCCAAGCATTACCGCTTGACTGTGGCTGCTCTGGCGGAGGCCCGGTTTGGAGCTTCAGTGTTGCGGTCAGGGATTTCAATGTCCCGCCCTGGGTGAGTACTGCTTCGGTACATCCCACCAGTCTATGGATTGATCAGCATGATGATATGGAAGGTAAAATTATGTATCATACCTGATAATTTTCTTTCCATTAATCATAGCTGATCAATCCATAGCCCCTCCCAGATATCTGTACTGTTTATATTCTGGTTGCATTTCAGGTTCAAGTTTAGTCTTCAGTTCCTGTTCAGGAGGACTTCGTGTTCAAGTTTTGTCAATTGGATTCTTCAAGAGTTGAGACGAGTTGGTGTTACAGTGAGCTGCTGCATTCCTCTCCCCTCCGTTTTACGGGGCTGGATTGAGACATAAATTCTGCCGGCGCTCCTTCCCGCTTCTTGCGGCTGTAGGGCAGCTTTGTACCCCTCCCGCTTCGGCGGTGTTAGGGTCAGTCAGCTCCTCCCGCGGTTGCGGTTGCAGGATTAGCCAGATCCCCCCGCATCGGCGGGGTGGTGTCCCTCCCCCGCTCCGCGGGGATGAGCTGGACGGATTCCCCTCCCCCACTTGTGTGGGGATGAGCTGGGTTAATTCCCCTCCCCCGTTTCGGCGGTGGTGAGCTGGGCAGAGTGTCCCTTTGTGGGTGTAATTCTCTAAGTGCTGAGTCCTGCGGATGGAGCTTGGATATCGACATACTGAGGAGTTTCCGGCAGCACATGACCACATATAGGGAGGCAAAAGGATTGCTCTCTATCTCCACCTGCTGGTAGATGGACACAACCCACCAGTCTATGGATTGATCAGCTATGATTAATGGAAAGAAAATTATCAGGTATGATACATAATTTTACCTTTTTACTAGTTATTTATACTCTTGGATAGTGAAAGGTTTGTGCAAGGTGGGTCCTCACGTGCTGACTTGCAGAAATGAAAGCTTCAGGACTGGAAATCAGTCAGCAATCATTGTTCTGATACAAAAATGAAGATGAGGAATTTCTTCACAAAATCATGACAGCTGATGAAACATGGGCTCGTCAGCGCCAATCCATGGAGTAACAAAGGCTCATCTGCAAAGAAAAAATTCAAAACACAGCCCTCTGCAAGGAAAATCATGTTCAGTCTTTGGGTCATGGATGGTGTTGTTCATGTGGATTTCCTTGAACCTGGTACAACCATCAATTCAATCATTACATTGCACCCCTGAAAACTGTGAAAGAATGATTGAGAAATACAAGTTTGGAAATAGAAGAAGGGAGTTTTGTTCAATGTGACAATACTAGGCCTCACACAGCATGAAACAGCACACAGGTAATTGTGAAGATAGGTCTCACAGGCTTACCCCACCCGCCATATAGCCCAGACATAGCGCCATGCTATTTCCATCTTTTTCCAAAATTGAAGGGATACCTTCAATGGGATCTGCTTGACTCGAATGGAAAGGTGGAAAGGACTATGAGCAACTAGTTGAAGAGACTAGTTGAAGAGACTGCAGTACTTTTGTGTCAGCTTTCAAAAACTTTTCCATCGTTGGCAGAAATGTGTGGTAAATATATAGAAAAGCAAATCCTATGTAATAATTCTCACCACCAACGTTCTAATGTGGGACTGCCTGAGTCCGTGGCTACTGGAGTTGCTGAGCTAGGCTCCGTAGCCAGGATGATGTCACTCACAGCTGATTCCCAGGCAGGGGGAGGAGTAGGGAAACACGCTCCACCCAAGCCCCCCCCCCCCCCCCCCGCACATCAAACACCCCCTCCCCCGAAGCACATCAGCACCCCCCCCCCGGAGCACATCAACCCCATCACCACCCGCAGCTGCCACTGGTAACGCTGTCCGGCCGCTGCTGCTTCTCCTGTTGAGCAGCAGCGGCCGCTACAAAAAGAAAGAAAAACATAAATGTTTTTAAACCCAGCCCAAATCATTCTCAAATGCCCGAGTCTTAAAACGCAGTCTCTGCAGCTGCTCCTCCTCTCGCCTCCACGTCACTGCCCCTGGAGTAAGACCCCGGAGGAGCGCTTTTATTTATTTATTTATTGCCTTTTTTTTCTTTTTGTAGTGGCCGCTGCTGCTCAACAAGAGAAGCAGGAGCGGCCGGACAGCGTTACCACTGGCAGCTGCGGGTGACGAGGGGGTTTGATGCGCTGGGGGGGAGGGAGGGTTGCTGGACATGGGTGGCTGCAGGGGGGCAGGGGGAGAGGAGGGTTGCTGGACATGGATGGCTGGAGGGGGGGCAGGGGAAAGGGAGGTGGGGAGGGGGTCCTGAGTCCAGAGAGGTGGGGGTGGAGAGGGGGGCCCTGCGAGAGGGGGTGGGGGCTCACATCACTCACTGTCTCTCACATACACTCTCTCTGACACACTCCCTGTCTATCACACTCTATCTCTCTGCCACACACACACAGTCTCACACACAGACACTCTGTCTCTCACACACTCTCTCACACAAACACACGCTGTCTCTGTCTCTCTCATTCTCTCTCTGACACACACACTCTCAAACATACTCCGAGGAAAACCTTGCTAGCTCCCGTTTCATTTGTGTCAGAAACGGGCGTTTTTTACTAGTATATGTAATAAAACAGCAAGTTTGAAGCATTATTTTAGTTTTTTTTTAATTTACTACAATGCCTTCATTTAAAGCAGATGTAGAGGTGAAGTAATTACTTTTCATGCAGTTCTCGAATTTGCACAATATCTTTCTTCTAGCCCAGTGTATCTGGCAACTCTGATCCAATACCTACCAGTAGCATATATGTTTATACATGTATTTCCCATGGAATTTTATAACTGCCCAATTCTATATTTAAAATGCAATTTTATAAATTTTCTTTCCTCAGTGAGGCTTCTTAAGAGATGTTCAGTTCAGAAAGAGTTTTAGTGGGCAGGAGAGGCTCCTGACTGGTTAAATCACAGTGAGCAGGCTGGGAGGGGATACTCAGCGGTACTTAACTGGGCAGTGCCACTGAATACCTCTTCTGACCTCTGTGGCACTGGCAGTATTCAGTGCTGGTGCCTTCATTGCTAACTGGGAAAGCAGGTCTGCTTAAATATAAGTTCTGACTTGTCAGGTTTAACTATGCAGGTACAGCACTGAATATTGCCTGTACCCGCGTAGCTTCAACGTATTTCCACTGATACAGATATTCAGTGCCAGTACGCAGATGTGGCCTGACACTAAATATCCAACTAAATTAGACCTGGATATTCAGTGCCATGCCACGTCTGGGTGCTGGCACTGAATGTATCAGTGGCGAGACGTGGAGGCTAGGTGGGTACAGGCAATATTCAGTGCTGTACCTGCATAGCTAAACCTGCAAGTCAGAACTGCTATTTAAGTAGACCTACTTTTCCAGTTAACAATGAAGGCACCAGCACTGAATATGGCTAGTGCCTGCATAACTGCTCCCAGACAGTGCCACGGAGGTCAGAAGAGATATTCAGTGCCAGACCACGTCTGGGTACTGGCACTGAATATCTGGATTAGCTGCAATATGTAGAGGCTATGTGGTACAGACACACAAAATAAAAAAAAATAAAATCTATCTATCTATCTATCTATCTATCTATCTATCTATCTATCTATCATGTCACCACCATCCACTGAGTATCATTCAGGTAGATGATTATGGCTAGTGGGTTGTCTTATAATCTCTCTGTGTTTGGTTATTCTGTCCTATTTTTTATGGTATTCTTTTATTTGGTTTTATTTAATTTTATATTGTCACCTGCCAAGATCCTTTTGGTTAGGAGGTAGCAAATTTTAGTAAACAATCAACAACAATAATAATTGCATTTTGAAATCTGTGCATCTACTTTTCCAGCAAAATGCTACTCAAACAAAAAGCAGGTTTAATTTTACCCACAGAAATTGTGTAAGTGAATTTATGGGCCCCTTTTATCAAGCTGCGGCAAAGGGGGGCCTGTGCTGGCTTCAGTGCATGTTTTTGACGTGCACCGAGGCCCCCTTTTACTGCAGCGGGTAAAAGTTAGGTCTTGTTTTTTTTAAATAAATGGCCATGCAGCAAGTGAAACACTTGCCATTTGCTAACCAGGGTGGTAGCTTGGTGATAGTTTCTTTTTAGCGAGTGGCTTCTTTGTAAAAGGGGCCCTATGTGTATACATTGATTTTAAAAATTGATGCAAAGACCACAAATTAAAACTACTCGTGGATTTTGCAGTAATGTGCTAAGTAGGAAATTCCTTTTTAAGACTGGCCACTGTTTCATTATCATTTCTCTTCTAGTTTCAGTGATTATCACATTTAGGGCCCTGTTTACTAAGGTGCACTAGCATTTTTAGCTCATACACAAAATTAGTGCACACTATCTGTATTGGCGCCCATAGGAATATTGTGGGCGCCTACACAGCATGCGTTAAAATTGCTAATGCACTTACCATTTAAGGCCATATTTAAAATGGACATTTCCATTTGTCCATGAAGAAAGCATAGTTGCTGAATAATGCCTTTAATAAAAGGGCCTTTGTGAATTGTTTTATGGGACATTTTGGTGCCTGTAATCAGTTTCACTGTTTAAAAGAAAACCCTAGGAGTTGGAAAACATACAAACCTGCTTATTACTCTCCAGTTTTCCTATACACATAATTATCATAAGTATACCAAGCTGTTCTTAGGTAAATCACAGTTACAGAAACCACCAAGCACAAAACTTGGTTTCTCTGGCAGAAATTTTATTTGTCATAATTGTAGTGTTAATTTCATGAAATCATGGAACAGTTAGCCATACAAAATGTCATTGTAAAACAGTACTCCTTAAGGTTTTAAAGCAGCAGTGCTATATACTCAGCTTCTGGCTATCCCATGTCTTTTTGTATTCTGATACTAGGGTTTTTTTCCCATCCATTTTGCTGGGAGGCTTTTTTATACATCTCCAAGGGGCCCTTTTACTAAGGCGCACTGAAAAATGGCCAGTGATAGTGTAGACGCGTGTTTTGGGCATGTGCAGAATCATTTTTCAGCACACCTGTAAAAAATACCTTTTTTTTAATTCTTGCCGAAAATGTATGTGTGGCAAAATGAAAATTGCAATGGGTCCATTTTGGGTCTGAGACCTTACCGCCAGCCCTTGACCTAGCGGTAATCGTCAATGCACATAGAATGACTATTACCGCCCGGTTTTTGCCACACATCAGAATATAGAAATTACTTTCCGGCGTGCGTAACGACCGCACATCAAAAATGAAATTACTGCAAGGGCCACTTGGTAGCCGGGCGGTAACTCAAAATTGGGTGCGTTGGGTGCGCTTAGTTGCCTACACAGTTTAGTAAAAGGGCCCCCTTACTGTTTCTGCAGAACTACCAAGGGTGCCTCATCCCAATGCTGGAGATTTATCGCTTCTATGTTGGAGATTGAAGGCCAATGAGTGAGACTTTTTTCCCGGGGCACCAGCTGTGTCTAAAACCAGCTCTGGCAAATGTATGTTCCGAAAACTTACATTCTCTAATCAATAAATACAAAATACAATTCCTTTTTCTACTTTTGTTGTCTGGTCATTTAATTTTCCTCATCATCTTGGTCCCAGTCTCTGGTTTCTGCTTTTCTCTGTCTTCTCTTAACTCTCTTGCTAGGATCTCTTGATCCATTTGGCATTTCTTCTCTATCCATGTCCACTATCTATCTTCCCTTTGTGTTGTTATCACTCTGTGTAGTATTTCCCCTGTGTCCCTGCTCCTATCCTCCCACCATGTTAAGTATCCCACTTCTCTGTGTCTGTATTTGTCATGATTGTGACTATTTTCCATGGCTGTGCTCTCCTGGCCCTCTGGTGGCCAGAACTGGTGGCTGCCATAGACTGTCTTGCTGTCTCCCTACACATTCCAGACTTTCATTCCAGTCCGGTCCAGACATTCTAGCCCTCCAGACTTGGTTTGAAGTTTGGCAGCTAGCCTCACCTGTAGCTGCCTTGTGATTCCTGCATCTGAGTTTCAGCTGCTGATGGGCTTATTAACCACCTGGAAACTTTCTGCCTTTGCCTTTGCATTGCCTAAGGTGTCTTGGTATGTTGGTGTGCTCTGTTGCACTTCTGCCTAGTCTGTTTATTGTCTGAAACCATTGCCTGGTTCTAGTCTAGTCTTTGTGTAGCTTAGCTTTTACTTTATTGCTTGTTTCCTAGTCTTGTTTCTTATTTGTATTTATTTGTCTGGTCCTTGGTTAGTCTGTGTGTAGGCTAGCTATTAGCTTTAGTTGCTAGTTCCCTTCTTAGTGGCTGCTTGACAGCTTTCTGTTCTTGCTCTTTTGTCTGTCTGTGTTTTTCCCTAGTGGCTGCCTGGCAGCTTCCAGTCCTGGTCCTTTAGCCTGTCCACTGTCCTTCTAGTGTTGTATTGTTTGTCTGTGAGTTCTAGCCCAGTTCCCTGCCTTGCCGCCCATGTTTGTTCCTTTCCCCGCTGACCCTCAGTTCCTGTTCATCTAGCTTGCTTCTGAGTCCCATTCCCTAAGTGTGTTCCTGGATCCTGTAAGTCCTGCCGGCTGCCCGCACTTAGGGGCTCAACCCCTGGGGAACGGCAGTCAAGTGTAGGTGAAGGCTTGCTCCAGTCCTGTGTTCCAGTCCGAGTGTGTTTAGTCCAGAGTGTTCCTGCTTATTTATCTATGTCTGCACCCTGCCTTGTTGTTGTGCTAGCCCAGTACTGGTTGGGGGGTTTTGCCTGCCACTGCCGCCCTACGGCAGTGGTCCAAGGGCTCACAAACCCAGTGTTTCTGTGAGAAGCCTAACAGTATTCTTGTCCTATCCAGGATCACTGTTCTGTGTCCCTGTCCCCCCTCATGGGTCATCATGATTGTTTGTGTTTATTCCACGACTTGATATACCGCCTTTATTTAAATAAGTTTTACATAAAATCAGTATAAGACAGAAAGGAACTCCAATTAAATAAGGGACAGGAAAGAAAACAGGCATTCACTTATGACAAGAACACTAAATACTATTTAAAAAAACTATTAAAACAGAGAAGGGTTACAGAAACAATGGGCTACCTGTAGTATTGCACCGCTCACAGAGCCAATCAGTCCATTGGCAAATTATATGCAAGTTTGAAAAGATGGCTTTTTAGAAGTGACTTAAACCTGGCGGGGAAAGTTCGGATCTGATGTGAGGAGGAAGGTTGTTCCAGAGGCTTGGGTACCTGAAATAAAAATGCAGAGGATCTAGTGGATTCATAGCTTGCCTAGGAGATGGGAGAACTAAGTGATGAGCATCAAAGGAATGGAGGGGATGGGCATGGGTGTAAGGAATAATTAGTGAGGAAATAAGGGCAACCTGTGTGCAGGACCTTATGAGTAAGGACCTATATTTTAAACCAGGGCTGGAAGGATAGGGGGAGCCAGTGTAGTTGCAGAAACAGATGGGTAACGTGGTCTTATTTTTAGCTCACAGCAAGAGATGGGCAGCTGAGTTTTGCAATGTCTGAAATTAATGATGATGAATTTGAGAAATACCAGCAGAGATGGTGTTACAATAGTCTAATCAGGAAATAATGAAAGCATGAGTTGTATGCAAAGAGGCAAAAACTGAATTCTTACTGATAGCCGGCTTAACCAGAAAAAGCCTTTTTTGACAACCTGGGATACCTGGTGCTCAAAAGAGATTTGAGAATCAGTGATAACCCCCGATAGCGAAAAGAAGGAATTGAAGACATAGAGAGATTGAAGAGTGTAAGGGGAATACTGGATTGAAGATGAAACTTAGTTACCCCCCCCCCCCCCCCTCCCAAAAGTAGAAGCATTTAATATAAGTCTATTAATATAAGTCTGCAAGGAGAGCCAATAAGATAGTGTCTTTAAGGCTGAATGCAAAAGACCTTGATCAGGAGAGAAAAAAGAAGTTGGGAAGATTATTAGGATGTCATCTACATTAAAAAAAAGAAATGGATGTTAAAGTCTTGGAGGAGAGTAGCTTATGGGCTAAGGAACATATTAAAAAGCAGAGGAGAAAGAATGGAGCCCTGTGGTGGAAAATCTTACAAATAGATGAACAGAGTAGAAGAGAGTGATTCACCAAGTCAACAGCTTCTGAGAGGTCCAGAGAGACCAAAAATGCTACATTTCCTTTGCCCAGAATAGAAATGAAGTTCACTAGCAAGACTTGTCACTGTAGTTTCGGTACTATGATTGGATCGGAATCTGGTTTGCCTAGGATGAAGAATTGCTAGGTCATTGACAAAAGACAGAAGCTGCTCGAATACAAGCTTCTCAGTAATCTTGGAGACCTTACTGAGATTGGAAATAGGTCTGTAATGAGAGGAAACAAAGGATCACTGGATGGGTTCTTCAAGAGTAGTGTTAACAATGGCTTTTTTTTCAAGAGGAGGGAACAATACTAGTAGACAGACTACTCGAAACCAGATGAAGACATAAAGGAGACAACCCATGTTGTGGAAATTTTAACCAACTAGGGAGTGGTTCTAAAAGGCAGGTTGTAAGACATGTATGGCCTAACAAAGCTGAAAAGGAAGTAAGAGAAAGTAGTTTGAATGAACTGCAGGAAGCACTCAGAGTAGACGCATTCAATGGCAACTAAGAAACGGAAGGTTCCAAGGATTCTGAACGTCAAAGGCAGACTGAAGCTGAGTGATTTTGACTGAGAAGTAATCACCAAGTGCATCAACAGAAATAAATAAGGTTTGGTCGGAAAAGTAAGGGAAACGATGCTCAGTGAGATGAGCATCTGTTTGAAACAAGTCCCTAGCAGGGCTCTTGGAGTCTCGAAGAAGTGCAAGATAATAATTGTGTATGGCTAGTTTTATTTCCCAGTTATAGTGGGAAGAAGCAGTCTTAAATAACTGAAGAGAATCAGCGGTGCGATGGTGCTGCCAACGATGCTCTGCCTTACAAACTTGTCTTTTGAGCCTAAAAAGCCCACTGTGAATCTAGGAGACTTTCCTAGCCTTTGGGGTGAGGGTGCTAACAGAGTTGTGAACTGCAGTAGTGAAGGGTCATGAAAATAGCGATCTAAGTGTGTTGTCCTAACAGGAGGCAGCATCCTCAAGGGGAAGATCCAGGAAGGGTGGATGGAAAAATGTGAATAAAGGAGAAAAAGTAGCAGGATCATGGTAGGGAAAATGGGGATGAGTGATAGGTGCGATGGAGACATTAAGTAGCGAGGGACTAGATGTGTGAGTGAACAGCTGAAGAGATATAAGAAAATGATCAGACCATGGGAGAGAAAGAGAAGATAACTTAGAGGAGGGAAGTTGACCACCTGGGTAAGACCGATATCTTTCAGTAATGCCAAAAAAGCCAAAGTCCTACAAGCAGAAAAATCATTAACATGAACATTGAAATCACCTATGACTATCAAATTAGAAAACTTAGTGGAAGTGTCAGCTAGCGATTGGAACAGAGAATCCCAGCCTGCTTTAGATGGAGTCAGGAAACAATAGCAGATTAGGAGAGTTATATTAACCAGTGTGCTAGCCTGGTTGTGAGCCCTTGGGCCCCGGCCGAGGCCTAGTATAGGGGTTAGTCCAAGGCCGAGGGTGGGCTGAGCAGGCACGACACACTACCCCAGCTACCAAGCCCTGTACACATACACACAGCAACTAACTTGCACCTCAGAAAAAGGAAGATAGGGCAATCAGGCGGGCCTCACGGCCTATCTGGAACCGATTCACTCAGAATTCAAGCATGCAGGCCTCACAGCCTAACTGGAACCGACTCATACTTAGGGAGGGGAGAAAGAGAACTAAACGAGGGGCCCCCCATGGGGACCGGAGCACCAGCAACACCTTTGGTGCTGGTAATCAAGGAGAAAGGGAAGCATACACAGAAACATGTCAAGCCGTAGTAGCCCACCACACACAAAGAAAGTGAGGGACTGTAATATAAGATACTGTAGGCAGAGACCCTCAGCAAACAGCGAAGGGAAAAGTCCGCACAACAGAGTGCGGAGCCTAACACACACACCAGCACAGAAAGGGACAGTGCTCTGTAATACAGGAGGTAGTACAGCAAAGAAAGGACTGAAACAGTCACAAAGGGAAGACTGCAGTAAACAGATAACTGCTAGAAGCAGAGAAGCTCTGCAGACAAATTGTTAAACCAAGCTCAGCACAGAGACAGCAACCAGACAGGGAACAATGCAGACAACGGGTTAATGGTTAATCGGGAGTACAATGAAAAACAAACAAACAACCCCCACGGAGAGAAACAAAGGGCAGGACCTGCCAAGCAGAAAACAAACAGGGCACAGAACTCTGAAGGAAGGTGAAGAAGCAAAACAAACAAACTGGAACAGAATGAGGAGGACTCACCACACAGCACCAGAGCAAACAGAGAAACCCAGGTATAGTGAGAGAGGTAATTAGACACACGCATGCAGTAGCCGGCAGACAGAGCAATAGAAAACTGCAAGCCAGGAAAGGAGTAACAACTCCACACAAGCACAGAGCTAATAGCTCAGACAGAGCAAAGGTAAGGCTTCAGCAGAATTGGAGAAAACGCCAAAGCAGGGGTTGACGGGAGAGGTGAGGTTAAGTAGATCAGACTGACATCAGCTCAGCCCCTGATGGACCAATCAGGAGCAGCTCCAAGCATTCCCCTGTCTGACTAGCAGAACTCTAACAGAATCATAACACAGTGCCACAATCTTAACAGCAAGGAGTTCAGGCTAGGTGAAACTAGAAGAGGGAATTTGTATTAAAGAGAAAGAAGGAAAACAGATTGCAACTCCACCGCCCTTCCTGGAAGTACTGGTCACTTGAAAAGCAGTATAGCCGACAGGGAGACCCTGGTAGAGATACGCCTCTTCCTCATCCTGAAGCCAAGTATCAGTGAGGCAAAGCAAGTCAAAGTGAAAATTGGTGAGAAGATCATGCAGAAGGGAGGATTGAAAACATAAGAGGGCTTATTAGAATTTTTGGGAGGGGTACAGATAGGAAAGCAGTGTATCAGGAAATGGTGAGAAGGTATCTGTAAAGGCCAAAAAGAACGCCTTCCAACGAAGACCGAGATCGGAGAACCATCAGAGGCTTGACGGGGAGTGAGAATAGAAGGCATTAAAGCTTGGAAGGCTCGAGCCAATGATAAAACTAGACACGGGGTTCACCCTGGGAGTTCACACCAAGGAGCTCACTCAAAGAGCTCCTGCTCCTTGTGAACGCTTCTTTGGTGCACGCATGTGGTGCAAAACACAGGCAACTTATGCCCCTATCCCACCTGTCTGACATCATCCCTCTGTCCCTCCTCATGTCCAGTATCTCTCCCTCTCTCTCCCCCCTTCGTGCCTTCCTCCTCAGGAATTCAGCAAAGGTTCCCTCTCTCCTGCCCCTGACCACCACTCCTCATGGGTCCACTATCTCTTTCTCTTCTTCCTTCTCTCGCAGATCCTGGCATTTCATTTTCTTCTCTCTCTCTTCTTCTCCTGCCTTCCTGTAAATAATGTTGCAAAGAATTTATCAATTGAGAAGCAAAAATCTTTATAAATTGATAGAATTACTTCAATCCTCAAGATCAAATGAACATAACATAATCAATGAACCCAATGTAAACCTTTTGCTAGTTTTATTCCATAGGAATATTGTAGATAGTCATGATGTTTTAATATGCAAATGTTGACAATCTTTTTATAAGCCTACTTCTCCAGTTATCATTGACTAGCAGTTCTAAATTAGCAACACAAGTGGAAGACATCATCTGATAGAGCAACTTTCTCACAACGCTGAATGAAGTCTTAAATTCTGAGCATGCATGGCCCTTCCAATGCACAGTAGTCTCCTTAGGTGTTTTATTTTGTTCTGCTGAATATTAGTAAGGAGTTCTACTTTCAGTTGTCTTCAAATGTTGCTTTTTATCATTTTCAATTATTTTCATCTTTGTTATTTTGTATCACAGCCAAAGTTGGGATTACAAATCTGTCTCTAGCAAGATAGAAAGATCTAGAATATATCAAACTTTAGATATCTCATGTGTCTTGGTGCAGACCATAACCAAGCTGAGTGTAAGTACTGCAAAAGGATGTCTCCATGAGCATGAAAATATCTCGATCATTTTTAAGTGGAGAAAAATGTTTCTTGTTTGCAGAGAAGGAATAAAATTGCTTGCACAGAAACTTACTGAGTTCTAGCCAATCGTTTTCTGCAGATGTTGCCTCTACTTCCACATGCATTAACTAAGAGTCCAACCAGAAAGCAGCAGCAGCAGCATCATCAAGGGACCTCTGTGTGGCATGAGTTTTTTGTTC
Organism: Microcaecilia unicolor; assembly: GCF_901765095.1. NCBI lineage: Eukaryota > Metazoa > Chordata > Amphibia > Gymnophiona > Siphonopidae > Microcaecilia > Microcaecilia unicolor. The sequence continues at coordinate 520,668 of NW_021963679.1, read as the reverse complement.
AAGACTTCTAAGCCTAAAGCATAATAGTCTTCAATACAAACACATGTGGATTTAAGGAAATGTTTAAGAACCTCTCCAAAGCAGTGAAGTACAGTCACTTCAGCACAGACAGACAGCCCTTTTGGGGCAGTCTCTATGTGCAAACTTGCATAGGTATCTCCCTGTTTTAGCTGTACCATCTGAAAAGCTTTCGCAGGATCACAGTGCTGGATTGAGTTCTCCATCATCAGTACACACAGCTTAGCTCCTTTCTAGTTCAGTTTGTGGCAGCTCTTTATTAGCACACAGTTCATTGCACTCCTACCTATTTAGCTCATAGCCATTGTGACATTATCTTGCTTTCCAGTCATAGTGCAGATGTTCAAATTGCCATCTCCTTGCAAACAATTTTCAGAGCAACTTCTGCTGGAATCCAAGCTTGTTCTGGTCTCAGTAGCTGATTGAATGTTTTTTTTTTTTGTTTTTTGTTTTTTTGAGAAAGAGGAATATGTTACAGGAATTTCCCTGATACTTCCCCTCTTCAGTACAAAATTAATCTCCATATGAAGATATTTCTTATCCAAGGTTTGTCCAGCATATGTCCAGAGAGGTTCCTTTTCTTCTACAACAATAAACAGAGCTTTGATCAGGTGTTTTTAGGTCTTAAAATGCATAGAGGTGCCAAAGGCCACAATAGTCATGCCAATATATGACCTATTATGTGATCAGTAGTTTTTACAGATGTCCATGGAATGTGGGGGAGATATTTCACAGATGCTGATTTGTAAGGAACAGCAGTGGCCTGGACCAGGAGGTTGAATGGGATTAGCAGAAGACTTTTAGGGATGGTGGGTTGATTTATATTTGATAGGTTGTCTTGTTAGTTTGTTTTGATTGGCTGGACATGATGAAGTAGGTAATAAGTACATAAGTAATGCCATACTGGGAAAAGACCAAAGGCCCATCAAGCACAGCATCCTGTCCCCGACAGCGGCCAATCCAGGTCAAGGGCACCTGGCAGCTTCCCAAATGTACAAACATTCTATACGTTGTTCCCGAAATTGTGGATTTTTTCTAAGTCCATTTAGTAGCGGTCTATGGACTTGTCCTTTAGGAAACCGTCCAACCCCTTTTTAAACTCTACCAAGCTAACCGCCTTCACCACATTCTCCGGCAACGAATTCCAGAGTTTAATTACGCGTTGGGTGAAGAAAAATTTTCTCCTATTTGTTTTAAATGTACTACACTGTAGTTTCATCGCCTGCCCCCTTGTCCTACTATTTTTGGAAAGCGTGAACAGACGCTTTACATCCACCTGTTCCACTCCACTCATTATTTTATATACCTCTATCATGTCTCTCCTCAGCCGTCTCTTCTCCAAGCTGAAAAACTCTAGCCTCCTTAGTCTTTCTTCATAGGGAAGTCGTCCCATTCCCGCTATCATTTTTGTCGCCCTTCGCTGCACCTTTTCCAATTCCACTATATCTTTCTTGAGATGCAGCGACCAGAATTGGACACAATACTCAAGGTGTGGTCACACCATGGAATGATACAACGGCATTATAACATCCTCACACCTGTTTTCTATACCTTTCCTAATAATACCCAACATTCTATTCGCTTTCCTAGCCACAGCAGCACACTGAGCTTTCTTAGTACATATACTTGGCATTTTTGTCAGTTCTTTTTGAGCTACTGGTGGCACGTGGACTTTTGGAGAGCCCGCTGGTGAGCAGCCGCTTTAGTTGTTATATATATATTCATATATTGTTTGGTTACCTAGAGGGGCATAATCGAACAGGGCACCCAAGTTTTCCTGAGGGTGTCTTCGCAGGACGTCCTCGGGAAAGGGTGGGGAAACCCGTATTATCGAAACTAGATGGGCGTCCATCTTTCGTTTTGATAATACGATTGGGGACGCCCAAATCTTAACATTTAGGTCGACCTTAGAGATGGTCGTCCTTAGAAATGGTCGTCCCCGGTTTTCAGCGATAATGGAAACCGAGGACGCCCATCTCAGAAACAACCAAATCCAAGCCATTTGGTCATGAGAGGAGCCAGCATTCGTAGTGCACTGGTACCCCTGACATGCCAAGACACCAACCGGGCACCCTAGGAGGCACTGCAGTGGACTTCAGAAGTTGCTCCCAGGTGCATAGCTCCCTTACCTTGGGTGCGGAGTCACCCAACCCCCCCCCCCCCAAACCCACTATCCACAACTGGGAGCACCTACATGTGGGTACAGTGGGTTTCTGGTGGGTTTTGAAGGGCTCACATTACCACCACAAGAGTAACAGGTAGGGGGGATGGGCCTGGATCCCCCTGCCTGAAGTGCACTGCACCCACTAAAACTGCTCCAGGGACCTGCATACTGCTGTCAGGGAGCTGGGTATGACATTTGAGGCTGGCATAGAGGCTGGCAAAAAATATTTAAAAAAAATTGTTTTTAGGGTGGAAGGGGGTTAGTGACCACTGGGGGAGTAAGGGGAGGTCATCCCCGATTCCCTCCTGTGGTCATCTGTTCAGTTCAGGCACCTTTTTGAGGCTTGGTCACAAGAAAAAATGGACCAAGTAAAGTCGGCCAAGTGCTCGTCAGGGACGCCCTTCTTTTTTCCATTATCGGCCGAGGACACCCATGTGTTAAGCACGCCCCAGTCCCGCCTTCGCTATGCTTCCAACACACCCCCGTGAACTTTGGCTGTCCCCGCGACGGAAAGCAGTTGAGGACGCCCAAAATCGGCTTTCGATTATGGTGATTTGGGCGACCCTGGGAGAAGGACGCCCATCTCCCGATTTGTGTCGAACGTTGCGCGCCCTTCTGTTTCGAAAATAAGCCTGCTAGTGTGTGTGGATTTGGCTTTTTATTGAGATACTGAGTGGATGTTAGCAGTATTCATTTATTTTATGTATTTTGTAGGATGTATATTTCCTCCTGAAGAAGCATATGTGAAACTCAGTACTGAGAATAGATGATCTTTAATCTGTTATTTACGTTAGAGTTTATATACACCTATGGAACAGTGGTGAAGGATTACTGCAGAGTCATAAAGTTTGCTGCATATCACTATTTTACGATTATTATTAGATCATCTTCTGGCGCTAATTTGGACATTGAGGTAAGTAACTTTGAGGCTTATTTTCAAAGCACTTAGACTTACAAAGTTCCATAGAAACCTATGGAACTTTGTAAGTCTAAGTGCTTTGAAATGAGCTCCATAGTGACATATTAAGTGTCGGAAGATAAAGACCGAAACGGTCCATCCAGTCTGCCCAACAGTCACATTCATTATCAATTCAAGATTAAATCAACAATGAACGTGATATTATTTATTTGATCATGGTCTTTGTTTTGGTGTTTCTGGGGCAAAGACCGTAGAAGTCTGCCGGCTCTGTCCTTATGTTCCAACTACTGGAGTTGCCGTCAAAGCCCACTCCAGCCTATCAGAATCCATCTTGTCATTTGCAGGACACAGACTGTAAAGGTCTGCCCAGCACTGTCCTCATGTTCCAAATTACTGAAGTTTCTGTCGAAGCTCTCTCCAGCCCATACTAAACCAGATTGCTACATGCAGGACTCAGACTGTACAAGCCAGCCCAGTACTGGCCTTAGTTGATACAGCAGAATTGCCATCTAAGCACCACATGACATGCAAACACATATGCAACCCTTTAAGTTTTGCATTTTATACCAGCCATTTTCTAATTAGAGATCCTCTGTGCTCATTCCACACCTTTTTAATTCCGCCAGTTTTTTTTCTCCACCACCTTCTTTGGGAGGGCATTTCAGGCATCCGTGTAAAAGAATTTTCTGACATTATTCCTAAGTCTATTAATTATAAGCGTTTGGAAACTAGCATATCAGCAAACTGTTACACATTTATGAATAGGAGGAAAAACCTCGAGAAGCACCTCTCTTCCCTATATAAGCGAATGAAAGGGCTAGGGCTTCTTCATCATCGGAAAAAACCTCCCAAAATATTTATTTCAAACAATCATCAATATTAATTAAGTATTTCACTCCTCTTTTTAGGATTACAGATGTTTGACAAATATATATTGAAAACTCGAGAGGGTACTTAGCTTCTCTCGGGCTCCTCCGTGATTAGAACCGTGGTTAACGTGAGCCTCCATTTCGTCAGAGCTGCTTCAGAACCTCTGGTCTAATATTTTGCCAAGAGAACAAAATCGAGTCAAATAGAGCATTCCTTTTTTCAAAGCGAACATCAAACTTATTTCTTAACAGCTTACACACTCCGTTCAGACTGCCGACGGACACATGAAGGGCAGCACATAATTCAAACATGGCGGTATTTGAACATTTTCATGACGTCACACGCTGTTACAAACCCACCAATAAAACTTGACAATAGGCAGAGTTTACTTAACAGAGTACCTTGTCAAAAGTGAAGTCACAGATAAAATTATAAGGACTCAGTTCGATTTGAAAACATCAAAAAAATAAAAAAAAGTGGATCCATTCGATCTTACAATTCAATCCAGTGGGAAACATTGAATTCAACCTAAAAATCCACTGTTGTTCTTTTCTGAGAAGTCTCCGACGTAAATCTTCTTCATTATGAAACTTATTAATCTGTTGCAACACAACCACTCTAAGAGATGCAAAAGTGTGAGTTACTTCAGTGCAGTGTACTGCTAATGCAGATGTAGTTTTCTTTGTAGTAATGACACTTTTATGTTCAGTCAGCCTCACTGACAACTGCCTTGAGGTTTGTCCAACATAAAGCAACTGACAAGGGCAGATGATACAATAAATTACGCCTCTCAACCTGCAAGTAGTGTTAACAAATAGGGTATATTTATACCCTGTTCATGGATCACAAAATTCTTTAGTTTCTTCCATGACAGGGCACATCGAACATCTACCACATTTCTTGTGTCCTTCAAAAACAGTTTTATCTTGTATACCCATGGTACTTGTGGAACATAGTAATTCTTTCAGATTAGCCCCCCTACTATACGCAAAACGAAGTTTTGATTCAGCAAACACTGGTATTGTTTGTATGATGTTCCAGTGTCTCCGAATAATTCTTGCCACCCGAGAAGATCGCGATGTATATTTCAACACATAGGTAAACACCGATTCCTCATTTGCACTTGCCCTTATTTGTGGCTGCAGAAGAAGCTCCTTATCATTATATCTAGCTCTTCTGGAAGCATTCTTCACCACTCTCTTCGGGTAGCCTCTTTCTTCCAGTCTCTTCTGTAACTCTTTTGCTTGATTTTGAAAAATTGATCTGCTGAACAGATCCTTCGATAATGCAAAAATTGAGAAAAAGGTAAATTGTCCTTCAAGGCTCCCGGATGACAACTTGAATAATGGAGAAATGTATTTCTGTCAGTCGTCTTCTTGAATACTGACGTCTGAAACTGATTAACATTCTTTGAAATCTTTACATCCAGATAGGTAATTTCTTGCCAATTCGCAGTCTTTGTGAATTTAATCTTAGGATGACAACCATTTAGATAAACATTAAGTTGATTAAGAAGATCATCATCCCCTTCCCAAAGTAGAAAGACGTCATCAATAAAGTGCATCCAAAGCTTTATTTTATCTTGAAATGGGCACATGTACACATACTGATCTTCAAAGTGTCTAATAAATAAATTGGCAACTGAGGGCGCCATCGTCGCACCCATGGCAACCCCCGATTGCTGTTGAAAAATCCTCCCTTTAAATTCAAAATAATTGTTTTCCATCGCTAAGGCTGCTAGCTTCACAACGAACTCTCGCAGCTCTGCGGATATCTGCAACTGTTGTGCCAAAAACCCATTGATAACTTCTAACGCTTCTTTCTGGGGAATGACAGTATACAGAGAAACTACATCAAGTGTTACTAGTTGTACATTATCCAGAGATATTGTCTTCAGACATGGTCCATTCTGTCAATAAATTCATAAACTGTGTCGAGTCTTTGATATAAGCGGATCGAGCACAGATCCTCTAGTGGAGACTATAGGGCGACCAGGAGGATTATACAGAGTCTTATGCACTTTGGACAACGTATAGAAAACAGGGACCTTACAGATCTTAGTATTAAGATATTGAAATTCTTTTTGAGTGATCAGACTAGTTGAAAAAGCTTCTCCTGTAATTTCAAAAATCTTCTCCTTCAAAACATCAATCGGATCCTCTGACAGTTCTACATAATCATTCACAGAACTAAGTTGTCTTAAAACTTCTTGTTCATAAGCACAACAATCTTGAACTACAATGGCACCCCCTTTGTCAGCTCTTCTAATGACAATCCGGGGGTCCTGTTTGAAAGTATTAATTGCTCTTAATTCATCTTTTGTCAGGTTTCTTTTCATAGCTCATGTCTGTTTCTCCATATATTCTAGATCCCTCAAGACAATCTATCTAAAGACCGTCAAGACTGGATCAAGGGGACCTGGAGGAATCCATTTAGATTTAGGCTTCACTCTAGATCTGTCCTCAATAATTTCAAGCTGATTACCAAAAAAGGTCTTAATTTGGAGTTTCCTTAAAAATTTCTCAAATTCAACCCTACTTTGAAACTCATCATATTTTTGTGAGGGAACAAAAGACAACCCCTTTGATAAAACAGACATTTCTGCTTTTTTTTTTTATGTTTTCAAATCGAACTGAGTCCTTATAATTTTATCTGTGACTTCACTTTTGACAAGGTACTACTCTGTTAAGTAAACTCTGCCTATTGTCAAGTTTTATTGGTGGGTTTGTAACAGCGTGTGACGTCATGAAAATGTTCAAATACCGCCATGTTTGAATTATGTGCTGCCCTTCATGTGTCCGTCGGCAGTCTGAACGGAGTGTAAGCTGTTAAGAAATAAGTTACATGATGTTTGCTTTGAAAAAAGGAATGCTCTATTTGACTCGATTTTGTTCTCTTGGCAGAATATTAGACCGGAGGTTCTGAAGCAGCTCTGGCGAAACTGAGGCTCATGTTAACCACGGTTCTAATCACGGAGGAGCCCGAGAGAAGCTAAGTACCCTCTCGAGTTTTCAATATATATTTGTCAAACATCTGTAATTCTAAAAAGAAGAGTGAAATACTTAATTAATATTGATGATTGTTTGAAATAAATATTTTGGGAGGTTTTTTCCGATGATGAAGAAGCCCTAGCCCTTTCATTCGCTTATATAGTGAAGAGAGGTGCTTCTTGAGGTTTTTCCTTCTATTCATAAATGTGTAACAGTTTGCTGATATGCTAGTTTCCAAACACTTATAATTAATGGATGTTCCTTTTTTTTTTTGAAACTCCCCCTGATTTTCAATTTAGCTTGAATCTATAAGATTATTCCTAAGTCTACCACCCTACAACCTCATAAGTAAAAGTTTTTTAATGTTATGTTATTTCACCCTACTTTAATAACATATAGAATATTGTCATCAGATATGTTTGTATTTTATAGTATTTGATACATACTTTTAGGGTGTTCTCCTGTTTTATGTTATCTGTATGTCCAAGGGAGAACTTGATTAGTACGATGATGAATGGTGATTGCACGTTTGAATTGGGCACTTTTCACAATTACTCAATATTTAGTGGTATGTATTTATATGGTTGTATGTGAGATATGGATGTCTGTATATAGCATAATTTAATTTGTACTTGTATTTTGGAGATTATTTACAGGCTCATTTTCGAAAGAGAAGGACGCCCATCTTTCGACAAAAATCGGAAGATGGGCGTCCTTCTCCCAGGGTTGTCCAAATCAGTATAATCAAAAGCCGATTTTGGACGTCCCCAACTGCTTTCCGTCGCAGGGACGGCCAAAGTTCAAGGGGGCGTATTGGCGGTGTAGCGAATGCAGGACTTGGGTGTTCCTAACACATGGACGTCCTTGACCCATAATGGGAAAAAAGGGCGTCCCTTACGAGCACTTGGACGACTTTACCTGGTCCTATTTTTCTTACGACCAAGCCACGAAAAGGTGCCCGAACTGACCAGATGACCACCGGAGTGAATTGGGGATGACCTCCCCTTACTCCCCCAGTGGTCACCAACCCCCTCCCACCCTCAAAACATATCTTAAAAATATTTTTTGCCAGCCTCTATGCCAGCCTCAGATGTCATACTCAGGTCCATCACAGCAGTATGCAGGTCCCTGGAGCAGTTTTAGTGGGCGTAGTGCACTTCAGGCAGGCGGAACCAGGCCCATCCCCCTCCCTACCTGTTACGTTTGTGGATGAAACAGCGAGCCCCCAGAAACCCACTGTACCCACATCTAGGTGCCCCCTTTCACCCCTTAGGGCTATGGTAGTGGTGTACAGTTGGGGGTAGTGGGTTTAGGGGGGGTTTGAGGGGCTCAGCACACAAGTTAAGGGAGCTATGTTCCTGGGAGCATTTTATGAAGTCCACTGCAATGCCCCCTATGGTGCCCAGTTGGTGTCCTGGCATGTCAGGGGGACCAGTGCACTAGAAGTGCTGGATCCTCTCACGAGCACAGGGCTAGCATTTGGTCGTTTTTGAGAAGGGCATCCTTGGTTTCCATTATCGCCGAAAATCAGAAACGACTGAGTCTAGGGATGACCATCTCTAAGGACGACCAAAATTTCAAGATTTGGGCGTCCCCAACTGTATTATTGAAACGAAAGATGGACATCCATCTTGTTTCGATAATACGGGTTTCCCCGCCCCTCCATCGGGACGTTTTGTGAGGACTTCCTCAACAAAACTTGGGCGTCCCTTTCGATTATGCCCCTCTTAGTGGTTCAAGTATATTTCTATATATTTTCCCTTGTATATATTGATTCAGTTAAAATTTAATGTCAAGAAGTGCAGAGTGATGCACTTGGGATGCAGAAATCCAGAGGAGATGTACCAGATAGGAGGAGAGAGATTGATAAGCACGGGTCAGGAGAGGGTCCTTGGTGATGGTGTCCGAGGATCTCAAGGTGCCGAAACAGTGCAACAAGGTGGTGGCCAGGCCAGAAGGATGCTAGGCTGCATTGAAAGGGGTATAACCAGCAGAAGAAAAGAGATGCTGATGCCCTATACAAGTCGTTGATGAGACCCCACATGGAGTATTTTGTTCAGTTTTGGAGGCCGTAACTTGCTAAGGACGTAAAAAGACTTTAAGCAGTTCAGAGGAAAGCGACCAAAATGATATGGAGTTTGTGTCACAGGATGTACGAGGAGAGATTTGAGGACTTGAACATGTATATCCTGGAGGAAAGGAGAGACTGGTGATATGATAGAGATGTTCAAATATTTGAAAGGTATTAATTTACAAACAAACCTTTTCCAGAGACGGGAAGGTGGTAGAACTAGAGGAAATGAATTGAGGTTGCGGGAGAGCCAACTCGGGAATAATGTCAGGAAGTACTTTTTCACAGAGAGGGTGGTAGATACCAGGATTGCCCTTGTGCAGGAAGTGGTGGAGATGAAAACAGTAACAGAATTCAAAAACACATGGGATAAACACAAAGGAATCCTGTATAGAAGGTGTGGAATCAAACAAGCATATTGGTGATTAGATGGCAACACCAGTAATTGGAAAGCGAAACCAGTGCTGGGCAGATTTCTACGGTCTGTATCCTGATCGTGGCTGACAGATTAAGCTTTTATAACTGAAGAATAAGGCCAATGGCCTGTAACTTCTACGGTCTGTGCCCTGAAAATAACAAGGACAAATCAAGACCAAGTATATGTATCATACCTTATGAGTTTATCTTGTTGGGCAGACTGGATGGACCATACAGATCTTTAGCTGCTGTCATCCACTGTGCTACTATGTATGTAACTCTTTGCCCCAGCAAATGGTGCAAGTAATCCATCATAGTCCTCCAGAAATCTTGAACCAGGGGGCAACTCCAGAAGGCATGAAAGAATGTACCTCTAGCTCTATCATTGTTTTTGTCACCACCACCTCCACTGAGGGAGCATTCCAGGCATCCACCACCCTTTCTGTGAAAAAGTGTCTTCTGATTTTGATTTTAATTGTAGTGTTTTGTAGCTTTATTTCATTTCCTATTGTTCTCTAGCTTCCCTGCCTTGTTTCTTCATTAATACCTTAAACATGTGTGTGTGTATGTATATATGTATGTATGTGTGTGTGTATATATATATATATATATATATATATATATATATATATATATATATATATGCTTTTTCTTTTATTTCTTCTGCTGCAGACCCCATACCATTTGGTTGCCTTCCTCTGAACTGCTTCACATCTTTTTATATCCTTAGCAAGATATTGCATTCAAAACTGAATAGCAATAGACATAATTAGGGAACTCTAAATATCACTATTCTTCACACATATAATGAAAGAATAGACTACTAAACAATATATATCGCAAATAAAGTTATACATTATTTATTACAAACTTAGATTTCCATAATCCACTCCGGAATACTTCACAATGTATATTTTCCCTACCTATATTTAAATACATCCACAGTAAGAGCCAAGTCCCAAGAAAATATTAGAAGTTAATCGAAATTATTCTGCCGACAGCTCTACACAAGACTGTGTTTCACCAGTTGGCATCATCAGGAGCCATTCAAATAAAGCCACCCTAAGCAACAATGAATAATGTGTCATTAAATATTCTGAGCGAGTCCTTCTGGATGGGAATCAATGGGTTCAACTGCCCAAAAACACATTGTTTAGAGCTGTCAGCAGAATAATTTTGATTAACTTTTAATATTTTCTTGGGCTTTGGTTCTTACTGTGGACATTTATCTGATCGAAAGAGTCATCATTTCATGGACTACAACTGTTCTGGTTGATATATTTAATTGAAGAATTCTTTCAGGTACTGTAGCTCAGCTGTAGCTGAACATTGGATTCACAAGTATAGGAGAGTCTGTGATATCCCTCTGGAGGTTGCATAAGAACTAGAATTTGGTTGTAACAGTTCTCCCAACATAACATACTTTTGTATATTTGAAAATTGATGTATTTGAATAAAGGTAGGGAAAATATACTTTGTGAAATATTATAAATGAAGATCCGGAGTGGATTTATATAAATAGGGGGTTAAGTTGTACAAGGGCATTATCCCTCCTCTCTTCTGCTGATTATATCTCTGTGCAACCTATCATCCTTCTGTTTAGTCAGCTTGAGAAAGCCATGGTGAGAACTCGAATCAGAGAACCCAGCCTCTTTCTATCACAGTCTTTCCAACTTATTCACTGCAGAACATGTCACAGTGGTATATGTCAAACCTCTGACTGGATAGAGGTGGGTCGTTTGCACCAAGGGAGAGTTCTGTCCTGACAATAAATATTTTCAACAGTAGTTTGGGAGCTTACCTCAGATCACAGAGGCAGCCTGATCCAACAAGCTGAACAAATGCTCCATATCAATCTTGTAGAGCTCAGGGAAATATTTTACTCCCTCCTAATGTGTTCACATCTTCTTCTTGGATCAATCAGTCTTAAGTAATCGTGTTTTATGTTAATAGTGAATGAGATGTAGCTTCCCTTCACCTATGCTGTGAGTAGCTCATATATGAAACATTGTCCTTAGCCACAAAGCAGTGTGGTCAAAAAGCAAAAAAGAATGTGACAAAAGGATAAAAAAAAATATATTTCCCATTATATTACGGGCCACAGACTTGACTAAATGCAGTTTATAGACACACTGATGAATAGCCATTTTTGGGGGTGATACTTGCCACTTCTTAGCAATGCCTATGGAGGACTCTAAAGAAATCTACTGCACTAACATTTAATGGCACAAGACTGGTTGGTAGCAGGTCACATGCTGGAACAATCAGCCAAGGATGGGCTTTGGAGACATGGAGGAGGGGGGAGGGGAACAGTGCAGAAGGTTAATGGAATTCAGAGGGGGGAAGGGAACAAAGCAGAAGATAGATGGGGAGAAGGAGCAGATCAGAAAACGAACTAGACTTAGAAGAACTAGGATTTGATGATTGAATGGGGAATGTGCTGGTAGGCAGAGCAAGGACTTACTGATGGAGGAGACTGAGAGGGGGTTTGGAGGGTATAGGGGTGTGTGTTAGGAAATAGCAAGACTAAATGGGAACTTTTGAGTGGATAGCTATGAATGGGGGGGTGTTAGATGGATTTGGGGAATGTGAGCATGTGAAATGGGGGTTAGAGAAAGGGGATAAAGTGTGGGGAGAGATTAAAACCTACTGTAAATGACATAGAGATGATGAAAGAGAGCAAGAGGAGATAGGTTAGAGGGTAAGAAATAGAAGAATGACCTGGAGGCAATGGAAAAAAGGACAGACAGGACTGAAGCTGGGGCTGGTGAAAGGATGAGAGGCAGTGGAGGGTAGATGAGGGTTATGAGTACAGGGGATGGAATTGGGGCACTAGGGACGGGGGTAGGAGACTAGGGAAAGAGATAAACAGGGCAACAGGAGCGTTGGAGAGGAGATGAGAGGGAAATGGGAAAAGCTGGGGGGTAGATCATGGACTAGGGCAGGAGCATGCTCACTGTCAGTCCCCAAGGTCCGCAACCCAGTCTGGTTTTCAGGATTTCTCCAGTAAATATGCATAAGATCTATTTGCATACAATGGAGGCAGTGCATGCAAATAGATCTCAAGCATATTCATTGGGGAAGTCCTGAAATCCCAACTGGGTTGTTGAGCTCGCTTTTAACTTTCAAAAAAGAAGACTATGATAAAATGAGAAGAACAGTGAAAAAAAAAACAACTTAGAGGAGCAGCTGCAAAGGCCAAAAATTTACATCAGGTATGGATGCTGTTCAAAAATACCATCCTGGAAGTCCAGGCCAGTTATATTCCATGAATTAAAAAAGAAAGGAAGAAAGACCAAATGACAGCTGGCATGTTTAAAAAATGAGGTGAAGGAAGCTATTAGAACTAAAAGAAACTCCTTCAGAAAATGGAAGAAGGATCTGACTGAAAATAATAAAGAATAGCAAATCACATGCAAAGCACAAATAAAGAAGGCAAAGACACTTTGAAAAAAGATTGTGTTGGAAGCAAAAACACATAGTAGAAACTTTTTTAGGTATATTAGAAGCAAGAAGCTGCAGAGAATCAGTTGGACCACTAGATGGCAAAACCATAGCGGAGAGATTAAATGAATTCATTTCTTCGGTCTTCACTGAGGAATGTTTGGGAGAGATACCGGTACCAGAAATGGTATTCAAAGCTGACGAATCAGAGAAACTGAATGAAATCTCTGCAAACCTGGAAGATGTAATAGCGCAATTTGACAAATTGAAGAGTGGCAAATCTCCTGGACCGGATGGTATTCATCCCAGCGTACTGATAGAATTGAAAAATGAACTTGCAGAACTATTGTTATTTAAAGTCAAGCATGGTACCGGAAGACTGGAGAGTGCCCAATGTAACACCAATTTTTTAAAAAAGGTTTCAGAGGTTATCCAGGAAATTATAGACCGGTGAGCCTGGTGTTAGTGCTGGGCAAAATGGTAGAGACTATTATAAAGAACAGAATTACAGTGCATATTCAAAAGTGAAGAGAAATCTTGTGTCACCAATCTACTATATTTCTTTGAAGGGGTGAACAAACGTGGATAAAGGTGAGCTGGTTGATGTGTGTATCTGGATTTTCAAAGGACATTTGGCAAAGGAAATTGGAGAGTCATGATGTTCTATTGTGGATTAAAAACTGGTTAAAAGATAGAAAACAGAGAGTAGGGTTAAATGGTCAATATTCTCAATGGAAAAGGGTAGATAGAGGGATTCTGCAGGGGCCTGTGCTGGGATTGCTGCTTTTTTTTTTTTTTTTAATTTTTAGAAGTCTTTATTGAACTTATTTTGATACATAACAAGGTATAAACATCATGAAACACAGCTAGATTGTAACAGAAGTATTAATACATAAATGAGCAATGACCATAATTCGTATCAAGTCTAACTGAGATCCCCAGATAACTTCAACTTTTTCAAGTTTATACAGAAACTACCCCCACCCGGCCTAACCCCCCCCCCCCCCCCACCCTACAGCCCCCCTCAACACCTCCCTCCCCCCTTACCATGCTATAAAACTCCTTCCTGTGGTTCAGTCCAGTGACACTCCCCCCTACCCGACATTCAGGAATGTCAACCATATTCTCTCCCACCTAGGCAAGATCTTAGATTTAACTGCTGTCATTCTCTCCATCTCACACATGTATCGTAGCTTAGTGAGCCAGCGTACCAGTGATGGCACTAAGGGTGACTTCCAACTCTGAGCCAGATTTACTCTTGCTGCCTGTAGGGCTCCCCTTGCCAGAAGCCATTCATGTTCTCTGAGGCCTTCTGGTCGCTGTCCCAGTATGAATACTAGTGGATGCCACCGTACAGGTCTACCAACCCATTTTTGAAGACGCGCCTGCACCGCCTTCCAATACGCTTTAGCCTTTGGACATGTCCACCATAAGTGTCCCATTGTACCCACAGCACCACATTTCCTCCAACAACTTTCAGGAACCTGCACAAACATATGGTGCAAACGCGCCGGAGTGAGGTACCAGCAGAAAAACACTTTAATTGCATTCTCTTTCATAGACACCGACCTCGCAGAGTGCATAGTCCCCCTTTCCAGCTGTAACCATTTTTCATCCGTTAAAGTGAAATCTAATTCCTGCTCCCACCTTCTCCTGTGCAACAATGAAGGCTTTTGGTGTGCTACCAAGGCCACGTATAAAAGGTGATCATACCCCTTGTACTATGATGCTGCACACACACCTCTTCCATTGGGTGTGTTTCCCTCTTAAGACAAGCTACATAGTCAGGCCCTTTCAAGAAATGTCTCAGTTGCAAATAAACATAATAATCACTTTGCCGCAGCCGGAAATCCTCCCTCAGGGCGTCAAAGGAAACTAAATCTTCTCCCACATGCAACTGACCCATCATATCCAATCCGGCTTCCGCCCAGCGCTCAATGACAGGGTTTCCAATGCTCGGTCCAAACAACGGGTTGTCGGCTATGGGTGCCAAACCAGAAACCAGGTGGCTGCCGTTCACTAAACATGCAATCCCAATAGTAAAAGGTGGCTTGTACAATCGGAGGAAACCGATCAACCCGCCCTCTATATTTGTTGGGTAACCACATTAAATTACCCAGCCTGCGGGACCCCACCATAGCTTGTTCAAGATGTACCCAGAGCTTGTGGTCTTCCCCCCTGAACCACTCTACCGCCGACCTAGCCTGAGCAGCCCAATAGTACCAACACAAATTCGGCACTGACAGACCGCCAAGATTCTTACTCCGATACAAAATAGCCCGTGCCAGACGGGGTCTCTTCTGGTTCCATATAAAGCGTAACAGGCGATCCTGCAAACTTGACAAGAAAGACCGAGGCAACCTCAAGGGAAGGACCTGGAAGAAGTACAATAGCCGAGGTAAGATATTCATTTTAATCGCCGCTATCCGGCCTAGCCAAGACAGTCCCATATGAGACCATCTATCCAAATCACTGTAAATCGCCTTCTGAAGTACTGGGTAGTTAACAGAAAACAATTCCGACTGTACTGCAGGAATCTGTACCCCTAGATATTGTATAGATCTAGTTGACCACTTAAAGACATATGACGCTTGCAGCGTTTCGCACACTCTTAACAGCACCCCCACCGCCATGCCCTCCGACTTATTAGCATTAAGCTTATAGCCTGAGACTCGCGAGTAACCCTCTATTTCCTTTAATAGGTTAGGCAATGAGGTTAACGGGTTAGTTAGAGACAATAGCACGTCGTCCGCAAATAACGCGATTTTATGTTCCTGCCCCCTCACCTCAACCCCGGATATGTTCACGTTCTCTCGAATGGCTGCCGCCAGTGGCTCCATTCTCAGGGCAAACAGCAATGGAGACAACGGACAACCCTGTCGGGTGCCCCTCCCCAGCAAAAACGCACCCGAATTCCCACCGTTAACCCTAACACATGCCTGTGGTTGAGTGTAAAGCGATTGGATCCAAGATCTAAATAAGGGCCCAATTCCAAATTTGTGCAGCACCCTATCCAAGAACCCCCAATGGACTCGGTCGAAGGCCTTCTCCGCGTCCAATCCCAGCAACACCAACGGACAGGCCCGCAACCGAGCCCAGTGCATCAAGTCCAGGGTTCGGCGCACATTGTCCATGGCCTGTCTCTTCGGCACGAATCCCACCTGATCCGGATGGATCAAGGTAGGCAACAACTCCCCCAGACGATTAGCAAGCACTTTAGCCAAGATTTTTACATCCGTGTTCAAAATTGATATGGAGCGATAGGAAGCACATTCCGTGCTATCCTTTTGAGGCTTAGGTATTACCGCCACCCAGGCTTCTAACATAGTTCTAGGTAGTGTCTGCCCGTCTCTAACCGAATTGATAACCAATGTCAAGCAAGGCGCCAGTTCACGCGCAAACTTCTTGAAAAACTCATTAGTAAAGCCGTCCAAGCCTGGCGCCTTGCCCGTCGGCAAGGCCTTAATAACCTGCAACACCTCTTTTAATTGCACCGGGTCGTCCATAAGTACATAAGTACATAAGTAGTGCCATACTGGGAAAGACCAAAGGTCCATCTAGCCCAGCATCCTGTCACCGACAGTGGCCAATCCAGGTCAAGGGCACCTGGCACGCTCCCCAAACGTAAAAACATTCCAGACAAGTTATACCTAAAAATGAGGAATTTTTCCAGTCCATTTAATAGCGGTCTATGGACTTGTCCTTTAGGAATCTATCTAACCCCTTTTTAAACTCCGTCAAGCTAACCGCCCGTACCACGTTCTCCGGCAATGAATTCCAGAGTCTAATTACACGTTGGGTGAAGAAAAATTTTCTCCGATTCGTTTTAAATTTACCACACTGTAGCTTCAACTCATGCCCTCTAGTCCTAGTATTTTTGGATAGCGTGAACAGTCGCTTCACATCCACCCGATCCATTCCACTCATTATTTTATACACTTCTATCATATCTCCTCTCAGCCGTCTCTTCTCCAAGCTGAAAAGCCCTAGCCTTCTCAGCCTCTCTTCATAGGAAAGTCGTCCCATCCCCATTATCATTTTCGTCGCCCTTCGCTGTACCTTTTCCAATTCTACTATATCTTTTTTTTTTTTTTTTGAGATACGGAGACCAGTACTGAACACAATACTCCAGGTGCGGTCGCACCATGGAGCGATACAACGGCATTATAACATCCGCACACCTGGACTCCATACCCTTCTTAATAACACCCAACATTCTATTCGCTTTCCTAGCCGCAGCAGCACACTGAGCAGAAGGTTTCAGCGTATCATCGACGACGACACCCAGATCCCTTTCTTGATCCGTAACTCCTAACGCGGAACCTTGCAAGACGTAGCTATAATTCGGGTTCCTCTTACCCACATGCATCACTTTGCACTTGTCAACATTGAACTTCATCTGCCACTTGCACGCCCATTCTCCCAGTCTCGCAAGGTCCTCCTGTAATCGTTCACATTCCTCCTGCGACTTGACGACCCTGAATAATTTTGTGTCATCGGCGAATTTAATTACCTCACTAGTTATTCCCATCTCTAGGTCATTTATAAATACATTAAAAAGCAACGGACCCAGCACAGACCCCTGCGGGACCCCACTAACTACCCTCCTCCACTGAGAATACTGGCCACGCAATCCTACTCTCTGCTTCCTATCTTTCAACCAGTTCTTAATCCATAATAATACCCTACCTCCGATTCCATGACTCTGCAATTTCTTCAGGAGTCTTTCGTGCGGCACTTTGTCAAACGCCTTCTGAAAATCCAGATATACAATATCAACCGGCTCCCCATTGTCCACATGTTTGCTTACCCCCTCAAAAAAATGCATTAGATTGGTGAGGCAAGACTTCCCTTCACTAAATCCGTGCTGACTTTGTCTCATCAGTCCATGTTTTTGTATATGCTCTGCAATTTTATTCTTAATAATAGCCTCCACCATCTTGCCCGGCACCGACGTCAGACTCACCGGTCTATAATTTCCCGGATCGCCTCTGGAACCTTTCTTAAAAATCGGAGTAACATTGGCTACCCTCCAGTCTTCCGGTATTACACTCGATTTTAGGGACAGATTGCATATTTCTAACAGTAGCTCCGCAAGTTCATTTTTTAGTTCTATTAATACTCTGGGATGAATACCATCAGGTCCCGGTGATTTACTACTCTTCAGCTTGCTGAACTGACCCATTACATCCTCCAAGGTTACAGAGAATTTGTTTAGTTTCTCCGACTCCCCCGCTTCAAATATTCTTTCCGGCACCGGTGTCCCCCCCAAATCCTCCTCGGTGAAGACCGAAGCAAAGAATTCATTTAATTTCTCCGCTACGGCTTTGTCCAATTCTCTTCTCTGCTTTTCAGATAGTACAGCCAGTCCTCTATCAGCTAAGTATTGGTCTATCCCCCCAACCTGCACGGCAGCATCCTCCCTATATAGAGACTCATAAAACTGGGCAAAGCGCTCCCTAATCTGGGCAGATTTATGTAACATTGTCCCATTCACATCTTTCACACGCACAATGTGTCTATCAGCTCTCAGCTTTCTTAATTTCCTAGCCAACAACCTCCCAGGCTTATTAGCCCCTTCATAATACACCTGTTTCAATCGTGCATGGACAAACTTCAAGCTCTCCTCATGTAACGCAGTCAACTCCAATCTCACATCTTGCAGCTTACGATAGTCAGATACCCGACCTGATGCCCTGTATTTTATTTCTAAATCTCCAATTTGCGCCATACATTTCAGCAAGTGCTCTTTATGGGCCCTATTTCTGTGACTGGCACACTTAATAAAATGTCCTCGCGCTACCGCTTTAAAAGCATCCCATACAGTGCTCAAAGCTGGTCCCGAGTCCATATTGATCTCAAAGTACTCCTTCAGGACCGGGAGGAAATCCGCTACAATCTGAGGGTCCTGCAACAAGCAGTTGTTAAATGACCACCTGCGGTCCCTTCGCTCCCCCTCCAAAGAAGGAACGGCAACCCAGGCCGGAGCGTGATCTGAGATTGTAATATGGCCAATGGCGGATTCCCCTCCTCCGTCCAAAAGGGTCTTGTCAAGAAACACGTGGAGGGGCATAATGGAACAGAAACGCCTATCTCCATGGGCGTTAATCTCCGAGAACGGGTCCGTGAAGGGGCGGACCGAACCGTATTATCGATAAAAAATAGACGCCCATGTTTTATTCGCCAATGTGTGAGCTGGGCGTTTTTGCTTTTCAGCAATAATGGAAAAGGAAAGTGCCCAGCTCAAAAACGAATAAATCCAAGGCATTTGTTCGTGGGAGGGGCCAGGATTCGTAGTGCACTGGTCCCCCTCACATGCCAGGACACCAACCGGGCACCCTAGGGGGCACTTTTACAAAAACCAAAAAACAGGTAAAAGAGCTCCCAGGTGCATAGCACCCTTCCGTTGTGTGTTGAGCCCCCCAAATCCCCCTCAAAACCCACTGCCCACAAGTCTACACCATTACTATAGCCCTAAGGGGTGAAGGGGGGCACCTACATGTGGGTACAGTGGGTTTGGGGGGGGTTGGACGACTAATAAGCATTAAGCAGCACAATTGTAACAGGTAGGGGGGATGGGCCTGGGTCCACCTGCCTGACGTCCACTGCACCCCCTAACAACTGCTCCAGGGACCTGCATACTGCTGCCTGGGAGGAGGGTATGACATTTGAGGGTGAAAATAAAAAGTTGTGAAACATCATTTTTTTGTGGTGGGAGGGGGTTAGTGACCACTGGGGCAGTCAGGGGAGGTCATCCCCGATTCCCTCCAGTGGTCATCTGGTCATTTAGGGCACTTTTTGGGGCCTTATTCGTGAAAAAACAGGGTCCAGGAAAAGTGCCCTAAATTCTAGCTACAAACGCATCCATTATCGGCGAAGGGCGCCCATCTCTGTTCGGGTGATAACCACGCCCCAGTTCCACCTTCGACACGCCTTCGACACGCCCCCGTCCACTTTGTCCGCATCCGCGACGGAGTGCAGTTGAAAGCGACCCAAATTCGGCTTTTGATTATACCGCGTTATTCGTTTTTGTGAGATAAACGCCCATCTCCCGATTTAGGTCGGAACTTGGGCGTTTTTCTCGTTCGATTATAAGCTGGATAGTCTAGTCTAGAGTAAGAAAGGTGTGCTTGAGAATAAAAGGTGTAGTCTCGCCCTCTCGGGTGACACAGTCGCCACCAGTCACACAGACCCATTTCCTCTACTAAGTTCCGTAAAGCCCGTGAAATATTATAATCCGCTTTAGCAGGAGGAGCTGACCTGTCCAGTCCAGGTTGCATGGTTGCATTGAAATCTCCAGCCATGAACACCCTCCCCCGAGAAAAAAGCTGCATTTCCCTGTGAAGGTACTTAAAAAACCTTTCCTGGTGTTCATTAGGGGTGTAAACATTAGCCAGAGTAAACTCCTCCCGCTCAAGCTGCACATGCATAAGAAGAAAGCGCCCCCCAGTATCTCTCCTCATGTGGAGAACCTGTATATGGACATCTCTATGAAACAGGATAGCAACTCCTCTTTTTTTCCCCCCTTTGACATCAGAAGCACAATATACTCCTGGATACAGTTTGGAAGCCAGTAGTCCCTCATGCTTTGGTAACAAGTGCGTTTCCTGTAAAAACACCACCTTCGGGCACATTAAGCGCAGTTCACGCTGAAGGGCATGACGCTTGTATGGAGAGTTAAGCCCTTTTACATTATAGGTGAGCACTTTGAAATCAGACATTAAGCTTACTCAATATATCACTCCTGTAACACAAAGTAGGGTTGACACTCAGACCCACATTGACCCAGAACCCCTCCCCTCCCTCACCAAACCTTCCACAGTTAGTACAACTCTTCTTCCCCCCATCTATACCCCGTGACACATACATACCCTGAAAAAAGACCCCCCCACCCCCCCACTACTCCCTCCCACCCTTCCCCTACCTCCCTTAGTTCCACTAGCGAAGGTCATAACCCCCCGTCTAGGAATGTAAGAGGAAGAACCCACTCACCCGCTCAGCTACCCAAGACCCCTCCCTCCGCCCCCCCTAAATCCTTACCCCTGCTTATCAATCTATAATCTCCCCTCTGCAGTACAGAAAACAATGTTAAACTAAACCCCCCTTTCCCAATGCTCCTTTCATACATTTCAATTTCTCCATCCCCTTAACCCTTAACTTTGTAATTATAAAAAGCATTGACAGGCTAACATGGCACTCCACTATAGACCAACATACAAGATCATGCTGTCCAGTCAGGTGCCTGTCCGAGTCTTTTTGACCTTGCCCTGGACTCGTTGCCACTTCTGCAGCTTAGCTCGCGTAGTCGGGTCCAGTTCCGCTGGCAGGCCGTCTGTGGTCACCAATCCCTCGGAGCGTAAGATCTTCCAAACTTCCTCATGGGACTGGGTTCGATGCAAATGCCCTCCTGTCGTGAAGCAAAGGGCAAAGGGAAATGCCCATCTGTAGGGAATTTTATGCTTCATTAGGGCTTCCAAAGCTGGCTTCATCCCTCTCCGCAGAGACAAAGTGTGTGCCGACAGGTCCTGGAAAACCTTAACTTGTGCGTCGTTATAATCAATGTGCTGTACTTGGCGCGCCTTCTGCAGCACCTGCTCCTTTATGGTGAAAGTGGAAAAACAGACCACTATATCTCGTGGTCTATTATCTGACCGTCTTCCTAACGCTCTGTGTGCACGTTCAAAGGTAATGTCCAGAGAGTCTACCAGCTTGCCACAAAGCAACTTCACAATGGCGCCGACATCTTCTTGGTCCCCCACTTCCGGGACGCCGCGAAACCGCAAATTGTTGCGGCGCCCTCGATTTTCCAGGTCGTCCAATTTAAGTTGCAATTCAGCATGTGAGGCAAGTACTTTAGAAAGACGCGTCTCTGTCTCGATCAGTTTTTCAGCGTTCTCGTCCACTCGCACCTCCAGATCTTCCACGCGGCCTCCCATCTCCCGGAGGTCCACGCTCAGCACATCCATCTTTTCCAGGATCTCCTCCTTTGAAGCTTTAATTTCGTTGCGGATCTCCGAAAAAAATCTCACTAGGTCTTTGGGCAGGCTCCGCTTGACGGAAGATTTGCCCGATTCACGCAGGGACGGAGCAGAGTCTGAGTCAGAATGAGAGGCGGGTGCGGATGAGAGCACATGGCGCCGCGTGGTCCGGGGCGCTGGCTTCTCTGAGGTACGATCGCTCTCCTTCCGAGCCGTCGCCATCTGCTTCGATGGAAACTCCCGCAACAAGATCCATACACCACAAGTAACGTTGTAATACCAAATTAAGTCCGCTTAACAAGCAGAGGAGCGCTATTGTAGCTAAATTACAGAGGGTTGCGTCGGAGCTAGACACCTAGGCAGCCATTCAGGTTTCTTGACGTGACTTCCTCTTCTGGGATTGCTGCTTTTTAACATATTTATAAATGATCTAGAGATGGAAGTAACTAGTGAGGTAATTACATTTGCTGATGGCACAAAGTTATTCAAAGTTGTTAAATCGCAACAGAATTCTGAAACATTACAACAGGACCTTACGAGACTGGGAGACTGGGCATCCAGATTGCAGATGATTTTTAATGTGAGCAAGTACAAAGTGATGCATATGGGAAAAAGGAACCTGAACTATAGCTATGTGGTGCAAGGTTCCGTATTAGGAGTAATCGACCAGGAAGGGGATCTTGGTGTGATCGTTGATGATACATTGAAACCCTCTTTTCAGTGTGCGGTGGCGGCTAAGAAAGCAAATAGAATGTTAGGTATTATTAGGAAAGGAATGGAAAACAAAAATGAGGATCTTATAATGCCTTTGTATTGCTCCATGGTGCGACCACACCTCGGATACTGTGTGCAATTCTGGTCACTGCATCTCAAAAAAGATATAAAGGAATTAGAAAAAGTACAGAGAAGGGCAATGAAAATGATTAAGGGGAAGAGACGACTTCCCTATGAGGAAAGGCTAAAGCAGCTAGGTCTCTTAAGCTTGGAGAAAAGACGGCTAACGGGAGATATGATAGAGGTCTATAAAATAATGAGTGGAGTGGAACGGGTAGACGTGAATCACTTGTTTACTCTTTCCAAAAATACTAGGACTTGGTTGCAAGCAGTGAATCTACAAAGTAGTAAATGTAAAACAAACTGGAGAAAATATTTCTTCACTCAGCATGTAATTAAACTCTGGAATTCGTTGCCGGAGAATGTGGTAAAAGCAGTTAGCTTAGCAGGGTTTAAAAAGGTTTGGATAACTTCCTAAAAGAAAAGTCCATAAGCCATTATTAAGATGGACTTGGGGTAAATCCACTGCTTATTTCTAGGATAAGCAGCTTAAAATGTACTGTTTTGGGATCTTGCCAGGTACTTGTAATCTGGATTGGAAACAAGGTGCTGGGCTTGATGGACCTTTGATCTGTCCCAGTATAACAATGCTTATAAGCACATAATTATGACATTGAGCACCCCTGGACTTCAAGGTGACAGAAAGGGAGCTTGAGGAGTAAAATCACATATGGGTGGATATAGATACAGAGAAAAAGAAACATAAAAAAAGATTATTGTCGGACAGATGTAAAAAAAAATAAGGGAAGAAGACAACAGGAGAGAGAAGAAATAGAAAAGCCAACCTGGAAAAGAATTTAGAAGACTGAGATAGAGAAAATAGAAAACGGTCTGGGACTAGCCCAATTAGAAAAATAAAATGCCCAGACAACAAAGGTAGAAAAGAAAAATATTTTTATTTAATATGTTTAGAGGATTGGAATGTACTCACTTTGGGAATGTACATATTTTCTGTTTTAGTATTTAGCAGAGCACAGGAGAAAATGTACTTCTGTTTCATGTTACCAGTATTGCACTGCATATGGAATCTGGCTTTCTTGGGGAGTCTCCATTTCAGTTTTGTCTTTCTGTTTTTTTTTTTTTGGTTGCCTAATTTGTATCAGGTGATGAATGTTGTTCATGTTCTGCATGTGTGACCGATGTGAAGGATTAGCATGTAGTCTATATAGGAATTTGTAACAGTTCAGCATGTTCCAGTTTCCCAGTGGCAGGTATATCGGTACTCTTGGGCCTAATTATTTATGGTACTTTTTTTTGCATAGGTGGGCTCTTATGGTGTGATAAGTTTCTTATATAGATTCTGTGTCTTTTTGCACGGTTTTGTGTTATTTCACAAAGCGCCTGGTCTTATTTGAAGGCAAGCTCTGGGTAAGGACCACTAAAGGCAGCCCTTGTCACTCAAAATAAAAATGTTCAGGACTAGTGATCTCCACATACTGTAGAGTTACTACACACAAAAAAACATGCTTCTTTTAAATAGTGTCTGGCAGTGGAAGGAGCTGTTCCAGAGGTGATAGTCACAATTTGAATATGTTTTTGTATGGTGAGTTATAAGGGAGATACAGCTCAGTTGTTGGGGAATATGGTAATGGGTTTTGATATACAACCTTTCAGTGGTATTTTCAGAGCGGTTTACATTTATTATATGCAGATACTTTCTCTGTCTCTAGCGAGCTTGCATTCTGAGTTTTGTACCTGGGGCAATGGAGGGTTAAGTGGCTTGTTGTCCATAGTCACAAGAAGCTGCAGTGGGAATCATATCCAGAACCCCAAGTTCTCAGTTTACTGTACTAACCATTAGGGTACTCCTAGATTTTGAAGTTTGTGATACAGAACTGGAGATGTAAGGTTTATATTGAGAATTTGACCAATCCTGTAGAGAATTCAGACTTCATTCCCACAGAAGAATTTTTTGAATAATGCTCTCAGTTGGTGGTTTTACTGGGTAACTGAAACTGGCTAGAGGGAGGAGGGTTTATACATAGAAAGCCAAGGTGTCTTATACTGCTAATTTAAAAGTAGGCGGAAAGAGGGTTATAATGTGCAGAAATAATGCTTTAGCTTGCCCCCCTTTTGCCACCCCAAATATTTCTGTCTAGAGATGCTACTGAGTCAAAACTATTAATCAGATTCTTCTGACAAGTCCTACCTCTAGTAAAACCATGCTGCCTGAGATCCTGTAATCCATTGCATTCAAGAAACTACTGTTTTAGCAGTATTTCCATTAGTTTAGTCACCACCGATGTCATGTAACAGGCATGTACTACTACTACTATTTAGCATTAGTTCCTGACCTTCCTTCCTTCTACTTTTGTGGAGAGGGACCGCATCGACCCTTCTCCAGTTCTCCATGACTACTGCCAACTGTAAAGAAGCATCTAGCACCTTTCATTAAAGACATGATTAATATCAGTTTGGAACAGGGCTTAGTCCCATCAATATGGAAGAAAGCTAGGGTAAAGCCTCCAGTAGCCTAGTTTCAGCCCTTCTCTTCTGCTAAATAGTAGTAGTAGTAGTAGTACCTATCTCTCCATCTCTAACACCGTTCATGGGGAAGTTCACTGGGACAACAGCAAAGATCAGCTACTAGACTTTCTAACTTAAATCAATACAATTTACCCAAAACAATCTAGCCTTAGGCAGGGTTATAGAACTGAGACTGTTCTAGTTGCTATGGTAAGCCTCATCATTGATTCTGGAAAGGTTGTTTTTGATTCTGTTGGACATGGCTCACTTTTCATGTTAGTTTTAGAAAGCTCTTTATCCTCCAATAGCCCTTATATAAGGATCTCCCCGATGATCAGTTCTTTTCCCGACACGCTTTAATCTGGGCCCAATATTTTAAAGGGTTTAATTGGGGAGGAGAGGCTCCTGCTTGTTTAAAACCCACTGAGCTGGCCATCCAGGCAGTGCCACTGAATGTTCTGACTGCTATGGCAGTGTCCAGTTAGTGCCAGGGTGGTCCATAGCTAGAGCCAGTACTTAATCAGTTAGCAGTGATATTTAGTCTGCTAACTGGTAAAGTAAGCAGAGAAAGTTAGGACATCAAAAAGGCCATCCTAACTTTATCCGCCAAGCTAACCAGCAGCAGTCTGAATATTAGCTGGTATGCGGTGTAAGGAGGAGGTCGAAGGAAGGCAGAGAAGAGCTGATAGTGACAGTACATAAGTACATAAGTACATAAGTAGTGCCATACTGGGAAAGACCAAAGGTCCATCTAGCCCAGCATCCTGTCACCGACAGTGGCCAATCCAGGTCAAGGGCACCTGGCACGCTCCCCAAACGTAAAAACATTCCAGACAAGTTATACCTAAAAATGAGGAATTTTTCCAGTCCATTTAATAGCGGTCTATGGACTTGTCCTTTAGGAATCTATCTAACCCCTTTTTAAACTCCGTCAAGCTAACCGCCCGTACCATGTTCTCCGGCAATGAATTCCAGAGTCTAATTACACGTTGGGTGAAGAAAAATTTTCTCCGATTCGTTTTAAATTTACCACACTGTAGCTTCAACTCATGCCCTCTAGTCCTAGTATTTTTGGATAGCGTGAACAGTCGCTTCACATCCACCCGATCCATTCCACTCATTATTTTATACACTTCTATCATATCTCCCCTCAGCCGTCTCTTCTCCAAGCTGAAAAGCCCTAGCCTTCTCAGCCTCTCTTCATAGGAAAGTCGTCCCATCCCCACTATCATTTTCGTCGCCCTTCGCTGTACCTTTTCCAATTCTACTATATCTTTTTTGAGATACGGAGACCAGTACTGAACACAATACTCCAGGTGCGGTCGCACCATGGAGCGATACAACGGCATTATAACATCCGCACACCTGGACTCCATACCCTTCCTAATAACACCCAACATTCTATTCGCTTTCCTAGCCGCAGCAGCACACTGAGCAGAAGGTTTCAGCGTATCATCGACGACGACACCCAGATCCCTTTCTTGATCCGTAACTCCTAACGCGGAACCTTGCAAGACGTAGCTATAATTCGGGTTCCTCTTACCCACATGCATCACTTTGCACTTGTCAACATTGAACTTCATCTGCCACTTGCACGCCCATTCTCCCAGTCTCGCAAGGTCCTCCTGTAATCGTTCACATTCCTCCTGCGACTTGACGACCCTGAATAAGGAGGAAGAAGGGCCAAATGTCAGCATGCAACTCTCCGTGCTGTCTGCTCTCGATCCGACACCTCTCCGTGCTGTCCGCTCTCCACTCAACACCTCTCCGTGCTGTCTTCTCGCGACTTAACACCTCTCCGTGCTGTCCGCCTTCACCCACACAATTGGGGCTAATCCACCTCCTAAGAGGAACTGCTTCTGCTCACTTGCAAGAAGTAATTATTCACAGTACTATATTTATTCTGCAGAGTACTTTATTGCACAGCGATACCACCGGGAAAACAGTATGTCCACTGTACTACAGCTGCTGGTCTCTGTGCACCTTGCTTCACTTCTCCAACACACAACAATCAACAACAGTTCAGAACAGTTCAGTCTTAGAACTCGCTAACAACTTGGGATAAACCTGTGGATCAGTCTATTCCTCCTCTCCTTTCTTCTACTGCCTAGGAGTTGGAGGCATTTTCACCACCCTCGCTTGTCAGCCACCAGCACTCTGACAACCTCCCACAAAATGTTCAGACTGACCTTCTTCAGGTACTTAATCCCGCTAGTTCCATGAAGTCAGATCTCCACTAGGCATTGTCACTTAGCGGCCCCAAACCTCTGGCTTCTCTCTCTGCAGTCTCACCCATTTCCACCTTCCTTTGTCCAGAGCAAAAGAACTCCATCTGCTCCTCCCCCACTCTCCTTCGTGACATTTTCACTTTCCTCCCCTAGTTCAATCTCCTCCCGCTTCATGGAGTCTTCCCCCACCCTCTCTCCCAGGTGCTGCTCCTCCCCCTGATTATCCTCCATCTCCCAATCACCCCCTGACTCTACTACCTGCTGGGAGTTGTGGTACTGTTTCTCTTGTTCCCTCCTCCCTTGCAAGTGTTGCTGGGCTCTGTAGTTCTCTTCCCTTTTCATCAGTCTCCTACTCCCTTTTCCCCTCTGAGGGTTTTTCTCCTTTCCTCGCTTACTGTCACTATCAGCTCTTCTCTGCCTTCCTTCTACCTCCTCCTTACAGCGGTTAGCTTCTGAGTGACTACTGTAACCCAGATATTCAGTGCCAGTACCCGGACATGGACCAGCTTTGATTATCTGGGCTCAGTTCAGCCTGTAGCTGCAAGCAGCTTAAAAACGGCTGGACACCACATTCTGAATATTGACCCCTCTGTTCCTTGCACCCCTAACCATCATGGCACACGGTAGTGATATCAGTATTTATATGTATGTTGACAGCAACCAACTGATATACTCACAAGACCCTTCTGAACCATCAATTTTCTCACATTTCTGCTTGTCTTGATGCATTAACCTCCTGGTTGTCTTTTCATAAACTGAAACTTAACCCAGAAAAAAACCAAAGGTATCTGGTTTTCTGTAAGAAGACCCCCAGTTTTTTTTCATTCCAACTATTCTGGGCAATAGATTCCTGTCAAGGAGACAGGCTGGTACCCTTGGCATTATCCTTGATTTTCAACTTACCACCAGTCTTCATATCTCTGTTAAAAAAAAAAAAAAAAGTCTTTTTCTTCTTTTGAATGATTCACTCACTCTCTGCAGCCAATTTTTGACCATAGTCTGATTCATGCTTGCATTATAAAACCAGCCAGACGTCCTTTGCATCGGCTTTACACTTTAACATCTAGCGCTTCCAAATATTACGGAGTTCTGCAATAAAGCTTTTTTTATGGGTCTAAAGATTCAGATCACATCACCACTCCACTCCACTTTTAAGAGAACACTGGCTTCTCATATCCTCAAGAATAAATTCTGATGTTGGTTTATCAGGCTTGCTCCACAGGCTATCTGCTCTACCTAGCTTCTTTGCTTGGTCTCTTAGATCAACACGTTGACATTTGCTTCTTGCTCTCCTCCCACGTCCCCTTCCTAAGGGTCAAATATAAATTGACCAGACATTCTGTCTTTTGTTTATTTGGACTCTGCACTTTGGAAATTGATACTGCCTTTCTTGAGAAATGAAAATTCCTATTGCATATTTAAGTCCATGATGCAAACCCATTTTCTATGCTCCTAAATTTAGAAGTTTAGTGAAATTTTGAGTATAAATTTAGGCGCTCAGATATAGTGAATATTCAAAGAGGCCAATTTTGGAGCGTAACTCAAAGTTATGAGCATAAATCCTTTGAATATCAGGCCCATTATTTTTTTTCAAGATTTAGTGTCTCTTAAAGAAAATGTGTATCATGACAGTTTTGCAGTTGCTGCGTCTCTATACTCAGTATTTCTCCATGGAGGCTGTCTTGCATTTATGAGCTAGGCACTATTGCGCTTTAGATTTTTTGACTTCTGAAGCAGGCGATGTTTGCTGAAACACAATTCTGTGTCGTGCACTGTTCCATAATAGTGCTTCATTATAATCCTCCTGATGATAAACTGTGGTTAACAGTGCCCTTTTTGGGCCCTATGTTGTTGTTTTTCCAGTACATTTTTATATACTTTTATCTCTTGACGTTCTGGTGCCTTTCATTTGTTTTTGTTGGAAGCTCTTTTGCATAGTGCACTACGTGTAGGGTTTTTTTCTCCTTCTTTTTGTTTTACCTTACTGCTACATCAGTTTTCAAATGTCAGAATTTGCCTTATTAGAATAATTTTTGATACAACATATTATGGCATTCCAATAACTGTTGGTTATAGAAATAATTTTTAGTGAAGTATAATAGGATGTTCTCCGAGGACAAGCAGGCTGCTTGTTCTCACGACTGGGGTGACGTCCGCGGCAGCCCCCACCAACCGGAAAAAGCTTCGCGGGCGGTCCGCACGCAGGGCACGCCCACCGCGCATGCGCGGCCGTCTTCCCGCCCGTGCGCGACCGTTCCCGCCAGTCCTTTTCTTTCCGCGCCTGGAGAGAGTCGTGCTACTGCCGCTCTCTCTTCGTCAGCCCCGGAAAGCCGTCGCGTTTACGCGAATTCTGTTTATTTTTCGTTTAGTTTTGATTGCCGCGCGCTCCGAATTCCTTTTCAAAAAAAAAAAAAAAGAGAGCACGCGCTCTATTTTCCCTCGTTTTCGAGCGGGGGCGTCGCGCTGCGGCCTTGTGGCCGCGCGGTCGATTACTTTTTCGAGGTGTGATTACCGCCACCATCAACGACTTTAACTTCGCCGACGCGATTTTTCCGTCGATGTCCTCGAAACCGAGTGGATTTAAGAAGTGTGGTTGGTGCGGCCGGCCGATCTCGCAGACCGACACCCACGCTTGGTGCCTCCAGTGCCTCGGGCCGGAGCACAATATCAAGTCGTGTTCTCTGTGTCTTGGTCTCCGGAAACGGACTCAGGTTGCGAGGCAAGTTCTGCGGGACCGTCTTTTTGGAACTTGCGCCGGCCCCTCGACGTCGACCTCGACGGCATCGGTATCGAAGGCCGGTTCTTCGGTACCGGTATCGATGCCCGAGAAATCGGCACCGATGGCATCGACCCCAGGAGCACAGGTCCCGTCGGCCCGCCGGTCCTCCGGCGAGGGTAGGGGTGAGAGGCCGCGTGGGCAATCGGCCCCGGTCACTCCCTCGGCCCATGGCCCTCGGGACCGAACCCTGTCTGACCCGGTTCCTCGGGACCGAGGGGGATCGACCTCCTCCTCCTCCATGCCACCTGGCACCGATGACGGGCACCGCAAGAAATCTAAAAAGCGCCGTCATCGGTCACCTCCCATGCATCCAGCTCTCGGTACCGGAGAGGAGTCGACGCCGAAACGTCCGCGTCGAGAGGAAAGGTCCCCCTCGGTAGTGGAGGTACCGACACGTCAGGGTCCCAGCACTTCGGTGCAGTCTCCTGGACCCGACCAGCTTCCGGCACCGACGCCTCTACCGGCCCCCCCGTCTTTCCCGGCAGCGGGCCTGGACGAGTGCCTCCGAGCCATCCTTCCGGGGATCCTGGAAGGGCTGATGCGCCAGGCTGTGCCGGCGCCAGGGGTGCTTGCGCCCTCGGCGCCGTTGATTGTGGCGCCGGCGAGCTCTAGCCCGGTGCCGAGGTCGTCGACAACGCCGCCGCTTGCGGCGCCGGTCTCGACCGCCACACAGGTGGACTCCCCGTCGATGGAGGGAGCTTCGTCCCCGCCGGCGCGGGAGTCCACCGCTCGACGACACCGAGGCCTCGGTGCCTCTCCGTCGAGCCGGGCCCGGTTAAGGACTCAGCTACATGAGCTCATGTCCGATACCGAGGAAGAGGCCTCGTGGGGGGAAGAGGAGGACCCCAGATATTTCTCCTCAGAGGAGTCTGCGGGTCTTCCCTCGGACC
Source organism: Microcaecilia unicolor (assembly GCF_901765095.1). Lineage (NCBI taxonomy): Eukaryota > Metazoa > Chordata > Amphibia > Gymnophiona > Siphonopidae > Microcaecilia > Microcaecilia unicolor. The sequence continues at coordinate 489,600 of NW_021963679.1, read as the reverse complement.
CCACGCCTTCACCAGAGAGGAAGCTCTCGCCTCCTGAGAGCCTCTCTTTTGCCTCCTTTGTAAGGGATATGTCTATTTGCATTCCCTTCCCCGTGGTCTCTGTGGATGAGCCGAGGGCTGAGATGCTCGAGGTCCTCGACTATCCATCACCACCTAGAGAGTCCTCCACGGTGCCGTTGCACAATGTCCTCAAGGAGACACTGCTTCGGAACTGGATGAGACCGCTATCTAATCCCATCATCCCCAAGAAAGCAGAGTCCCAGTACAGAATCCACTCGGACCCAGAGTTAATGCGGCCCCAATTTCCCCATGACTCGGCGGTTCTGGATTCTGCTCTCAAGAGGGCACGGAGTTCGAGGGATACCGCCTCGGCGCCCCCGGGGCGGGAGTCTCGCACTCTGGACTCGTTTGGGAGGAAGGCCTACCAATCCTCCATGCTCGTGACCCGCATCCAGTCATACCAGCTCTATACGAGCATCCACATGCGGAACAATGTGAAGCAATTGGCGGACCTGGTCGATAAGCTCCCGCCGGAGCAGTCCAGGCCTTATCAGGAGGTGGTCAGGCAGCTGAAGGCGTGCAGAAAGTTCCTGTCCAGGGGTATCTATGACACTTGTGACGTGGCATCTCGTGCTGCGGCCCAAGGTATAGTGATGCGCAGGCTCTCATGGCTGCGTGCCTCTGACCTGGACAACCGCACCCAGCAGAGACTGGCCGACGTCCCTTGCCGGGGGGATAATATTTTTGGTGAGAAGGTCGAGCAGCTGGTGGACCAACTGCATCAGCGGGAAACCGCCCTCGACAAGCTCTCCCACCGGGCGCCTTCAGCATCCACCTCAGCAGGTGGACGTTTTTCCCGGGCCCGGCAGGCTGTGCCCTATTCTTTTGCAAAGCGTAGGTACACCCAGCCGGCCCGAAGGCCTCGTCAGGCACAGGGACAGCCCCAGCGCGCTCGTTCTCGTCAACAGCGTGCGTCTAAGCAGCCCCCTGCGCCTCCACAGCAAAAGCCGGGGACGGGCTTTTGACTGGATCCACGGGAACATAGCCGCCCTCAAAGTGTCCGTACCGGACGATCTGCCGGTCGGAGGGAGGTTAAAATTTTTTCACCAAAGGTGGCCTCTCATAATCTCCGACCAGTGGGTTCTCCAAATAGTGCGGTGCGGATACGCCCTGAATTTGGCCTCCCTGCCACCAAATTGTCCTCCGGGAGCTCAATCCTTCAGCTCCCATCACAAGCAGGTACTTGCAGAGGAACTCTCCGCCCTTCTCAGCGCCAATACGGTCGAGCCCGTACCACCCGGGCAAGAAGGGCAGGGATTCTATTCCAGGTACTTCCTTGTGGAAAAGAAAACAGGGGGGATGCGTCCCATCCTAGACCTGAGAGGCCTGAACAAATTCCTGGTCAAAGAAAAGTTCAGGATGCTTTCCTTGGGCACCCTTCTGCCAATGATTCAGAAAAACGATTGGCTATGTTCCCTGGATTTAAAGGACGCATACACTCACATCCCGATACTGCCAGCTCACAGACAGTATCTCAGATTCCGCCTGGGCGCACGGCACTTTCAGTATTGTGTGCTGCCCTTTGGGCTCGCCTCTGCCCCACGAGTGTTTACAAAGTGTCTCGTGGTGGTAGCGGCGTACCTACGCAAGCTGGGAGTGCACGTGTTCCCATATCTCGACGATTGGCTGGTCAAGAGCACCTCGGAGGCAGGAGCCCTCCGGTCTATGCAGTGCACTATTCAACTTCTGGAGCTGCTGGGGTTTGTGATAAATTACCCAAAGTCCCATCTCCAGCCAACACAGTCTCTGGAATTCATAGGAGCTCTGCTGAATACCCAGACGGCTCAGGCCTTCCTTCCCGAAGCGAGGGCCAACAACCTCCTGTCCCTGGCTTCGCAGACCAGAGCGTCTCAGCAGGTCACAGCTCGGCAGATGTTGAGACTTCTGGGTCATATGGCCTCCACAGTTCATGTGACTCCCATGGCTCGTCTTCACATGAGATCTGCTCAATGGACCCTAGCTTCCCAGTGGTTTCAAGCCACCGGGAATCTAGAAGATGTCATCCGCCTCTCCACCAGTTGCCGCACTTCACTGCTCTGGTGGACCATCCGGACCAATTTGACCCTGGGACGTCCATTCCAAATTCCGCAGCCCACGAAAGTGCTGACGACGGATGCATCTCGCCTGGGGTGGGGAGCTCATGTCGATGGGCTTCACACCCAGGGTCTGTGGTCCCTCCAGGAAAAGGATCTGCAGATCAACCTCCTGGAGCTCCGAGCGATCTGGAACGCACTGAAGGCTTTCAGAGACCGGCTGTCCCACCAAATTATTCAAATTCGGACAGACAATCAGGTTGCAATGTATTACACCAACAAGCAGGGGGGCACCGGATCTCGCCCCTTGTGTCAGGAAGCCGTCGGCATGTGGCGTTGGGCTTGCCAGTTCGGCATGCTCCTCCAAGCCACATACCTGGCAGGTGTAAACAACAGTCTGGCCGACAGACTGAGCAGAGTCATGCAACCGCACGAGTGGTCGCTTCATTCCAGAGTGGTACGCAAGATCTTCCGAGAGTGGGGCACCCCCTCGGTGGACCTTTTCGCCTCTCAGACCAACCACAAGCTGCCTCTGTTCTGTTCCAGACTACAGGCCCATGGCAGACTGGCGTCGGATGCCTTTCTCCTCCATTGGGGGACCGGCCTCCTGTATGCTTATCCTCCCATACCTTTGGTGGGGAAGACCTTACTGAAGCTCAAGCAAGACCACGGCACCATGATTCTGATAGCGCCCTTTTGGCCCCGTCAGATCTGGTTCCCTCTTCTTCTGGAGTTGTCCTCAGAAGAACTGTGGAGATTGGAGTGTTTTCCGACTCTCATCTCGCAGAACAACGGAGCGTTGCTGCACCCCAACCTTCAGTCCCTGGCTCTCACGGCCTGGATGTTGAGGGCGTAGACTTCACTGCGTTGGGTCTGTCTGAGGGTGTCTCCCGTGTCTTGCTTGCCTCTAGGAAGGATTCCACTAAAAAGAGTTACTTTTTCAAATGGAGGAGGTTTGTCGTTTGGTGTGAGAGCAAGGCCCTGCACAGAACCTGCTTGAATACCTTCTGCACTTATCAGAGTCTGGCCTCAAGACCAACTCAGTAAGGAATCACCTTAGTGCGATTAGTGCTTACCATTATCGTGTGGAAGGTAAAGCCATCTCTGGAGAGCCTTTAGTAGTTCGATTCATGAGAGGCTTGCTCTTGTCAAAGCCCCCTATCAAGCCTCCTACAGTGTCATGGGATCTCAACGTCGTCCTCACCCAGCTGATGAAACCTCCTTTTGAGCCACTGAATACCTGCCATCTGAAGTACTTGACCTGGAAGGTCATTTTCTTGGTGGCAGTTACTTCAGCTCGTAGGGTCAGTGAGCTTCAAGCCCTAGTAGCTCATGCTCCATATACCAAATTTCATCACAACAGAGTAGTGCTCCGCACCCACCCAAAGTTCCTGCCGAAGGTGGTGTCGGAGTTCCATCTTAACCAGTCAATTGTCTTGCCAACATTCTTCCCCAGGCCGCATACCCGCCCTGCTGAACGTCAGTTGCACACATTGGACTGCAAGAGAGCATTGGCCTTCTACTTGGAGCGGACACAGCCCCACAGACAGTCCGCCCAATTGTTTGTTTCTTTAGACCCAAACAGGCTAGGGGTCGCTGTCGGGAAACGCACCATCTCCAATTGGCTAGCAGATTGCATTTCCTTCACTTACGCCCAGGCTGGGCTGGCTCTTGAGGGTCATGTCACGGCTCATAGTGTTAGAGCCATGGCAGCGTCAGTGGCCCACTTGAAGTCAGCCACTATTGAAGAGATTTGCAAGGCTGCGACGTGGTCATCTGTCCACACATTCACATCACATTACTGCCTCCAGCAGGATACCCGACGCGACAGTCGGTTCGGGCAGTCGGTGCTGCAGAATCTGTTTGGGGTGTAAATCCAACTCCACCCTCCAGGACCCGAATTTATTCTGGTCAGGCTGCACTCTCAGTTAGTTGTTCTTCGTAGGTCAATTTTCTGTTGTACCCTCGCCGTTGCGAGGTTCAATTGACCTGGGTTCTTGTTTTGAGTGAGCCTGAGAGCTAGGGATACCCCAGTCGTGAGAACAAGCAGCCTGCTTGTCCTCGGAGAAAGTGAATGATACATACCTGTAGCAGGTGTTCTCCGAGGACAGCAGGCTGATTGTTCTCACCTACCCTCCCTCCTCCCCTTTGGAGTTGCGTTTTCATCTTTTGCTTGTCATTCAACTGGCGGGAACGGTCGCGCACGGGCGGGAAGATGGCCGCGCATGCGCGGTGGGCGTGCCCTGCGTGAGGACCGCCCGCGAAGCTTTTTCCGGTTGGTGGGGGCTGCCGCGGACGTCACCCCAGTCGTGAGAACAATCAGCCTGCTGTCCTCGGAGAACACCTGCTACAGGTATGTATCATTCACTTTAATTGTGATTATGCTGCTTGATGCTTTCATAGACATGCCTGTTTTTCTTTACAGTGATCTTATAGACTTGATTATCAGTGCACCTGTCCTTGCCATTGAGATTTTAGGAGATGAGGTTGTATCTTCATGGAAAAAGTTAATGGGCCCTTCAGACCCTAGTATGGCTCGAAGCGAGTCTCCAGGCAGTATCAGAGCAAAGTTTGGCACTGATGGAACAAAAAATGCAGTTCATGGCTCTGATTCTGTTGCATCGGCTGCCCAAGTGAGTACATTGATCATTTTTTATTATTATTCTACAAGCCTGAAAGCTATCAAAGTGGTGTACATTCATATGCAATAGGTATTTTTCTGTCACTGGAGGGTTCACATTCTAAGTAAGGTCTTTCACTAAAGAAGAGCACATGTTATCATAGGATCCATTTTATTCCTATGGGCCCTGCTGCAGATAACTTGCGCTAATCTTTCGTAAAAGACTCCCTGAGTTTGTACCTGAGAGAATGGAGGGTTAAGTGAGTTGCCCAAGATCCACAAGAAGGTGCAGTGGGATTTGAATTCCCCTGGTTCTAAGCCTGCTGCTCTAACCAGTAGGCTACTCCTCCACTCCTAAAGCACAATATTCTAGAATCAGAGCTAGATGGGGGATGGCACGGGCAGCAGCCCCAGGATTCAGGCTTCTTTTCACTTTCCTGCATGGAGTATTAAGAATATAAGAACATAAACATTGCCATACTGGGACAGACCAAAGGTCCATCAAGCGCAGTATCCTGTTTCCAACAGTGGCCAATCCAGGTCACAAGTACCTGGCAAGATCCCAAAACAGCAAAACAGATTTTATGCTGCTTATCCTAGAATATGCAGTGGATTTTTCCCAAGTCCATCTTAATAATGGCTTATGGAATTTTCTTTTAGGAAATTATCTAAACCCTTTTTAAACCTTTCAAAGGTAACTGCTTTTACCACATTCTCTGGCAACGAATTCCAGAGTTTAATTACATGTTGAGTGAAGAAATTGGAATAAGTAAATTTAACTTTCTTGCATTTACTGTGGGTTATACTGTGAGATATCAGAAATGAACTAATTCACCATAATCAGGCATGCCCCTCTGCTTATCAGACATATCACATGGTATAGGCTGGGCTTAGCTGTTCCCTACAGTGGCCTCTGTTGTTGGCTTGCTTGTTGCATAGCAGTTGCAATGCCATACTTTCTAGCAGCAGCAATTTCATGCTTAGGACTAGGTTTGTAGCATTCTTACTGTGGTAGCAGAAATGTGTAAAAAGTCAGCTTCCTTAAGGAAGAGATGTGTTGGAATAATTGGGCTTCAGTTTGGACAGGCAGCAGTGGAGCTCTGCTAACAACGGTGTTGTTTTATGCACTACTATAACAAGGAAATCCTTCATGCCTAGAATGTAGAGTGACATTTAGCGGAAAGTTCTATAATTACTGCCTTTCTTCCTTGTATGTTTGCAAAATTTGCTACCAATATGTATGTGTTGGAGCCTTTTATGAAATACTTGCCTAGTTTTACACAAGTGGATATTAATCACCCATTTAGCCACATGTACAACTTATACATTTATCCTCCATATGTCATCTCTTAATCCAAACAACTAGTAGGCAATATTGACTCTAATGCAAAAGGTCCCTACAGAAACACAGAGGTTTTGAGCAGCACAATGACTGTATAAAGTTAATGGATAATCTATGTGATTAATTTTGTGAAGATTCTTAAATTCTGTCCATCCAAGTCAGGTTGCTGAAAATAAACCATTTTGGTGCATGAAATACCATTTTGCATGCGTAAATAGGTTCTTATAAAACTAAATCATGCTTAAAAAGTTCAGACAGTGCAAGTCAGTTTTGAGTAGTATAGTTCATCCCCTTCCAGCAATGCAAATTTGCATATTTTTGACAGATGGCCATTCCCACATCTGGTCCTGTCAACCAGTCAGAAGCAAGGACACACCCAAGCCCCACCCACTTCCGGCCTAAGCCCTGCTCATGCCCCATCCCTTTGATGTCACTACAAGTGATATCACGGCCCCACCCCTTTTGCATAAACTCATCCCTAGCCCCACTTTATTTGCATAACTCTACCCCTAACCCTGCCTATTTTGCATATACTTCAAACCCCACCCCTTTTAGTGGCATCACAAGAAGAGACTTCAAAGGATGTAATGTCATAGCCACCCCCCCTTTTCCAAGGCGGCGGCCACCATAGGATACAACATGTCACTTCCTGTTAGGGGCGAAGTTGTGCAAAATAAGTGTGGCTTGGGCAGATCTGCAACAACTCCCGTTAATGTCAAGGGGGGGCAGGGTGTGGGGGGGTGACATCTTTCAGAGGGGTGGGATGTGGGCGGGACTTGGGCATGACTTAATTCTAATTGACTGTTGAGACCAGAAGTGGACATGGCCACCTGTCAAAAATATGCAAATTAGCTTTGACAAAAGCCTGTGAGATACACTACTGCCATACACTCAGTTTCATCATAACAAAGTAGTTCTTAGAACTCACTCAAAGTTCATACCAGAGGTCAATTAAATCTTTTCCACATCATTGAGGAAATAGTGCATATCTGGGAGTGGCCACAGGCCTCTTAAAATGTTACAAACTATACAAAATGCTGCTATCTGTTTTTTTCACTAAATGATTTTTGCATACTACTTCATTCTAAGTAATGACCAACTGGCTTCCAGTGGAGGCCCGAATTATGGTTAAATTAGGTAGTTTAGTATTTAAAACATTGTATGGAGCTATGCCGGGTTATATGATGACATTATATAAGTATATAAGTATTGCCATACTGGGACAGACCAAAGATCCATCAAGCCCAGCATCCTGTTTCCAACAGTGGCCAATCCAGGTCACAAATACGTGGCAAGATCCCCAAAAAGAACAAAACGTTTTAAGCTGCTGATCCCAGAAATAAGCAGTGGATTTTCCCCAAGTCCATTTTAATAATGGTCTATGGACTTTTCCTTTAGGAAGCCGTCCAAACCTTTTTTAAACCCCACATTAATATGCAGACCGTCATATAGGAGACTGGACCTTGTTTAATCTGCTAACATTCCCTAGCCCTAAAGGGTTGTGTTACTGGAAATTATTTCAGACTAGTTTTATGTATCAAGCGACAACATGTTGGTCACAACTTCCAAATGGGATTAAAGCTTTGGTTAAGTAATCTTTAAAAAGATGCTTAAAGCCTATCTTTTTAGAACATACGTATTGAATACAGTGAATTAGCTCTCTTTCTTGTTGATAACTTGATGTATGATCCTAGATGTATGATCCAGTTCCTCTTGTTGTTATTCGCTTTGAACTGTATTTGGTAATAGCGGACTATAAGTTCTGTAACTGTATTCCAGTAGCCATGCAAACTTTGGCATATTGGCTAAATGCCTCTAACAAGTACAGTTAAATGTTATCACATCAGTCACTGTGACTATATGACTCTCAAAGTCTTGCTTTGCTGAATAGCATATACAAAGCAGCAACTTTGTCCTCATGTCATATATAACATAACATAACATACCTTTACTTCACACTAATATTTAGACTACTCCAGAGTCAAAGACGCTGCATTTGTTCTGTGTGTGCTGGCTAACCTTTCATTGTGATTTGGCAACTCACATCTTTTCTTGATCAGGCAACTCTAGATATTCAGTTCATAGACAGATGAGCAGCCCTCAGCTTATGAGTCACTCACTTGTGTGCCTGACTCAATTCTGTTTTTGGTAAAAAAAAAAAAAAAAAAAGCATTTTGTCTCACTTTAGGTTGAATTTCCACTGATGCTCCTTGTGATCTTAGGCAAGTCATTTAACCCTCCATTGCCTCAGGTATAAAATTAGACTGTGAACCCTCCAGGGACAGGGAAATACCTTCTGTACCTGAAGGTAACTTATCTTCGGCTACTACTGAAAAAGGTGTGAGCAAAATCCAAATTAATAATACTAATTAATGTAGAAAGCAGGATTGACCAAGCCACAATTCCTCCCAACTCCCCAAGAGTTTAATTCCTTCTTGAGCTGTAGAATGAACTGAGGTATTGAGAAGACTGCTGCATATAAGAAGGGGCTGTACATACTCAGAACCTTATACTTAGTTCTGAGTTCTGGGAGAAGTGTTCCCTTGCAGTAGGCCTGATCATTCTTGTTAACACCCGTTACAGGTATGAAACAGTGTTTTCCTTTTCAGAATTACTGCACTGAGACTACATGCACAAAGTTCCACATGCTTTTTACAATGTACCAAATTTTGTAGAAAAATTGCATGTATACTTTAAATATCCAAAATTAAGTGGATAAATCCAATCTCCTCCTCTGCTCTGCCCTTTGGAACTCCTCTGCAATTGTGGGTAACGTATGTGAGAAGTAGCATTACGCATGTAATTTTACCAGCGTATATTGTATGTTCTGGGCAATTTTATAACATCAATTCTGTGCATTAATCTCTATTTTATTTGCTTAAATGGCAATTAAAATTACTCTCATATTGAAGAACTCAAGCCTGAGGAAGGATCCCTAAGGAACTCCATTAATTGCCTTTTTGTTCTCAGAAAAGATTTTGATGCTGGGGAGTGTTTATCTTTCTGCCCTCTCCAAGGTATAAAGGTACTAGTTACCTGTAACCTGGAATGTCCGGACTCCAGGAATTATGATCCTAACACCACCAGGTGGAGAGGCAGAAAGACACAGAAGGCTATAGTAATGTGAGAATAATGAGTAATTGTTTATTACACTTACCAATCAGGAATACAATTAGAATACGTAATATAATTAATTCTCATATGAGACAGCAACCGGGACACAAACGTGACCTCTGACATTAACTCTCTGATTGCCTCTGTCCAGGATTCTCCTTTTATACCTTTTTCTCCCATAGGCTAGTATTGGAAATACAAAGTCAGCATATTCCAGTAAATTCTAGTAAATTCTATCTTACATAAGCAAAGCTCTTCCTAACATATTTGCTTATCATAAGTAAGGTCAGTAAGGTTATCCTACCTTGCAAAAACCATCTTTCCAGCAACCAAAGTGTCTCTGCTTTCATGGTCAGCAGCAAATTTCCCCTTACATAACTATATTTATGCAGGAGAAAGTAATGTCACCGGTGGAAATGACTGCCTAGCTGTTGCGCTCCTCTGAACTCCACCATTTTCAGCTATAATTAGCACCGTGGTTGACAATTATTTTGCTTTTCCTTGGTTGCGATTACTTGTGGATTACAACAAGCTGATGGCGGGCCGCAAAGGAAAGCCTGATTTGAAGGCATTTGCTTTCGAGCCGTCAGCCCCGCAGGAACAGTCCACTTGCAATTTGGCGTCGGAACATGTGGAACTCCCCGAGTCAGGTGATGCAGGAGAGAATCTGCAGATGGATGAGGATGCTCGTCCGGTGGGGCGAGGTGAACTTTGGGAACTGAAAGCTGCCATGATGTGCATTAAGCAGGAATTAACATCAGGATATGGAAAGTCTTCGCACAGTGGTAGAGGACATGGGCCACAGGCTGAATGGCTGCTTAAATTGGAGGATGGCAAGAATAGAGTATGTTATAATAATTTGCGTGCTCGTGGTGTGCCAGAAGTAGGCTCAGACAAGACTATGCAGTCCTTGATGCGGGCTATTTGCCATCAGTTTCTTCAGGCAGCCAATCCGGAGTGTGTACTTCCTGAGATTGAATTTGAATGAGTTCACAGCGCTTTTGGTCCTAGGGTAGGGAAATGCCCCAGAGATCTGATAGCATGATTTTGCGCTTTCCCCAGAATGAGCAAATACTGCAAGCTGGTGGGAGATCGGGGGGGGGGGGGGGGATCACTGAGTGGGCTTTGCTTCCTCTTTGGGCCCTCAGGATGATGGTCTTATAATAGTTGTAGGGATGGAGGGTGAGGGGGGTGAGGATATTACGAGATATGGGTTTTCAGGGGTGGTAGGGTTTTTTTTATTGGGGGAACAGTTTTTTTTTTTTTTACTATGCTGGATAGGGTGGTCAGGCTTAATTATGTTTTATGTAACGTTGGCATGTTATCTTTTTGTTTCATAACTGGGTTCAACTTGGCTTACTCTGTTTAACTTGAATGTGAGAGGTCTGAATATTCTGCATAAGTGCCAATTTCTTTTTAAAGCGGTTGATAGAGTTCATGGTGGGGTGGGTTTCATCCAGGAGACACACCTTAAGCCCTCTCATGACCATTTGCTCTCTCACAAAAATTATTCTCATATTTATTTAGCATCCAATAAAAAGGGTACCAAGACTAATGGGGTGGGTATTAGTCTTGCACGGTCAGTTGACCCTAAGGTTAAAGATATCATCCGGGATAAAAATGGGGTGTTATTTGCTATTGGAGGTTGAAATTCATCAGATCATTTATATTTTGCTAAATGTGTATGTGCCTAATGTGAATCAGAAAGCTTTCTTTGAGGAAATAGACTGCTTGCTATGGGATAAAGTAGAAGGTCACCTATTGAATTAAGCTATAATGTCCAGATAAATATTTTACTTAGCTTTTGAGATATGTCTGTTCTTCATCTCTCAATGTGTCTTAATTCTATGTCCAGCAATGGTCAAAGTTTCACAGCCTTCGTCAGGGTCCATGGAATATAAGCTCACTGTACAGCTCTGCTTCTTGCATTCTTGAATGCAAATATTTATATGGACATTATAGCTTAATCCAATAAAAATTTTGAGAGGTTTTTCAGCCAATGATGACTTCATGAACTCCTAGAAGTGATCAACTGTAAGGCTAAGAAGGAGTCAGTTGAGGCTTTACCTCTCATTTTTAACAAGATTGGAGAAATTTAGTATGTTGAAAAGTCTGACATATACTCATTTGTAGAGGATTATTTTGAAGTTGTATTTTTGAAGCCTGACATAAGCGTGATCAGGGCCTGGCGTCTTTGCTTGCATAACTGGACAGGCTTCATGGTGACCTTTGCCTACAAACAGGAGGATGGACTGTAGAGATTCCCCATCTATAGCAAAAGCTTTTACCATGTTTATCACATGGTTCATTTGGAGGGGAAAGAGCTGCCCAGCTTGGATTCCAGGGAGGCTGAACTACTGTTATCCCAAATTACGGAAGATGAGACACTGTGGGCTATTAAGTCCCTCCCTCTGGTTAAGGCACCAGGCCTCGATGGCTATACTAATCACATTTACAAGTGTTTTAAGCACTTTTTGGTGAAACCCTTGACAGAGGAATTTAATAGCTTGCAAAGGGGTGAGGGAGGGGGAATTGCCTCTTTCTTGGTGCTTGGCAGGAGTCATCCTTATTTTGAAACCTAGAAAAGATCTCACCCTATGTGGGTCCTATAGGCCAGTTTCCCCTTTGGGCTCAGACTATAAGATATTCACCGAGATTTTAGCTCATAGATTGCAAGCTCAGATGAGTAAATTGGTGGGTGATGATCAAACTGGATTTATTGAGGGATGCCAGACCATTGACAATATTAGGCATGTGCTACATTTGATCTGGTCTGCTTGGGAGGCTGGCAACCAGGCCCTGTTGCTGGGGATTGATGCGGAAAAAGCCTTTGAGAGGGTGTCCTGGCCATATTTGCTTGGCATCTTGTTGAGGTTGGGGGTGACAGGCCACTTCTTAGTTTGGATACGATCCATTTATAATAAGCCTTTAGCTTATCTACAGATTAATGGGGGGAATGCAGGTAACTTTGAACTCTATCGGGTGACCCATCAGAGTTCTGCTCTCTCACCGCTCCTATTTGCCCCGGCAATGGAACCTTTGGCCCAAGAAATACACCAAAACAGGAATATTTGAGGGATTCATATCAAGCTGTTGCTCTTTACAGATTATGTCCTCTCGACCCTCACCAAATCACGTATTTCCCTATCGGGCGTGCTATCTGTCTTTACAAATTATGGTGAGATATCAGGTTTTAAGATTAACACGACTAAGTCGGAAATTTTGAATATATCAAAAGATTCCCAGGAGTGTTCTTGGTTGAAAAGACAGTTTCCTTTTCGCTGGGCTTCCTCTGTCATGCTTTATTTGGGGATCAATCTCACAGCTAGCAGGGGTTCTCTGTATGAGGCAAATTATCCCCCGCTCCATCGGGCTATCTGGACTGTCTTGGAGCACTGGGAGAATCTACATCTGTCATGGTTGGCCCGGGTTCATGTGTGAAGATGATGGAGCTTCCGCAGCTGCTCTTTTTATGGCTTTTCCGATTCTTGTACCAGATACATTTTTTCGTTCCCTTAGCTGCAGGGTTTTCCAGTATATCTGGAGAGCCCCTGAAAGTGCAGAGGTTGGTGAAGTACCTGCCCAAAATGTTGAGGGGAATGGCAGTTCCACTTTTCAATGTTATTATCAAGCAGCCCAATTAAAATCCTTTTTAGCCTGGCACAAAGATAGTCATAAAAGTAGGGTACGGATAGAATGGGGCCCATATTCCCTGGCCTTGTTTGCTCAGTTCCCTTGGCTTCCATTGGGGGAATTACAGGCAATGGCTAGGGCTGTGCGAACCCGTATTTGCAACTTACTCTGTATTCCTGGATCCGTACTCAAGCATGTTTACTAAGAGATCGGGTTTACTTTCATGCCACCCCCTTGGTGGTGGTGCAGGGTTTTCCCTTGGGCACCTAGGACCCCCGATATCGGGCTTGGGTGGTCAGAGTTTGTTTAACTATAGACAGGTATCTGATTTTATTCGTAGACGAGCACTTCGGGACTTGGAACAAGCTCCTAGAGTGGGCTGTTAATGGCAGTAATGAGCGAGAGTGTGTCTCTCAGTTTTACAGTGCTTTGAGCAACCCACTCCCCCCCCCCCCCCCATTAAATATATCTCTATATGGGAGGGATTGTTAGGCACTACATATACTTTAAGGTTTGGGATGCCGTTTGTAAGTACCTTCTTAAGATATCTATAGGCAGCAATTTAGTAGAGAATAGCTATAAAATGCTTTAGCAATGGTATCTCACTCCTGTCTGCTTACATGAAATGTATGATGCAGTTTCAGATGCCTGTTGGCTGGCCTGTGGTTATAGGGGTACCTTTGCTCACTTCTGGTGGACTTTACCATTGGTTGTGATCTATTTGGACATGGTATTTGCTTTGATATCTGATATCATTGGGTTGCCTCTCCAGAAATCTATCTAAATATTAAGCTGCAGGAGGTTCTGGGGAAGTATGTTCATTTAGTTTTCCATATTCTCACTGCAGCCCAGCTGCTGCTGGCAGCGTCCTGGAAACAGCTGTTTCTGCCATTTCATTTGCAAGTCTTGACTAAAGTGAACATTCTTTGCAGGATGTTTTGCCTTACAGTGCTGCATCATAATCACTTATTGCATTTTACCCGAATCTGGGACCCTTATGTTAAATGCCAAGACTCTAAAACTGTTTGAGTTTTAATGTACCTAAGAGTGCAGGTATAGCTTGTTAGTTCTCTTTGTAGGGAATGTTCTTATTGGACATGTGGAGAAGGATGTTGTATTCTCTTTTTTTAGACAAAATGTTAATAAAAATATTTGGGGAAAAAAAGAAAAGGTTTTGATGCTCTGCTAAGATGTATGGTGCTCTTTTTATGAGGTTTAATGAAACTGTATAAAAATAAGCTAAGGGCATTTGGTAAATCTAAAATGAGAACTTGAAAGGGTTGCAAAGAGAGTCCAGACACACCAAATTCTAAAGCCTGGATTTTAAAAAAATGTTGATTTTGGCTAAATGGGAAACTACTTTAAGGAGATGAAGCCTCATTTGGAATACAGCACTCAGTTTTAGAAGTTGGAAAGAGATAAGGGAAGTAACATAGTAAATGACGGCAGAAAAAGACCTGCATGGTCCATCCAGTCTGCCCAACAAGATAAACTCATATGTGCTACTTTTTGTGTATACCTTACCTTGATTTGTACCTGTCCTTTTCAGGGCACAGACCGTGTAAGTCTGCCCAGCACTATCCCCTCCTCCCGCCACCGGCTCTGCCACCCAATCTCGGCTAAGCTCCTTAGGATCCATTCCTTCTGAACAGGATTCCTTTATGTTTATCCCACGCGTGTTTGAATTCTGTTACCGTTTTCATTTCCACCACCTCCCGCGGGAGGGCATTCCAAGCATCCACTACTCTCTTTGTGAAAAAATACTTACTGACATTTTTCTTGAGTCTGCCCCCCTTCAATCTCATTTCATGTCCTCTCGTTCTACCGCCTTCGCACCTCCGGAAAAGGTTCGTTTGCGGATTAATACTTTTCAAATATTTGAACGTCTGTATCATATCACCCCTGTTTCTCTTTTCTTCCAGAGTATACATGTTCAGGTCATCAAGTCTCTCATAGGTCTTGTAACGCAAATCCCTTACCATTCTCATAGCTTTTCTTTGCATCGCTTCAATTCTTTTTACATCCTTTGCAAGGTACGGCCTCCAAAACTGAACACAATACTCTTATACCAACGACTTATACAGGGGCATCAACACCTCCTTTCTTCTGCTGGTCACACCTCTCTCTATACAGCCTAACAACCTTCTAGCTACGGCAACCACCTTGTCACACTGTTTCGTCGCCTTCAGATCCTCAGATACTATCACCCCAAGATCCCTCTCCCCGCCTAACACTTACGTCTCCCGAGGATTTCTATTCCCTAAGTGCATCACTTTGCATTTCTTTGCATTGAATTTTAATTGCCAAACCTTAGACCATTCTTCTAGCTTCCTCAGATCCTTTTTCATGTTTTCCATTCCCTCCCACTCTGTTACAGATCTTAGTATCATCCGCAAATAGGCAAACTTTACCTTCTAACCCTTCGGCAATGTCACTCACAAATATATTGAACAGAATCGGTCCCAGCACCGATCCTTGAGGCACACCACTACTCACCTTTCCCTCCGAGCGAATTCCATTCACCACCACCCTCTGGCTTCTGTCCGTCAACCAGTTCCTAATCCAGTTCACCACTTCGGGTCCTATCTTCAGCCCATCCAGTTTATTTAAGAGCCTCCTGTGGGGAACCGTGTCAAAAGCTTTGCTGAAATCTAAGTAGATTACGTCCATTGCTCATCCCTGATTCAATTCTCCTGTCACCCAATCAAAGAACTCAATGAGATTCGTTTGGCACGATTTCCCGTTGGTAAAACCATGTTGTCTCGGATCTTGCAACTTATTGGCTTCCAGGAAATTCACTATCCTTTCCTTCAGCATCGCTTCCATTACTTTTCCAATAATCGAAGTGAGGCTTACCGGCCTGTAGTTTCCAGCTTCTTCCCTATCACCACTCTTGTGAAGAGGGACCAAACTACCTTTAAATCCTTATAATTCTTCTAAAGTCAGGAGAAAGTAATTAACTTGAATGATTAACTGCATAAATTAATTGTGCTAAGCCACAGTAATGCCGATATTAAGGATTTATTTGAATTTCACATTTTCTTTTCTCCAAGGAGTTGGAGTTTTTCTTTCCCTCAAACGGAGGATGTGGCCCATCAAACTCTGCAAAGTTAACAAACTGTACCTGCTGCATTATTAAACCTCATGCTGTTTCTGAAGGTAAGCTTACTCCCCCCATGCATAAAACAAAGTTAAGATAAAGATTATGAGAAAGTAATTGGCCAGTTGAGTGCCTTCAAGGCTTATATCAGACTGCCTTCATTTCAGAAGAGAGTCTCATGTGCGACTGTTGTCAGAACTGTGCTGTGTTCTCTCTTCAAACTTAAGATAGAAATGACATTCAGGACTGTGTTTGCTCTTTTGGGTGGCTTAAGTTGCTTTCTTATAATGTGTAGCTTTCTGGTTCTGATATTGGAAGGATGTGGGCAAACTGAAATCCAGAGGAAACTTGTTAGCCAGTTGAATTGTTCAGTGTTTCTCTCCTTTTATGGAATCTTCTAAGAAAAAGTGGAATATCAAACACATAGCTAAAGAGACATTATCTTGAAATTAAAAACAGTTCATACATATGGGTTTTAAAATGTATGAATATCTCTATTTCTTGTGCAGGGAGAATGAAGGCTGTCCCTGCTAAATAACTGCTGGCCTCACAGGTGAAGTCATCATTGATATGGCCAGCTATTTTAAAAACTTGTTCTGGGCTCTGATTGGTCCAGGAGCTTAATTTCATCTAGAATGTACAGGCTTTTGATCCAGTCTTAGCCAGGGGTAACCAGAGAATTATATTGAGGGCACGTGCTAGACATTGTGTACTTTGATTACCTTTAATAGGAGACATATAAATACATGAAACAGCCTAAGGAGCTCCCTGAAAGTGATGGATTAGGTTAAAAATTGGTTGATTAACAGAAGACAGAGTATAGTGGTAAATGGAATTCACTTAGAGGAAGGAAGAGAAGTAGCAGTATAGTGCTTAGAGCAGCAGGTGCTTCTTGTTATTTGGGCAAATCTCGTAACTCTCCATTGCCTTAGATTGTAAGCCCCCTAGGGACAGGGAAGTAGCTACTGAACATGAATGTAATTCACCTTGAACTACTACTGGAAATGTGTGAGCCAAATATTAAAAAAAGAAGTTTGCTCACTATCTTTGTGAGCAATGTTGTAGAAGAGTTAGAAGAAAGTATTTGCCTTTTGCAGATGACACAAAGTTCTGAGAAAGTAGTCAGAATGAGAAGCAATTTGAAAAACGTTATCATCTACGAGCATATGTTATTTTGTGTCTTCAGGTGTGTCCCACCCCTGCTAGCATTGAATGCAAAGAGGGATTTTTTATTATATAAAATAAGTACCCCTCTAAAAGTCTGAAGGAAGGTCATATTCTAATTTTATGATGATGTAATATGGAATATTCAAATTCTTCTGAAGGAATGGTTTTGGAATTTTTGGAATTCTTTCTGCCTTCCTGCAGAGGAGCTGGAATTCGTGGAAAATTCATCTGGACTTGTGAAAATGGGTCTCTAAGTTGAGATGTTCTTTGAGCAAAGGATCAGAAGTTTTTTTGGTTTTTTTTTCTTCCTGTGACAAAACAGTGGATTTTAAGCCTGTAACTTGTATTAATTATTTCTTGAAATGTATTTCTCTAGTTTGACCAGCAAGTGGTGCATGTTTATTTTTAAAGCTGTTATTAAGAACTGACCATTCCTTCTTTAGTTAACACAGATAAGAGGTAACCTGCATTGATGTGACCATCTATTTTAAAAACTTGTTGTTCTGGGCTATGATTGGCCCAGGAGCTCATTTTCATTTAGAATATACTGGCTTTTGCTCCAGTCGTAGCCAGGGAGAAAAGAGAGAGGGACCTCTTTGCTGAGGCCCTGTGAAAAGTGAGCCACTATATGTCCTGATCTCCCCAGGTAGTATTTAGAAAGTAAACAAATGTTTACTTAGTGTTATAATTGGTCCACATTTCAGTTACCTGTTACTGTTTGCTGATCAAACCTTTTCTGTTCATTGTTCTAATTTTTCATGACAACAAACTTTTTTTAGTTTATTGCCTCTGAATTGACTAATAATCCTGGTGGTTTGTGTGTTGGATCTGTGAGTACTTTCCAGGAACTATGGGACCACTGGGAGTGTGGCCCCAGTAACCTAGAAATCACTGGGGATAATTTGAGACTCACCCAGAAATGGTTGGGACTCAGTCAATGTGAGGAGGGTGCTAGTGTAGAGCACAAGTGGCAGGTACAGGCGGACCTGAACTGTGCTGGGGATAGACCCTCTAAGTGGCCGCGGGGTAGCCCCAAGCGGGTGGCTAGGCATTTCGTGACACTCCCTCCCATGCCATGTGTATTGCCAGAGCTTGTGGAATGAGGGGGTGGTCAGAAGGACTGTGGTTGAGATGAAGACTACCATTGAATTTTGAAGACATTTTCCTACCTTACAAATCCCTCCTGGGAAGAGTCAGTACTCAAGGTTGATATTAGAGACTACTATGAGTTTGAGAAGTGAGAAGAGTCTACATGTTTTTTGGAAGCTAGAAGGCTCAAGGAGCCTAAGATAGAAAGAAAAGTCTCAATGGGTCTGAAGAGAGAAAAGAATAGGCTGAAATTCAGGAATCAAGAAGAAAGGAGGAAAGGCTATTGATCTGAATTGAAATCTTCACTTCAGTGCATGGCAGTGATTAAAATGCAAACAGGAATATTAGGAAAGTGATGGAGAATAAAATAGAGTCTATTATAATGCTTCTGTTTTGCTCCATGGTATGACTGCATGTTGAGTACTGTGTGCAGTTCTGGTCGCCTCATCTCCAAAAAGATGTAAAGGAACCAGAAAAGCATGGACGTAGTTTGACTGTTTCATTTGGAGGGGGGCAAAGAATGGGGCGGAGCATATTAGCATTTTCATTTGCATATGTATATATTCAAATGAATATGCTAATATGGAGGAAGGAAGGGAAAAAACCTGTCCCCTCCATCAATCCCTGTTGTCCAACAATTCTCCTCTCTCCCCTGTCCATCCTGTTTCTTTCCATCCCATTCTATCCAGTGTGTCCCTCCCCCCCCTCTCTCCCTTCACAGCATCTACCAAGAACGACAACGTGGATGCAGCAGCTCACAGGTTTGCTTCCTGTGTTTTGAGTGAACAGCGACGGCTGTGCGGGGGAGTGGAAATCGAGATTAACCAAATGGCTTCCTTACTTACAGTGGACTAGATAGGCTGGCTCACTCCACTCCTGAAGCTGCAGCGGCAAACGGGCAGGCGGGATGCACAGAGAGGGCGGGAGGCGAGGGATGGAATCGGGCCTGGCTGCTTGCTGCTGCCTTTACGCCCGCCCGTTCGCAGCTGCAGGCAAGAAGATTCAGTTGTCGTCGTTTGGGGGGGCATTGACCCCCCTCATCCCCCTCCAGTCTACGCCCATGCAGAAAAGTTATTGAAAAGGACAGCCAAAATTATAAAGGGGAAGATACAAGATGGAAGGCTAAACAGATTAGCCTTTTCAGCTGAGATCGGAAACGACAGAGAGGGGATGTAATAGGTGGCTGTAAAATCATGAGTTTGGTGGAACAAGTCAGGACCCTGTCTGGGACACAGGTGGCCTCTAGGACTTTGAGTCATTTTGGTATAAGCAAAGATTGCAAAGTCCATAGAGTAACTTCCAAGGCAAGTTTATTAATACTTGATGTTTATTATAGCATTCAAAACAGTAGAATACCTTGCAATTGTCCATAAACAAGAATCAAACAAAGATAAGAGATCACACAGGAGCAAGGTACACCAGAACAGGAATGGAATTCAGAAGCAGTGGAACAAGGAATCTAGAAACAAGGCCTTGGCACAGGATACAAGGAATGAAAGGTACAGAACAATGACTCACCAAGGAATCAGCCCAGAAATAGGGCAGGTGTATCCCAATCCCTCTGGGTTGGCCCTACCAGGAACAATTAGAACCCCTTAGAGGAGGAGTAAGCTAATTTAACCCTGCATAGCACAAATCAAGCTCTCTATCATGCCTCACAGAATAGATAAATAGGAAACAGTTGCAAACCCTGTCAGAGAGTACAAAGACTCGAGGACACTCCATAAAACTAATAGGTAGCATATTTATATTTATCATAGGAGATATATTTTTACTCAATGTACATTTACACTATGAAATTTATTGGTGGAGGATATGGTCAAAACAGTACTGTTGGGTTTAAAAATGTTTTAGACAAATTCCTGGATGAAAAGTTCAGAAACCATTATGGGGATAGGCATAAAGGAATCCTGTGCAGAAGGAATGGATCCACAGAAGCTTAGCTGAAATTGGGTGGCGGGGGGAAGAGGGGTTGGTGGTTGAGAGGCTAGGATAGGGGAGGGCAGACTTATACGGGGTCTGTGCCAGAGCCGGTGATGGGAGGCGGGACTGGTGGTTGGGAGGCGGGAAATACTGCTGGACAGACTTATACGGTCTGTGCCCTGAAAAAGACAGGTACAAATCAAGGTAAGGTATACACATATGAGTTTATCGTGGGCAGACTAGATGGACCGTGCAGGTCTTTTTCTGCCGTCATCTACTATGTTACTATGTATCTTGGAAGGAGGAGATCATTCTATCTTCTCCATTGGTGTGATGTATAGACCTCCAAATCAGATGGCGGAAATGGACAGAATCTGCCCTAAGAAATGGAAAAGGTGGTAATGAAGGAAGAGGTAGTATAATTCACCTTAAACTACTGTTGGGAGACTTCTGTGTATGGACTGAAATATTCTGTCTGTAGACTCTATAAGAAGTAGAGAGATCATGGGTTCTTTTCAAGGATCTCTACTCAAACGGTGTTGGAACCTCTGATGAAAGGGATGACACTGTATTTGGTACTCACAAACAAAAACAGTGGGATCAATTCTATAACTGGGTGCTTCCATTTAGGCACCTTGAGGGCAGCCAATAGAAGGCTATTATATAACAGAACCTAGGCAAGTAGGTTCCATTATAGAATACTAGCAAAATCCAGTATCGGCTTTCCTAACATTTAGGTCCCTGCACATACCCCAGCCATAGACCTGGCATAATTGCAGGTGCCTAAATGCAGAAAGGATGGCACCCAGTCATAATAGCCCCAACAAAAAAGCCCTGACAAAACAGCCTTGTAACAAAATAACCCTTGACGTTTCACACCTTAAAAAAATAGCCCTTGACAAAATGGCTCCGCCTACAAAACAACCCTTGACAAAATAGCCCCTACACAAAATAGCCCCCTTAACAAAACAGCCCCCTAAGAAAAAAATAACACATCACAAAAAATATAATAAACTACAACTGAAATCTTCACTGATAAAGACTCCTACCAGCATTCAATTGCATAAAGCATATATAAATAAACAACATTCTATAGCTACAAACTGGTATTCATGATCTGCTCTGCTATTTAAAGAAACTATTCTTCCATCATCATTGCTAATTAAAAAAAACAACCCAATATTATCATCATTTTCATAGTCTTACTAACCTTATCCTGTTTGACAAGGTAAGATTATTAGGAAAAATGCAGTCCCATATTCTGGGCAGCCTGATTGGGCCCTTTTGTCAGGGGGCTAACTTGTCAAGAGTTATATTGTGGGCAGGCCATTTTGACAGTGGCTGTTATGTCAGGGACTATTATGTCAGGAGCTTTTGTTGTTTGGAGCTTTTTTGTCGGGACTATTTTGACCAGATACCAGAAAGGACACATGTAACTTATAGTATTCTGGAAGTTAATGTGTAAGTGGGAGCCCTGTCTGTGTCCCATCTGTGTTTTGCCCCATTTTACACTCCCTTTTAAATGCCCACTATGTAGGTTCAATGTGTATTTGTAGAATAGCACTTAGGCATCATTGTGGCATATTTGCATGTATGCACCTATATGTGTGTATGCTAGTATTTTAAACATTTACGTTCATTATGGACATATAAATGTTGGTGCCTAGTTTACAGAATTGCCTTTTATATGTCCAGTGTCTGAGCAGGCGCTCACCTGACCACCAGTGATCATCAAACAGTTTTATTTGTTGTAAGAGCTAAGGTAGGGTCCAGATGCATCAATTCACTCCTAGATTTCAAAAAAATGATAGTGTTAAAAAAATGGGCAGTTACCTTAAGGAAGTAAGGCTTCCTTCTGAAATCAGAGGCTGGAAAGAGCTAAAGGAAATGGAATAATTGTGGATTAAACTATTAAGAGAGGCATAACCAGCAGAAAGGAGGAGATAAAATATCCCCTATATAGCTGATTAGTGAGGCCTTATTTGGAATGGTTATTCAGCTTTCGAAAATGGAAAGACATTGGAAAAATTGAAAACAGTGGACTAAAGTCAAAGGAGCTTGGTAATAAAGCTTTGTGTAAGGAACATTAAAAAAAAGCAAGAAGGAAATTGATATGGTGTATTGTACAATTCAAGGCAGTATGATTTTATCAGAGACTGATCATGTCAGATGAATCTGATTGATCTCTTCAGTTGGGTAACCAGAGAATTATATTGAGGGCATGTGTTAGACATTGTTTACTTTGATTTCAGCAAAGCCTTTAATAGGAGTCTCATGAATAAATTAAGCAGCCTAAGGAGCTCCCTCAAAGTGATGGATTAGGTTAAAATTGGTTGATTAACAGAAGACAGAGTATAGAGGTGAATGGAATTCACTTGGAGGAAGGAAGAGAAGTAGAAACATAGTGCTTAGAGCAGCAGGTGCTTCTTGTTACTTGGGCAAGTCTCATAACTTTCCATTGCCTTAGATTGTAAGCCCCCTAGGGACAGGGAAGTAGCTACTGAACATGAATGTAATTCACCTTGAACTACTACTGGAAATGTGTGAGCCAAATATTAAAAAAAAAAGTTTGCTCACTATCTTTCTGAGCAATATTGTAGAAGAGTTAGAAGAAAACATTTGTCGTTTGCAGATGACACAAAGTTCTGATAGAGTAGACAGAATGAGAAGCAATTTGAAAAAACTAGAAGATTGATCAATTATTTGGCAGCCAAGCTTTAATGTGAAGATATGCAGATTAGTGAATTTGGAGATACGGAAATGGAAAGGTGTTCTCTGTCCTGGTTCATGGACATTAGCCTCTTCCTGATCACATAGATCTCCAGATGATACTGTCTGAATATTTCAAGGTAGTAAATCAGTGTGGTAAGGCAAAAGGTGGTGGCCCAAGTCAGAAAGCTGCTCACTGCATAGTGAACAACAACCATAGAAGAACCAAAGTCCTTTGCACAGATACACAGATAGACAAATACAGCGGGGGGGCGGGGGGGGGTGACACCAAGGATGATGCAGAAATGACACGTCCAATGGACTAAAAAGTTCACATCAAGTGCTTTATTTAAGAACAAATGGAATCGACATGAGTCGTGTTTTGGCCATAGAGGCCTGCCTCAGAAGTCCCTAAATAATACAGAACATTAACAAAAGAAGATTGTCATAAGCAAAAGTATATTTAAAAAGTATAAATAACAGGTGACACAGTTAAATAAAAACTTATGTAGACATATATACACAAATATATATAAAAATATAAATAAATGTAAGGATGACTTAAAGATCATGACACAGTAATAGAGCATATAACTAAAACATTGCATAATGCTTAGATATAAATCTTAATGAACAATCGATCAAAAAGATATATATAAAATATCATAGACAACCATATATTCAGTGCTAAATAAGGTGATTTCAATTACCCCGATATTGACTGGATAAATGTAACATCAGTGCAAGCTAGAAGTGAAATTCCTTGATGGAATCAAGGACTGATTTATGGAGCAGCTGGTTCAGGAGCCAACAAGAGGAGGAACAATTCTAGACCTAATCTTTAGTGGACCGAATGATCTGGTGCAGGAGGTAATAGTGATTATTATTGTGTTCCCCAGTTTGTTAGCCTCTCTAATTTCTGATGACATTTCTACATCTGTCCATTCTGGCCAGGTGGACGGTAGTACACTCCTATCACTATCCGTTTCCCCTTTACACATGGAATTTCAATCCATAAGAATTCCAAGATGTGTTTTGTGTCCTGTAGAATTTTTAGTCTATTCGATTCAAGGCCCTCCTTAACATACAGTGCTACCCCTCCACCAATTCGATCCACCCTATCACTGTGATATAATTGGTATCCCAGTATGACAGTGTCCCACTGGTTATCCTCCTTCCACCAGGTCTCAAAAATGCCTCAGTGCAACCACCTCCTGCAGCAAGTGGTTTTGTGTTGCAGCCCCTTGCTGCAGGAGGTGCAGTAGGGTTACAGTGTTGTCCAGTGGGGAGGGGGAATTGTCTGCAAGACACAAGTTTGTACACCAGGGTTCAGGGGATTGCCCTTCTTGCCTTCACAGACATCATTCTTTTGATGGCCAAGTTGTGCAGTGCCCTTCCCATTGTCAGTGACAGAAATCACTGGTGGTGGTGGGAACGACATTACAAAGGAATGGGTGAAAGGTGAGGTGGACATGGGGACAGAGAGTGCCCCTTCTGTGCAGCATGTGCAGTATTGCAGTGAGTGACAGGAGCTGTGGGACAGGGCAGGGTGGAGGGAGGGGTGCATGTATGTGTAGTCACTCATAGCAGCTCTATATGGAAGGTTTCTGATCATTGGATGTGGACATTAATTAAATTTATGTATGTGCACATATATATTTCTGTGATTACTCATGAATGAAGGAATTCAGTAGGAGCGAGCTTTGATTGATGAGGGAACTGTTACATGTGCTGCTTCAGGAGGGGGTCTTCAGTACCCTGCCCATTTCCAGTGCTGGTACATTCTTGGGACTGTCATGAAGAGGGGGAAGGAAGTGGCAGGCATTGCTGAACACTTATCTTCCTTAGCTTCCCTCCGGATCAGGATTGGATTGATGGTTTGTGCACGCCTACCTGGTCCGATCCAGAGGGACTAAAGGAAAGCAAATTAGCAGGTAAGATCTAATTTCTCCTTGCCAGGGTATCTGTTATTATGGTCCAGGCCCTTATGGAGACATTCCTGGGGGGCAGATGGTGTTGCCATTTGAACCGGCACCTTCTGTACCTTTGGCAGAGCCTGATGAGGAGCTGAGTCTCTGCGCCACTATAATTTAGGCGACCAAAGTGATAAAGGGGATGGGACAACTTCCCTATGAGGAAAGACTGAAACGGCTTGGGCTCTTCAGCTTGGAGAAAAGACAGCTGAGGGGAGATATTAAACTCTGGAATTTGTTGCCGGAGAATGTGGTAAAAGCAGTTAGTTTAGTGGGGTTTAAAAAAGATTTGGATTGTCACAATCGTAGTGGGGGTGGGCCTATGCTGCCACGGCGGTAGCGCAGCTTGTTTCCACCTGGTGTCACAATTGCGGTGCTAGCGCGGCTCCTTCCTACCTGACTTCCGGAGCCAGCTCAGCAGTTCAGGCAGCCGCTGCAGAGATTGTGTGGCTTTCCGGGCAGGTCCAATTTGGCAGTGTGGACAGCTTTCCTGAGTCCTCCCCTTTTTGGAGCGGTTCCTCTCAGACAACAAAATACTTGAAATGTATTAATATAGAAACAAATATTATCTAGAAATAAGGAAACATTAGAGGGTATGAATAGAGGTTGCAGGGTGGTAGACTTAGGAGTAACATCAGGAAATATTTTTTCATACAGATGATGGGGAAAAGCCTCCCTGGTAGAGATGGTAGAGACAAAAACAATAACAGAATTAAAAAAATGTATGGGATCCATAGTGGATCCCTATATAGAAAGAGGTTGTAATCAAAGCAAAATTTAAATGACCTTCATACTTTAATCTGGACATACAGGAGTGCAGGTACAATCTAACTGCCTTGTTGGCCAAACTGGATGGACCGTATAGGTCTTTATCTGCCATTATATGCTATGCTACTATCAGGCTCATTTTCAAAATAGAAAAACGTCTAAAATGTTGCATAAAGTAGCATTTGGACGTTTTTCTCACAAAAACGTCCAAATCAGTATTTTCGAAACTTATTTTTAGACATTTTTCTATGAAGTCCGTCAGAAGTGTGTCCAAATCTAAAGGGGGCATTCCAGGGGTGTGTTCAGGCCGGGACTTGGGCATTCCTAAGACTTAGATGTTTTTCAGCCATAATGAATCAATAAAATAGTCCAGGACTAAAACGTAGACGTTTTGCGCTAGACCTGTTTTTATAACGAATAATTTACAAAAAGGTGCTCTAAATACCCAGATGACCACTGGAGGAAATCAGGGATGACCTTCCCTTTTTCCCCCAGTGGTCACTAAATCCCTCCCCCCCCCCAAAAAAAAAAAAGTGATGAAAAGCATTACTTGCCGGTCTCTATGCCAGCCTCAAATGTTATACTCAGGTCCATTAGAGCAGCAAGCAGATCCCTGGAGTAGTCTAGTGGTGGGTGCAGTGCACTGCAGACAGGTGGACTCAGGCTCCTACCTCCCTCTAACTGTTACACTTGTGGACAAAACTGTAAGCCCTCCAAAACTCACCAGAAACTCACTGTACCCACATATTGGTGGTCCCTTCACCTGTAAGGGCTATGGTAGTGGTGCACAGTTGGGGGTAGTGGGTTTTGGGGGGGCTCAGCAGACAAGGTAAGAGAGCAATGATGAGATGTGTACCTGGGAGCATTTTATGAAGTCCACTGCAGTGCTCCCTAGGGTGCCCTATTGCTTGCCTGGGATGTCAGGGGGACCAGTCTACTAAAAAGGCTGGCTCCTCCTACTTCCCAATGACTTGATTTTGTTTGTTTTGCACTTGGACGTTTGTTTTTTTTTTTTTTTCAAAAATAGACCAAAAAAGAAAATGTCCAAATCGCAAAACCTTTTTCAAAACGGTATTTAAAAAAAAAAAAAAAAAAAGATAAGACGTTTTTTGAAAAATGCCTTCTTTCCTATTCAGGGTTTGGACATCTTTTGCAAAACGCCCGAAGTCGGACTTAGACGTCATATCGAAAATGCCCATCCACGTGTATGGGTACCAGCAGGAGTGATCCCCCAATCTCTCCTGCTTTTGCAGGTGCCAGGTTAAAAATGACATCTGTGATCCCTAGGGTATTACCGCTAGGAGTCAAACTGCCACATAAAGGTCTTTAACTTTTTGCCTTTATGTGACAGCTTGAAACTTAGCAATTAGCACTACATGACTTCTGCTAGGGGTCACAGGTGCCATTTTGAACCCCAACAAATCCCAATCACTCCAGCTCCTGCCAGTACCTCAGTCAGGGAATAGTTGAAGTAGCCCTAGAGTGGAGGGAGTCATGATTGTGGGTCTAGGAGCGATGCTTGCCCCTCTAAGGAAACCTAATAATTTTTCATTTAAAATGATAAGTTGAAGGAATGAAGATACACAATTAAAAATAATTATGGGTTCATAGGGTATGTCGTCCTGAATCTAATCTAATCTTCTTGACCTAGCTAATTTTAGAATCAAGGTGTTTTTTATGAACTGACTCATTACAGCCAGTCTTCATTTACTCGCTAGCCACTGACAAAGAATTTGGAAATTATGTTTGCCTTTATCTTTGGAAGCAAAAGCTTGTGGCTCACTCCTGACTAGAATGCAGAAACATTAGTTGCTAAGCAGCAAATCACCAGAACTTAGCAACCCTAGTACCTACAGCAGTGGGAACTAAATGGCTAAGGGATTCGTTTTCAAAGCACTTAGACTTACAAAAGTTCTAAAGGTTACTATGTAACTTTCTAAGTGCTTTGAAAATACGCCTCCAAGTACTCTACCTAGGAACATTGTAACTGTGTGCCAGAATATAAATAATGTCCTTGGGGTTCAGATAAAGAGCAAGCACCTGAAACTTTAGTTATGAAGCAAGTGGCTGCTACCAGAATGACATAAATTCATGCTCTATAATTGTAAGCCAAGCTGATTGGCCTGAAAGCATAATTTCTAGCATAGTGTCACACAATTTTGGATTGTACAAACTGGTAATATTATTTATTGACAGCTAAATGCTAATTATAGTTCTCTGTAAGCCTCCCCTACTTTGGCTAGAGTCATGAAAATTACATTGAGATAAGATATGATAGTTTTGGAGTGGACTGGGATGAAACAGGACATGAGAACACCTAAGGTCAAAGCAGTCAGCTTAAATAAATGCCATCCTTTCAAAACTGGAATGTTGAACAAGAGTAGAGAGATCATGAAAGGGCTAAATATGAATCAACTAGGAAAAAATGCCCGTTTCTGAAACCAATGAAACGGGCACTAGCAAGGTTTTTCCTCAGAGTGTGTATGTGTGAGACAGTGTGCGTGAGAGTGACTGTATGAGAGAGAGTGAATGTGCGAGTGTGGCGGGCTTGGATGGGGGTTGAACGTTGGGGGGGGGGGGGGAGTAGGGCGATACAGAGATAGAGCGTGAGTGTGCATCTATCCATGTCCTGCATCAGAGTGTGTGTGGGGGGGGGGGGATTGACAGAGGGGGGAGGGGACGGGTGTCTGACAGATCATGTGTGTCACATAGAGATCGTGTGTGTGTGTGTGTGTGTGTGTGCATGTGTGTCAATATGAGAATGTGTGTTGAGAAGTGGTGGGTAGGGGGGAGTATCTGTGTGTGTGTGACTGCATCCTGCCAAGTAATTGCTGCTGTCCCCCGAATTGCCAATGTGGTTTACCATTCTGTACTTCCTGTGTGCACAACCCTGGGTCCAGAGAGAGTGTTTGTGAAAGTGAGTTGAGTGTGTATGTTGTGTGTGGTTTTTGTTTTTTTTTGTGGTTTGGTTTACCTGTTGTGTAGCATCTGCTGTCCTTTTGTCTTCCCTCAGTACAATGTAGGGCCAGGTGTGATGTTGGTGTTTGCAGCTGCAGCAGAATGGCCTTTCTGGCCCTCTGTGCTACAGCTGTAGTGTAGTGGTACTTGTGCTGGAATGTCCTACAGAGAAGGCTGCAGTTGGGAGTAGCGTCGGTCCCAGCCTGCTTGAGGCAGTCTGTTTGGGAGACGGCAGCTGTCATGGGCACAGGGATCGGGTTGCGTCAGTGCGAGTTGGTGGGGGGAAGGGTGATAGAGGCTGGAGGCGCGTTTGGGGAGCGAGAAGCAGCCTTGCCCTGGGGGGTGGAGATTGTTATATGTAAGTGAGAACACAGAGGTGTTGAACGGTAGGTGCTGTGTCGCTCCCTGCTCCCGATTCGCCGGCAGACACCGTTCGCCAGCCACAGCCGTCACCCACCTCCTTTTCCCCGATGGACATTCGCAGGCGGTGGTCGCTGACGGTGGCGGCGCCGACGAACCTGTAACAATCTACACAGATTGGCCGTGGCGTCATCACGGTCGACGCGAGGGTGTGACAGAGACATGGTGAGTAGAGAGGCTTCACCAACACGAAGTTACGAACCCTTCACAGAAGTGGGTGGAGCTTGGGGGCTTCATTCAAACGTTGGGGTTGCAAATTATGTTTGGATGGGGCGTGGCTGGGGGCGTGGCTGAGAGCGGGTGTATGAGTGAGAGTGAGTGGTGCTGACAGGCTACAACAGTACAGGGCTTCAGTGTTTTCCTGCCACACTGTGAGCTTCAGAATTGGAGGTGAAAATTATTTATATAGATGTTCTTTAGATGTCTGTTCCCAGTGGTGTCCTGGAGCCAGCTCGCAAGAACTGGTTGTTAATTTTTGTGATTTTCTGTGAACTGGTTGTTGCTGCAGGGCAAGCCGGTTTGCCGGTAGCCACCCTGGTGGTGTAGTGGATTCTTTGGGGCAGGAGAGATCCCCAGTCTTTCCTGCTCACTGCCGGCGCTGACCATCCTGCTGCTGCATCGCTCTTTAAAAATGGCTGACGAGACTTCAGCTGAAGTCTTGCGAGACCACCCTTGTAAGTCTCGGCAGTCATTTTAAAGAGCATACGGCAGCGGGAGGGTCAGCGCCGACAGCGGGCAGGAAAGACTGGGGATCTTTCCTGCCCTGAAGAATCCATTAGACCACCAGGGTTGCTACCTTCAGGTATGTGCTGGGACCCTGCGGCTCGGGGACCGGGGACGCAGGGAGGAGGCCTGGAATAGGTGAGGTGGGGTGGGGAATGTGAGGAGGATACTGTTAAAAAAAAAAAAAAAAAGATGTATTTTCAAACATGCAGGCTTGTGCATACGGATGTACACAGAGGAAGTATAATAAGGGAATAATGTTTCATAGGTAGAGTAGTAATTTGTTATAATTCGTAATCTGTGTGTCATTTGGAGGGCATGGTTATAGGGACACCCTAACCCTGTTTTATTGTGCAGAGATTTTTTTTTCTCCTGGTAAAGGGCTTCTAAAACAGACATCATGATGTCATGTTATAAGAATCAGGTGCTGAACATTCAGAGTTTCTATCTATCTATTTATTTACTTATTTTTTTATGGCATTTTATCCCACACTAAACAGGAATTAGATGGGAACCAGGGAGCATTTAAAGTCTTTTTTTTTCCTTGGCGAGAGTAATGCATTGCTCCCCCAGGCTCTCTCCCCAGGTATAGCCAGCTCTGCAATTTGGAGGGGAGGTGCAGAGGTCGACTGGGGCCCCACAGTCCACCTCTGCGCCCCCCCCCCCTATATTACAGGGCTGACTATACCCGGGGAGAGAGCCTGTTGTTAAAAATTTACCAGGACACCACTGTCTCTTCTCCTTCAGTTATTAAAGTTTTGCAAACCGATTTAGCAGGTCCGATAAGTAAGTTGCCCCCCTGTTTACCAAGCTACGCGGCAATTCCAATCCAGCCCATTCAAAGTGTATAATTATGGTACAGCCAGAGACCCCCCCACCGGAATGGTGGCGGGCCCAGTCCTAGAGCTCAGGCCATTACAGACCTTGGCTGAGTCAGAAATCTGATGGCTGACATAACTGGGAGCTTACTGGAAAAGTATGGCCTAGTTTGTAGCCCGGATTGAGGCCTAAATAAGCTAAATTAGGAAAAGTTAGGTCAATAGATATGGAAACAAAATGGAGGATTTCAGCACAAAATGGAAGCCGTGTCTGTTGCAAAGTGGGATTTTCTCTAATGTAAGTTAGAAAAACAAGTTGAGAAATGAGACTTTCCTGTGAGCAGGATTGTGGTCAGCCATGGTGTGAGAAAGGAAAGGTGTAGCTGGATGCAGGGTCTTGCTTAAGTTTTGTGGTCAAGCGAGCTAAAGACAAAACCATGTTAACAAGATAGAAGCTACTCATTAGCATGAGCCAATCAGTGACAACCATGACATTAGCATAGATCCAATCAGGTATATCTATTGTCATATTATCCATATCCTGAGGGCACCTATAAAAATCAGAGTATTTCCTGGTTTAAGAGAGAGAAAAGGGTTGCCACTCTCTCTCTCCAAGGGAAACCAATGTGTCCAGCAGAATTGACAAATTACCTAATTGCTTTCCCTTGTAAAACCTCTAATTGGTAAAAGAAATTATAAAAGATTAGGAATTAACACCTGTTTGCAGCTGGATTATTATATTCCTATAATTAATTGATTGTACATGCCTGTTGTCAATCACTGATTTGACTTGTATCTTGGTAAATAAACTCCTCATCCCAAATGATGATTTGTGGGCTTCACTTAATGATGAAAGGCTGTAAGTATAAATGCTTTTGCTGTATCAGGCTATCTTTCACTGCATTGTATAACCTGTGACATAAATCCAGTTTGTCATAAGGCTGGTATCTTTTCCTTAGACCTAACGTCTCCCTTAGTGGCAATTCCTTTTAGAACTTCACAACTCCTTGATTACCCCAGTACTAGTGCTATTTAGAGATGGAGTCAGATTTAAGGTCACTCCAGCCTTCTTGGGGGGGCTCGGGACCCCTCAATTCACAACAAAAGTGAATGAACTGTGTCGGCATTAGCGCATGAAAGACAGGGGGTTGGTTATTAAATCTTTGTCAGAGGCTATTGTTCCTGATAATTTTTTTTAAAACCTCAGTGTTTCCGCTTGTAAAAATTAGAAAAGTGATGTAAATGATTTGAACAACTATTGACCTATTTCAAATTTTAAATTTTTGTCAAAAATTTTAGAAATATAGCTTTAATCCAGTTACAAGATTTTTTTTATTCAAATAATTGTTTGAATATGTTTCAATTTGGTTTCAGGCCCCGTTATTCTACCAAAATTCTTCTTATATCTGTATTTGATTCCTTGCATGCTGTATTTGACAGAGGTGTTAAATGGAATCTCAACTGCATTTGATACTGTCTTTCACAGTATCCTGATTGATCGTTTAAGATTTGTGGGAATAGGAGGCAATATATTGAGTTGATTTGAATCATTAATTTCTCAAAGAAAACTTACAGGCTCATTTTTGAAAGAGAAGGGCATCCAAAAAGCGACACAAAAGGCACATGGGCGTCCCTGTAAAAGAAGGTCGTCCAAATCCAGTAATCGAAACAAGGCCGTAAAGACGTCCTCAGCGCGAGAATGCCCATCTATGGTCGTCCCCACAGGAGGCAAGTTATGGGCAGCGTTACGAGATGGGCACCTCCAGCATATAGCAGCTAGCAAAGGGTAAGGGGGAAGTCGTCTTTAGACCCATTAGCAATTTTGTGGAGTTTGAGAGTGGCGAGATCATTGTTGGGAGAGAAAGATGAATCGTTGTTTGGAGAGAAAGCTGAGAGTTTGTTGAGTACCTGTTACCTTTGTCTGTGTGCCGTAGTCGGAACGTTTTCACCCTCACCTGCCTCATTTGTGTTTTACCTTTTCAGATTTCCCTATCCCTTCTAGCCCCCAAACCCAGACACACTACTCCTTCCTCTATCTCCCCATCCCCACCACCTATCCCTCTCCATTCACTGTCCCCAAGTTCATATTTCATTCTCTTACCTGTTTGTAGTCTCTGTTTGTCTCTATGTCCTGTGTGCTGCTGCAGCGTGTTTGTGAAGACTGTCGTTTGCTCTTTGGAGAGTGAGTGGCTAGAGGGTGTGGCAGGAGAGTTTGTAGTGGGTCAGACAGTGCTTGCAGTGTAGCTCTGCTGTGTGTGACTGCATTGTTTTTCAGTGGTGGGAGAGTGAGTATCAGCTTGTGTTTGTTGCTGCTGTGTTTCACCAGGTTGGTAGGGAGAGGTGAGCACTGTTGTCACTGCATTTCACCTGTAGTGTGGAGAAATGGAGGCAGTAAATGCACAGGTGGCTCACATGTTGGAGGAAGAGGGGAGGCACCGCAGGAGGTACTCACGCCCCAGAGTTTTCAGGCCCCGTAGCAGTTTCCTAGACCTCACTGACCTGCAGTGTCTCACTAGGTACCGGTTTGATAGGGCTGCCATTCAGCACCTTTGTGACCAGCTCCAACCCCTCCTGCAGCCCAGGACCCATAGGAACAACCCCATCCCTCTGCACCTAAAGATCACTGCTTCTCTATCTTTTCTGGCCACTGGGAGTTTCCAGTCTGTCCTATCTGTGAACACGGGTATCACAATTTCTAACTGCCTCACCCAGTTCCTTGATGCCTTCCTTACCCACACCTCTGAGTACATCACCTTCCCCACCACCCCCCAGGCTCTGCAGAACAACATGGCTGACTTCTACGCTGTAGCTTGCTTCCCCTCAGTCATAGGTGCCATTGACTGCACACATGTCGCACTTGGACCCCCCCCCCCCCCCCCCCCCCCGGGCACGAGAGGCCACATAGGAACAGGAAAGCATTCCACTCACTCAATATGCAAGTTGTGTGTGACGCCCAGGGGGAGATTCTAGACGTGTGTGCCGGATACCCAGGTTCCACCCATGACACCTATATATTGCAGCACTCAGGAATCTTCCGCAGGTTTGAGCGAGGGGAGATCACCAGCGGATGGCTCCTAGGTAAGTGCAGCATAGATCTGCCCAAACTATACCTCCTCCACCGGGCAACCCTCAGCACTGTCTCCCTCTAGCTCACTCCACAACCCACTATTCCCCCCCCCCCCCCCCACCTCCACAAGGTACCCACTCCAAACAATACAAACTCATCTTTCTCATCCTGCTTCTCCCCAAAGGTGGCAGAGGCTACCCACAGCGGAGTTGGCTCATTACCCCCATAGTGCACCCACAAACAGGGTCGGAGGAGAACTACAACAGTAGACATCGGACCACACGTGACATCATCAAGCGTACCTTCGGACAACTTAAGAACAGGTTCCGATGTCTGGACCGTTCTGGAGGGGAGCTCCTGTACAGCCCCCAAAAGGAGGCAAATATATTTCTGGCCTGCTGCATGCTACATAATTTGGCAATGTGCAGAGGACAGGCCCTCCCAGAAGAGCCACAGCCACCACAGCAGCAGGCCCCAGATGAAGAGGATGAGGAGCCCCCTCCACCTCCCGCCCACAGAGCAGAGCAGAGTGCACACCAGCTGGGGGTCAGAGCCAGGCAAAGACTGATCGAGACAAGTTTTGTGTGACAGAAAGTTGACATTTATTTCTATCACATACTACTTACACAATACCACCACCCATTGGTGTGCTGGTAAATGTTTAACAACAGGCTCTCTCTCCGGTCCACCTCTGTGCCCCCCCCTGTCCACCTCTGCGCCTACACCCCACCTCTGTGCCCCCCCCCCCAAATTGCAGAGCTGGCTATAGCTGGGGAGAGAGCCTGGGGGGGGGCAATGCATTACTCCAGGAAAAACAAATGAAATGATCCCAGGTTCCAATCTAATTCATATTTAATGTGGGATAAAATGCCATAAATAAGTAAAAAAAATATAAACTTTTAATGTTGAGCACCTGCTTCTCATTTCTTGCCCTACATCTGTAAGTAAAAGCTGGGTCCTCCACAGACTTGACTTTCCAGTGGATCCAGTTTCTGCCTATTTTCTTCATCCATGTGCAGTTTTTCTCCTCTCTTCCTTTTCCCTCATCTCATCTCCTTCCTCACTCTTCCCTCCCCTCCATCCATGTCCAGCATTTCTTCTCTCTCCCTTCCCT
This sequence comes from Microcaecilia unicolor, assembly GCF_901765095.1. Classification (NCBI taxonomy): domain Eukaryota; kingdom Metazoa; phylum Chordata; class Amphibia; order Gymnophiona; family Siphonopidae; genus Microcaecilia; species Microcaecilia unicolor. Next base: position 454,969 of record NW_021963679.1, on the reverse strand, counting down.
CTCCTCTATCCATGTCCAGCAATCCTCCTCTCACCCCTGCCCTCCCCTCCATCCATCCATATCAGCTATTCTCTTCTCTCCCCTGCCCCCCTCCAGCCACCCATACCCAGTGATTCTCTTCTCTCCCATGCCCCCCCTCCGGCCACCCGTACCCAGCAATGCTCCTCGCTCCCCTGATTACCTCCGTCGAAGCTGTTGCGTTATTGAAAGCCCTGCCTGTCTCTAGCCTTCCCTTCGTGAGTTCGTTCCCTCAGAGTCCCGCCCTCGCGGAAAGAGGAAATGACATCAGAAGGCGGGACTCTGAGGGAACGAACTCACGAAGGGAAGACTAGAGACAGGCAGGGCTTTCAATGACGCGGCTGGACGGAGGTAATAAAAAGATTTAAACCTCCCCCAGGGCGGCGCAGGTAAACGGTGGTGGTAGGTGACTAACACAGATGGTACTCTGTGCGTTACCACCTGAACTAGAGCCAGCCTCACCAAATTCATCTACCTTACGTTTTTTAATTACAAATCTATCCATTTCTAAGAAGCTCTGAAAAAAAAACCCATCATTCAGAACTAAATTTAGACCCTCTCCAAATACAGGTCACAAATCAAAAATAGAATTCTGAAAATAAAAATTGACCACCAAGAAGTCACAACTCAGAATGGTCAAAACTACAGAGCAGAACCCTGGCTCCAGTCTAACATCCAGGCTACTAAAACACCATTCTGCCATAAGGAACAGAAGCTTGCACCAAGAACATTTCGAGCCTCTGAATATAATGGCAGCACTAAAACAGAATTTACTGAAATACCCCAGACGTCAAAATATAGAAATCTTATTATGAGCATGGCAGATCATATATAAAAGGAAAAAAATCACTTCCACAACATCAGTACCAAAAAAGAGTCCCATCCCCGTGAGCTCTTTCCTCATCCACACAAGCCTCAAACAACTACTGTTGTTTATAAATCACAAATAGAAAACATAGATCAAGGATCTACAACCCCCCCCCCCCCCCCCCGCATCTCCCAGATTTTCTGTAAAAAAAAATTGCAACTTAACTAGTTCATGGGGAAGCAGATCTTAGTTATCCAGTTTCACATTTCAAGCCATTTCAGCATTTCAGACAAACTTATTTACTCATGTAGTATGGGACCTGCAGCACTGTTTTTTTCAACAGGTAGAATCAGGACTGCATATCCCACATTGCTTTGGGAAGTAAATTCCAAACCAGGACTGGTCATAAAGTCTCCCACAGCCCCATGCTGCTTCCTGGGAATGAATAAGTTGGATGCCCAGGGGAAAGGTAGAGGAAAATTGACTGTTAAATTAAAAATATAGCCAGTTCTTTGAGGTTTACAAAGGAATTGGCTATAGAAAAAAAGAAATCAATTTTCCCCTACCTTTCCTCTGGTGGCATCAACAGGGAGGGAAAGCAGAAGAAGATGGGGTAACAACATGGGAGAGAGAGGGGTGTGGAGGGGACAGAGACATGCCTGGAGAGTGAAGGCAATTTGGTGGGCACCAGGCAAAACACAGGGGGGGAGGGCGTGGAAGGGGAGAGACTTCAGACTGAGAGGCATTCCAGTGTGTAGAAGGGGACAGACAAGATATGGCTGGAGAGGGAAGGCAGCACACAGCCAGTCTCAGCATTAGAGAGAGAGCTGAAAGTCATAGTTGGGAGTAGGGCTGGGGGGCGGGATTGGGGCACCTTACCATAGTCTCCAAAGTTGCCTCCGGCTCCTGTTCTGCTGCTTCGCAGCCAACTGCTTTTCTCCTCTTTCTTAGAGTCCTTCCATGCTCCTTGCTCCCTATTCCTCCCAAGTCTCGCCCTGTAATAATCACTACTACACTGCTCTGCTGCCACTCTTAACCCCACAAAATGGCATGCCCTCAGAGTTGACAGATTTAAAAAATTTTCCCCACCCAAAACCAGCCCCAAACCAGCTACTGTGTGGTTTGCAGTAGTGGGCAGTAGAGCAGCAGAACAGGCCAATCATTGTCCTCCTCACATGATGATACGCATGGGGGTGGAGACAAGGAGCAGCAAAGAGCATTGTATGGCTTTGAATCACTGGGAGGCGGTGCATCAGGAGGAGGGACATGCTGTGGAATTGGAGGAGGGCAGCTGGAACCACAGCTCCTCGTTTCCATCGGAACCCGGCTCAACTGTTCAGATCGTCCACCCAGCTCAGCTGTTCGGAGTTCAGTTCAGCTGTTCATCGGAGCAAGACTTGTGTGGCACACTTGAATGGACGTTTTTCGCTGCACATTTGGGGAGGTGCTGCAGTGGAGGTGAGGTAAACGGGGTAAGCATGGCTTGTGGCGCCCTCCTGCCATGTTTACCTCATTTACCGAAGCCGGCTTGCCCTGCATAACAACCGGCTCGCAAAACGTTAAAAAATTTAACAACCGGCTCTTGCGAGTCAGCTCCAGCACACCACTGCCACCCCCCCCCCCTCCCACCACCATCATCCACTCTGTGCATATTCCCCTCCCTCCAACCATCACACTCCTTCCTCCCACCTCCCAGCAACCCCCCCAGCATGTCTAATCACGTTCCCCGCCCCCTCCTCTGGCCCCGTCCCCGTACTCTCCTGCCCCTCCCACCATGTTCCTTTTTGCAGCTGGTGCTGCAGGGGAACTGTTGGGAGTCCTCCTCTGATAAGCTCCCACTCTCCTCCTCTGTGTCCACAAGGCAGCCTGCTGCCTCGACTGCCCTGTGGAAGTCCGACCACCTTTCGGTCTGTGGCTTGCCTTGTAACCTGGGCACAGGACCCAGAAGGGGAGCTGGTGTGGTAGCTGCTGGACCAGTGGCTGGGGGGGCTGAGGATCTCAAGCTCCTCTTCTTTGCGGGTGGTTGCTGTGCTGTGGTGGAAGTAGACGCCACTTGTTGCTGCATCAGGGCTGTACTAGGTGCTTTCAGGTCACGGCGTAGGCCCTCGATGCTGTTCTCCAGCCGTTGGAGCTGCTGTACCGCTTCACGTTGGGCTTGTAGCACTTCCCATTGCAGCTCCAGTTTCTGGTGCTGGTAATCTTCCAGGTGCACATTGTGGCCAAGCAATTGTGTCGCGAGGCACAGTAGCTGCCTCCTCTGGCTGGATGGCCTCTGCTGAGGATGTGCCCCCCCTTCTGCATCTTCTTCCTCTGTGCCACCATCAGCAAAGGCTGCGGGTGGTGGAGGGAGAGCCTTCTTCTGCTGCTGGGTCCTGCGGTTCCACCCCATGTGACTGGTCCTGCGTGCGTTCTTGTCAGGCACACCGCTGGCCCACTGGTTTGCTGCTCTGTGTGCTGTTTAGTGTGCTGGGGCTGGTGGCCACTAGGGCCAGCTTCTTCCTCTGACTGGCTGTCATCACCTGCATAGCAAAAGGAGAGGAAGTGTGTTGGTCAAAATAACCCACTTTTGTTTTTCAGCATTCATATACATAGCCCCACATGTGAAGACCCAGCAAAGAGATGGTGAGGAATGGGATTGGCAGGCAAGCAACAGATGTCATTGTACATAGTACAGAGCTGGAGACGAGGAACGCAGTGTACTATAGAGTCTGATGTGGAAGAGAGCCACACAGGCAGGTGGGAAGACATAGAACTGTGGAAGGAGTGCACAGAACACAGTGGCTACAGCACAGAGGTGTGGGAAGGAGATATGCAGAATTTGGTGATGGGAAAAGAGGAGGGAGTGGGGAAGGCCCCCAAAGCTGTGAAACAGTGGTACCCTACACACACATAGCTGCAAACCCTCCCCCTCCCCTTCTCCCCCCTCCACCTGGCTACTCCCTGTGTCATGGTCTGTAATGAATTGTGATTTTTATTGCATGTGGTGTTCTCACCCCTTCCCCTTCCCCTTCTTAGAAGCACCACACTGTCCCCCACTTGTGTAAAACAGAGTGTAGTACAGCACAACAGATACCCCAGCTTCCTATTGGTCAACGTACCTGAGCCCTCAGGCTAAACTGATGTATCCAGGGACCCAATGCCATGGATCCCCTCCTGGGGCAAGAGCCCATGAATGATGCATTCTGGGGGGTGGGGGGTCAAGTTACTAGTGTCATCTACTGGGGGGTTGGCACCGGCCTTCTTCCTGATATCACGCCTCAGCCGGCGCCACTTCCGCTTGCAGTCTTCCACATCCCTGCCACAGTGGAAGACCGCGTTGACCCAGTCCCTTACTGCCTCCCATTCTCTCTGCTTTGTTGTAGCAGCCAACCTCTGGCCCGTGGAACCAAAGAGATGTGTATGCCTTCTCTGGATTTCCTGCACCAGCAGTTGAATTTCAGGGTCACGGAAATTACCCTTGCATGTGGGTGGCTGCTTTGGTGCCATTGTAACAAAGCAATGCAAAGATTCGAAAATACTTTGAAGGGCGCTTAAATACTATCCCAGGGACGCCCATGCAAGAACACGATGGGCGTCCTAATTTCGATTAAGGACAAAATCCCTAAACGTCCCCAGCTGCTCTGCCGATTTGGGCATCCTCATTTCGATTATGGGTGGGAAACTATGGACATCCACAGCTGCTCTTCCGATTTGGAAGTTTGCATTCCCTTTATTGGCGCCTCTTTAAAATGGCTTTCTCTGTGCTTGCACTTTAGAGGTTTTTCTTTAGATTATGGGGTAGTATTTCAAAGCGTTTTAGCTTCAGTTATAGTAAATCTTGTTTTTGCCACTGTATGCTTTTGTACACCTGTTTGTTTTTTTGGGGGGAGGGGAAGTTTTTTGCCAATTCTTGAACGATAGCTGGTGTGTGGGCTTTGTACCTTTCCTTTCCAAAAGTTTCAGATTGGGTGTTAGCTGGCAGCTTAGCATATACTCTGAATTTTCTACATGTGACCAACTCTTCATTCTCTACCCTCCAGGATCTCCTTGCTGTGTGTGATGCGCTCCCTCACTGCCCCCCATTCTCTCTTTCCTTTGTTGAAGCAGGCAGCCTCTGGTCTCTTGGAGCCAACAGATTCTTGCACCACAAGTTCAAGGTAAGCTCATACCTCTCAGCCACCTCTTCCCTTTCTGCTATGTAGGTGCTAAACAAACACTTCTTGTATCTTGCAGGGCTGGTCAAGAGGATTGCAAGAGACAGCAGTGGACTGTAATACACTGAGAGCCATGATTGTTTCTACCCAATTCATTGTACAGATATCTTGTTCTCTATTGGACACACTCAGTTGTGGCTGCCTGTGGGGTGGGGTGGGGGAGGGGAAGAGGCCCTGAGAATAGATGTGTGCATCCCTCATGGTCAAGGGCTCCCCGTTCTCTGTATGTTATCTGCATTCAAATCTTACCTCTATTTTCACCAGGTTCACGGGTATCCACAGCAGGTAGTTTTTCTCCCACTTTGCACCTCATGTGTCTCCCTGCTAGGTTCCATCCTTCTTTATGTGGTGAACCCCAGTCCCCTTTTATGAAGTGCCCACCCATTCTCAAGGTTGCTGGGGGTGGGGAGGGGGGGAAGCATATATGCACTGAATGTCTTTTCCACATTATTGAACACAATCCTCCATAGTTATGGAACAACAACATTTCTCTATTCTATCCTGCAAACCATTTTCAAGGTGGCCAAAGGTGCGTGCCTACCATGGCCTTGAGCCCTTAAGTCATGGTGAGGGAGAGGGGTCTGGTTACAGTTCCTATTCTAAATTACCTGCAGGTGGCTACAGCCTGGTGCCTATATAATTCCCCTAACCTGTGCCCTTCTGTACCTGATGTATTATATTGCAATTGTGATGAAGTAAATATCCATGTAATGCTTTTACTGTTGTTTTCCCTTTGCTCCTCAGCACTATATACCATTGCTGATACATTCAATGTGACAGAGATGACCCAGCTGTTTGTAGCTCCTTCCTGGCCCTCACCAATGTGGTTTGGTTGTGGATAAGGGTGTCTGGTGATCAGAGAGCAAACATAGTCTATGCGCTACCTATCTGCAAGTTTGTACTTAGCAGATCACTAATGCTAGACAACATACCTATTATTTACACAACTCTGTGCTGTGGGGCTCTATGGTAAGGGGGGAGAGGCTGGATGGGCATTTCTGTTCCTCAACAGAAATGCCCACCCAGCCCCCCACCCCTCCTTTACCATACAGCCATGCAGTTTGGAAGGAACAGGTGGCCTTCTGTATGGCCAAACTTATGACACATATGTACCAAAGTTTCTCTGTCACAGTTCACCTGTCATGCAACCCAGACTTTTGCCTCCTCTCACATCAACCCCAGCATTTGATAATATATAGTTCACAAAGTAGAGACACACACCCTGTTATATCAAAAATATGCAACTTATATTGAACCAAAGAAAAAATAGAACTATGTATTGTTGGGAAGTGAGAATGTTTTTCTTTCTAGTACATTGATTCTATTAATGAATGTGCGTGTACACATACTGGTTACCCTTGAATTCAGTCTACAGTTAGTGCTTAGATTTCTGAGGGAGCTCTTATATGTGCAGTTACAGGAGGGGGACCTGATAGGCCAGGACGAGGGGGGGGGGAACAAACAGTTACCTTTGCAACCTGTCTCTTATATGACTCCAGGCTTGTATAGAGACAATCCTGGGGGGCAGATGGTGGTGTTGTATGAATAGTACGTGTCGATGCCTTAGGCACAGCTCAGTGAGGCATAGATTTTCAGCCAAGCTGAAATTAGGCTCCCAGCGCACAGACATGTTTCTCAGTGAATAACCGTTGGAAAATGTACATCACCTTATATGGACATCCATGCGTGATGAACGTCCTTACATGCACAGGTCCATATATGGATGACCATCCCATATATGGATGGATCAGCATGTGGACGTCCTGGCATATATATAATGGGTCTGCACGTGGACGGCCGTCGTGCATGCACCCTCGTCACGTGTGCGGGGCCTTATCTGGATGAGTACGTGTTCACACGTGCGGAGTCTTCCTTATATGGATCATTATCAAGTGTGCGAACCTCTTCATATATACACAATAAAATATATATGTTCCTTATATTTCCCATAGCTCCATGTTCCGCAAGTACATTGCATGTAGTTGCGGACATCCAGGTACGGGAAATATAAGAAAAATACATAGTGATAAATACAGTAAAGGACATTTCTCACAGAACTCCCAAATGACGTCCCTCTTACAGGCCCGCTGTCCTTCAGTGGGCCTAGTAAGATGGATGTCCTTCGGCAGTTCTGCAAGAGACACGTCCTTCTTACTATACTTTGCACTGTGATAAACACAGTGACCGCCCTACCCTGAGGAGACCGCCAGAGGCGATCTCCACATGAAAACCTGAGATATGCCCATTCTGGTCACTAGAGGGAGCCAAAGGGGATATATAAGTGTAGTGACCGGAAAAAACAGCTAGGGGGTGCTCGTGGTATAGGACCTGTCCTTCCCTGAAGAGGCCACCAGGGGGAACTCTCAGAGTAGAAGCTGGAAAGTTGGAGAGAGTTCTGGGTCTGGCCCTTTCTGGAAGTAGGAGGGAGAGGCCTATAGAGGTGGGGTGGATTATTGGCCACCCTATATAAAGCACCCTCTAAGCCAAGGAGGGGAGATGGGATGAGAAGAGAGCCTGGAAAGCCTGCTGGAAGAATAGTACCAAGAAGATGGAAGAGAGAGAGAAGGAAACTCTAAAAGTCTAGGAAGGTACTTACCAGACCAGGTTGTTGATGGACTTGTGAACCCAGCCATGTTGATGAGGGACTTGTGACTTATGTAAAATGAACTAACAGCCGTGGGGTGGAGGATAGGACTGTAAAGTTGTGGTGAATGAAGAAAGTCCTATCCAGGGGTGGAGGCTGTTAGACACTGAGACCCACGGTCCCCACAGTAGATGGGCTCAGTGAGAGAACTTGTGCTAGATGACTAACGGCTGGAAAGAAGTGGGTTCCACAAGACTGCAGTATAGTTCAATAAATTGAATTTGCATTTTGATGACTGCCTCATTTTGCATATATGTGAAGGCTGGAGAACCGTAGTTGAAGTTCCAGGAGAGTGCGAGGGGTCACGGCTTGTGGATCAGAGGGGTGACCGGGGCACACTGGACTGGACAGGGGAGGATTTCCAGCCGAAGGAAGGCATGCCTGAGCAGTCACCCTGAGTAAGGCAGGAGCCCCAGATATAGAGGTGGGTGCTCCCAAGTGACTAGGAGAAGACCAGCCGAAGTCCTGCTCAGGAGCCCAGGGCCAGCGAGGCTGGGTAGAGAGCAGGAAGGGCATGTGTCTTTACAGACTGTCCTGAAGCTAAGGGCCAGGGAGCCATAAGAGGGCTTAGTTCAAGAATACCCTGTGGAGGGGAAGATAAAGGAAATCCCTTTGTTTTGAACTGTTTGCTTCTGTGCTGTGCTTGCAGGAGTTACTCTGAGGATTTTGGTGGGAACTGTCAGTGGCTGAGCAGTTTGCCTGACCAATTGTAATACATAGCTTGGCTTGGGACCTAAGGGAACTTCGAAGTGAGTGGCAAGTGAGACCCCGGCCAGCAGAGGGCTGCATTTCAGAATCACCCAGTGGCTGGGAGCTTCACAGCACTTATGAGTGTTCCTTATATTTCCCGTACCTGAATGTCCGCAACTACATGTACTGTACTTGCGGAACAACCAAGTACATCAGAGAAGTCCAAAATATAGTAATAAGGACGTCTTTGTCGTAGAACCGCCGAAGGACGTTGATATGACAAATTGGCAAGTATATTGAATGTTTTAGGGGCGTCCTTTCGCGGATCTGGAAGATTGGCGCCCTTTTTTACTATACTTTGGATGTCCCTGATTTGGACGTTTCGCAATGTGATAATGGAATGTCTAAGAACGTCAATACTATTTTTTGATTATACGTACTAGACTTTGGACGACTTTGCGAGGACGTCCTAATTCATACTTGGACGACCTTTCGAAAATGCCCCTCTTAGTGTTCAAGTGGAAGTTCAGTTTTTTTCACTGGTATGAAATTTTATCTGGGGTTCCTCAAGGATCAGCATTTTCTGCAAGTCTGTTTAATATTTACATTAGCCCAATATGCCATCTTTTGTCTTGTTTAGATGTTCACTTTTGCTTGTTTGCTGATGATTTGCAATTGTATTTCCCAATCAATCCACTGTAGAGAAGGCTTTTCAATTTTTGGGTGTTTGTCTTTAGTCAATTAGGGCCTGGCTCTCAGCAAATAGATTTAAGTTAAATGTGTCTAAATCTCAAATTCTTTTTCTTTCTGGTAAAGTCTCCCCTTCAGTAGTACCCGAGGCTTTTATGCTTGATGATTTAAAAATTTCTATTGTTAACTGTCTGAAGTATTTAGGTATCTGGGTTGATTCTGTTCTGTCTGTGACTGAGCAATTGAAATGCATGATTCAAAAAGTATTTTTCAAACTTAAGTTAATTTGTAGGATGAAGGATTTCTTATCTCCTCTACATTTTTTGGACTGTGGTTCAGGCATTAGTTGCTCCCTTATGGGATTACTGTAATTTTCTTTATTTAGGACTGCCTGCCTATAAGCTGTGTGCTTTACAAATCTGTCAAAATTCCACAGCTCGACTTCTGTAAAATCTTAATAGATTCAATCACTTGGGTCATGCACTTGGGTTACAAAAATTCATGGGAACAGTACAGTATAGGGGGTGAAGTACTTCTGTATACAAAAGAAGAACGATAGTTGGGGGTGATTATATCTGATGGTCTTATGGTGGCCAAACAGGTAGAAAAGCAAGTCAAATCCAGAAGGATGCTTGGGTGCATAGGGAGAGGAATGACCAGTAGGAAAAAGAGGTGATGATGCCATTGTATAAGTCTCTGGTGAGGCTCCATTTAGAATATAAGTACATAAGTAATGCCATACTGGGAAAAGACCAAGGGTCCATCAAGCCCAGCATCCTGTCCACGACAGCGGCCAATCCAGGCCAAGGGCACCTGGCAAGCTTCCCAACGTACAAACATTCTATACATGTTATTCCTGGAATTATGGATTTTTCCCAAGTCCATTTAGTAGCGGTTTATGGACTTGTCCTTTAGGAAACCGTCCAACCCCTTTTTAAACTCTGCTAAGCTAACCGCCTTCACAACTTTCTCCGGCAACGAATTCCAGAGTTTAATTATACGTTTCGTGAAGAAACATTTTCTCCGATTTGTTTTAAATTTATTACACTGTAGTTTTATCGCATGCCCCCTAGTCCTAGTATTTTTGGAAAGCGTGAACAGATGCTTTACATCCACCTGTTCCACTCCACTCATTATTTTATATACAGTACCTCTATCATGTCTCCCCTCAGCCGTCTCTTCTCCAAGCTGAATAGCCCTAACCTCCTTAATCTTTCTTCATAGGGAAGTCGTCCCATCCCCGCTATCTTTTTAGTCACCCTTCGCTGCACCTTTTCCAATTCTACTATATCTTTCTTGAGATGCGGCGACCAGAATTGAACACAATACTCAAGGTGCGGTCGCACCATGGAGCGATACAACGGCATTATAACATCCTCACACCTGTTTTCCATACCTTTCCTAATAATACTCAACATTCTATTCGCTTTCCTAGCCGCAGCAGCACACTGAGCAGAAGGTTTCAGTGTATTATCGATGACACCCAGATCCCTTTCTTGGTCCGTAACTCCTAACGTGGAACCTTGCATGACGTACCTATAATTCGGGTTCTTTTTTCCCACATGCATCACCTTGCACTTGCTCACATTAAACGTCATCTGCCATTTAGCCGCCCAGTCTCCCAGTCTCGTAAAGTCCTCTTGTAATTTTTCACAATCCTGTCGCGATTTAACAACTTTGAATAACTTTGTGTCATCAGCAAATTTAATTACCTCGCTAGTTACTCCTATCTCCAAATCATTTATAAATATATTAAAAAGCAGCGGTCCTAGCACAGACCCCTGAGGAACCCCACTAACTACCCTTCTCCATTGTGAATACTACCCATTTAACCCCACTCTCTGTTTCCTATCCTTCAACCAGTTTTTAATCCACAATAGGACATTTCCTCCTATCCCATGACCCTCCAATTTCCTCTGTAGCCTTTCATGAGGTACCTTGTCAAACACCTTTTGAAAATCCAGATACACAATATCAACCGGTTCCCCTTTGTCCACATGTTTGTTTACTCCTTCAAAGAATTGAAGTAAATTGGTCAGGCAAGATTTCCCCACACAAAAGCCGTGCTGACTTGGTCTCAGTAATTCTTGTCCTCGGATGTGCTCTGTAATTTTGTTTTTAATAATAGTCTCTACCATTTTCCCCGGCACCGACGTCAGACTCACTGGTCTATAATTTCCCGGATCTCCCCTGGAGCCTTTTTTAAAAATGGGCGTTACATTGGCCACCCTCCAATCTTCCGGTACCACGCTCGATTTTAAGGATAAGTTGCATATCACTAGCAGTAGCTCCGCAAGCTCATTTTTCAGTTCTATCAGTACTCTAGGATGAATACCATCCGGTCCAGGAGATTTGCTACTCTTCAGTTTGCTGAACTGCCCCACTACGTCCTCCAGGTTTACCGTGAAGTCAGTAAGTTTCTCCGACTCGTCCGCTTGAAATACCATTTCCGACACTGGTATCCCACCCAAATGTTCCTCGGTGAAGACCGAAGTAAAGAATTCATTCAGTCTCTCTGCTACGTCTTTGTCTTCCTTGATACTGTATGCAATTCTGGTGACCGCTCCTGCAAAAAGATATAAACAGGGTGGAGTCAGTCCAGAAGGCAGCTACAAACTGGCCAGTGATCTCTGACATAAAGCGTACAGGGACAGGTTTTTAGACCTCAATGTGTATACTGTGGAAGAAAGGTGGGAGAGAGGGGGGGGATATGATAGAGACAATTAAATACCTCCGTGGCATTAACTTACAGGAGGTGAGCCTTTTGCAAATGAACTTTAGAATGAGAGGGCATAGGATAAAGTTAAGAGGAAATAGACTCAGGAGTAATGTAGGAAAATACTCTTTCATGGAAAGGGCGGTAGATGTTTGGCATGACCTCCCAGTGAAGGTTGTAGAGACGAGGACTGTGTCTGAATGTTCCAGCCTGTTCCAGCTTGTTCCAGTCAGTCTGTTCCAGCTGTTCCAGTCCATCTGTTCCAGCTGCTCCAGTCCGTCTGTTCCAGCTTGTTCAGTCCATCCGTCCCAGCAAGTCAAGTCCGTCTGTTTCTACTTGTTCCAGTCCATCTGCACCTACTTGTTCCAATCCGTCTGTACCAGCTTCCTCCAGTCCGTCTGTTCCAGCTTCTTCCGGCTTGTTCCAGCTTGCTCCAGTCTGCCCATTCCAGCTTGTTCCTGTCCTTCTGCTCCAGCTTGTTCCAGTCCGTTTGTAGTAGTAATTTAAGAAAGCATGGAACAGGCACATGGGATCTCTTAGGAAAAGGCGGAGTTAGAGGTAATTGAGGATGGGTACACCGGCTGGGCCATTTGGCGCTTGTCTACTGTCATGTTTCTATGTTTCTGTAATCACATTATTCCAACTCTTCGAGAATTGCACTGGTTACCTATTGTCTGGAGGATCAGGTTTAAAGTTTTAACTCTGATCCATAAAGCTCTGAATGACAACAGCCCATTGACTTTGGTTAGCTCTTTGAAAATCTACGTGCCTGTCAAACTCTAAGATCTGGAGACAAATTCTTACTTGAGGTTCCATCTTTCCAACAAGTCAGATTAGATGCTTATCGATTTTCTATATTTTATATAGAGGAACCTGTTCTGTGGAATGCATTACCTGAAACATTGTGCAAAATCTGCTCAATTGTGCAGTTCAGAAAGCATTTGAAAGCATACCTGTTTACACAGGCTTTTTCTGCCATTTAGTGACTGCTGTTGGATTCATGATTTATTATCTTTAACTGCTGTATAGAAACTTTATTTTATATGTTATGTTTAATTGTGTTTGCAGGTTCCTGTGCCACTTGTTAAGAATTTTATTATGTATGTTTTATTGGTAACCACCTAGAATTGTACGATAGTGCAGGCTATACATTTTTTAAATAAATGCCATCCTTTCAAAACTAGAAAGTTGAACAGGAGTAGAGCAACATCTGTTTATCCAATCTTGCTAGAACTAGGTAGAACAAAATGTCTTAGTTTTATTTAATAATCTCTTCATGCCAGTCACAAGTACCGTATTTGTAACATAATAATATAATATATTAAAATAAATGACAACAGGAAAAGACCATCTGTCTCATTCTGTCTTCTTACTCTTTCTGTTCACACTGCTAAGGACACATTCTGCTGCCAGCCACTGTACTTGATCACCTACAGGATTTCTTATTCAGGACAGTCATTTTTTTGCTTCCTCCTTTGTACTACATCATCATGGGTTTATGTGATAGGGTAGATCACCCATGGAAGGGAGAAATAAGGCTAGGAAATTTAATACAAAGAAAGAAGAAACTATAGTTCTTGGAGGAATGAAAGCTGTAGTTTTTGTGGCAGGAGAACAATCTAGAAGTGTAGGGGGTGATACTTAGGACTATAGTATAAAAAGTGAGAGTTAGTTGAGGGTTCATTCAGAGGAAGAATGAAGCCTGGCAAACACTTTGCAAGACTGAGAGCTTGGAATGAGTCAGTGGGAGGTGCAGCAGGAATTGATGGAAACATACATAGGGGGGCAGTCTGTTCTCTCAGTAAAAGTTAAAGTGGGTGGTGTCAGCAGGGCCGGGGCTAGCAGCCCAGCACAAGGTTGCTTCAGAAAGTGAACGCTATCACTGTTGCAGTGTTTTTTAAATAAACAAGTTGAGGTCTTGGAATCAAATAGTTGAAGATATTCAGTAAAAAGGCTGGTGCAATGAAGGACTTGATCCCAGAGCTTCCTGAAATTGGGCCATTCTGATTCTGTAATTTATTTGAGGGAGACTATTATGGAAGTCATTTGTGCTCATAAGAAAACTGTACGTGAAGACATTGTAAAGTAAACTACAGCCTGAACTGGGTTTTCAGTGCCTTTTATTTCTGTATATAAAGATCCCTATTTGGTTCACGTCAGCACTAACTTTTCCCAAATAAGTTCTGGGATAGTGGCAATGTTCAGTTTCCTATCCGGATAAGTTCCAGGACTGCTTACACTCCACCGTGGCACAATCTACATAGTGCAGAGGCAGTCTGAAAGGATATCCAGAGGCACTGTTCAGATAATGCTTCTGAATGTCCTGTTCAGCAGCACTTATCCGGATAGCAGATTCTGTTATAAGGATAGGTGCTGTTGAATATTGACCCAACTATTTCTAGCTGTTCTACCTGCCAGCAGATAACAGCTAGGAATCTTCAAAGCTGTCAAGAACATATGGAGCAGCTCTTCGGCTCCCCCCTCAGTATTGATCCAGTTGTTCCAGATGCTGATGCTGCATTGACATGGAGAGAACATTGTTTCACTTTAAGATCAAGCACTGATAGAGGCCACAGAAGCAAGACATTGTTTTAAATCTCATGTTATGCATGTGAATAATTCTGGTGCATCAACAAGTAGCAAAAGACACCAGTACAGAACAATGAGTGAAGGTGAAGTGATACCATTATCAGACCTCGTTGATGCACAATGTCAGGAACCATTGTGAGCCATACGAGCTCCTAAGCATCCCTGTAGAAAGAGTTACTTATCTTCCTGTATATGTGGGAGCATATAACAGTCTAAGCCATCGATACACCTCTCGTAACCTAGAAGGATGTCACAACTCCTACTGCTTCCCTTGCAGCTTTGGCAACAGCTACATCTGGAGAAGATTTTTTTTTTAAATGTGAACACCTTTAAGCAAGCGTTGCTGCATCAGCTGCATGAAAAACAGTTCAGACGAGGTTTCCGACAATGGTGAACCAAGTCTAGAGACATTGTATCAATGGCAATGCCTCCCAGGACATCACTATCAGTGCCTATTGCTATTCGTGTCAAGGGAGGAGGTTCACCATGGTAACATTCTACACTGAGCTCTACACCTCAAATGTCAAGAAAAAAACAAACTGAAACTTTTACTGTAGCCTAATGGTTAGTGCAATGACCTGAGAACTTGAGGAACTGGGTTCAGTTTCCACTTCATCAGATTGGGCAAATCACTTAACCTTCCATTGTCTCAGGTACAAAATAAGTACCTGTATATAATATGTAAATGCATATTATATAATACTAGTAAAAAAGCCCCGTTTCTGATGCAAATGAAACGGGGGCTAGCAAGGTTTTCTTCTGTGTGCATGTGGGAGTGTGTGTGTCCCTGCCCTCTGCCCTCTCTCCCCTCCCCTGTGCTCTCTGTCCCCTCCCCCCCTCGGAGTAGAGTCCTTCAGTGTTAAGTTTCCTGCTGTGCTGTGTTTGTGTTACAGAGATAGTGAGGGCTTCTGCCCTCTCTTCCCTTCCCCCTCTGAGTCCTTCACTGTTACAGAGAGAGCGATTTGATTTCGTGCTTTGCTGTGTTTTCCTTCACTGTTTGTGTTACAGAGAGAGCGAGGGTGGGGCAGACACTCATGGGGAAACCGGATATCTCTCCCCCTTCACACTTCCGGCTGGAGGCTTCATTTAGAACGTTGGTGGTGCCTTTTATATAAAGAGATGTAAACGCATCCAATCAATGGTACTAAGCCATTCTGACTACTGCAATGGAATCTATGCGGGTTGCAAAGAACAAATTATAAAGAAACTCCAGACCGCTCAGAACACAGCAGCCAGGCTTATATTTGGAAAAACACATTATGAAAGCGCTAAACCCCTCTGAGAAAAACTGCACTGGCTCCCAATCAAAGAACGTATTGCTTTCGAAATATGCACCCTGGTTCACAAAATCATCTACGGCAAAGCCCCGGGATACATGACAGACCTCATAGACCTGCCAACCAGAAACGCAACAAGATTAGCACGAACATACTTAAATCTTCACTACCCAAGCAGTAGAGGTCTCAAGTACAAATCAACGTATGCATCCAGTTTCTCTAACTTAAACGCACAACTATGGAATGCATTGCCAAAAATAGTAAAAACAACTTACGACCACCTACGGAAAGAACTAAAAACAAACCTATTCAAGAAGGCATACCCCACGGACCCAACATAAAAGACTGACTATCTGCAACACAACAAAACCAAAGATCGTTATGGACATATCCCAACTTCCTGCTTCCTCCTTAAATCCCCTATATACCTACCATTCATAACCCTATTCTACCATAATAACACCTTGTATTTGTTCATACCGGAACTGGCGAACACCATTACGGTACTATGTAAGCCACATTTAGCCTGCAAATAGGTGGGAAAATGTGGGATACAAATGCTACAAATAAATAAATAAATAAAATAAATAAACCACTTTGATTGTAACCACAGAAAGGTGGTATATCAAATCCCCGTTCCCTTCTTAGGCTTCCAGAGTTGGTGTCATGATCATTGTGGCTTTCCAGGTTCTGCCACATCCAGGTAAGAAATTTAAATTTGTGTCCAATGAACTTTCCCACCTTAATTTCCTGTCTTCCAGAGTTTAAACTGTATCAACAAATCAAAAGTGCTCCAATAAAAACATGTACCTCAAACCCCAGCCAATCAGGTTTAAGGATCTTATAATAAAGACAACCTTGCAGACGTCACATCACCCTGAAGAAAGCCACAGTACAGTGGCTAAAACATTGGTTCCAATTTCCCAGATGCAGCACAACCCAGATAGCCACAATGATCATGAAGCCTTCACTGTCTATACAAGCACGCACTCAGGCTCCTCCACCAGATTATTATTTTGACAGAGTCTGGGGTAAGACTGTGGATCTGAGGACTTCTTTGATCAGGAAGAGTCTCCTCCCTGGACACCTCTCCTCCACAGGAAAGGGAAAAAAATCTTTACAGAAGACCTCTCTTTCAAATATTCATAACATGCCCTGGTGAGAGTGATACCCATCCCCTGTACTGACAGTGTACCTGGAAGGGCTAAGCCTAGAAGTTGTGGAGTGGAGCCAGGAAATCCACTGAAGAAAACTAAGTGCTGGTCAGGAGCCAACAGTTACCGTAGCAAGTAAAAACTGGAGGTAAGAATAACTGTGGCAAGCAGGAGTTGGAGTTAGAAACAAGGCCACAGGAACAACATATCGATAGAGCAAACTCACTGGAAACTGTTGAACAAGCAAGGGCATGTCTTCCTGGTCTTGCTTATTTTTGGTTCCTGATCAAATACACACCCTATGCCAATCCATGAGGTCCTTTGGGGGAACTTGCCTATTCTGGTACCTACAGGATAATACTTCACTGGCTTCCATCTTGGCTGTGTAGCTTCTGTGGCCCCAGCCACAAATCTCCAAATTCCACTCCCAAGTGTTGTGTACTTGATCCTCAGCAAACCTGATGCAGATTTTGTTCAGGAAGTAAGTACATAAGTATTGCCACACTGGGACAGACCAAAGGTCCATCAAGCCCAGCATCCTGTTTCCAACAATGGCCAATCCAGGACACAAATACCTGGCAAGATCCCGAAAAGTTGAATATATTTTATGCCGCTTATCCCAGAAATAAGCAGTGGATTTTCCCCAAGTCAATTTAATAATGGTCTATGGACTTTTCCTTTAGGAAGCTGTCTAGACCTTTTTTAAACCCCGCCTTTACCACATTCTCTGCAACGAATTCCAGAGTTTAATTACATGTGGAGTGAAGAAAACCTTTCTCGGATTCGTTTTAAATTTACTACTTTGTAGCTTCATCGCGTGCCCCCTAGTCCTAGTATTTTTGGAAAGAGTAAACAAAAGATTCACGTCTGCCCGTTCCACTCCACGCATTATTTTATAGTCCTCTATCATATCTCCCCTCAGCCATCTTTTCTCCAAGCTGAAGAACCCTAGACGCTTCAGCCTTTCCTCATAGGGAAGTCATCCCATCCCCTTTATCAATTTCATCGCCCTTCTCTGTACCTTTTCTAATTCCACTATATCTTTTTTGAGATGCGGCGACCAGAATTGAACACAATAATCGAGGTGCGGTCGCACCATGGACGATACAAGGGCATTATAACGTCCTCACTTTTGTTTTCCATTCCTTTCCTAATAATACCCAACATTCTGTTTGCTTTCTTAGCCGTCGCAGCATACTGAGCAGAGGGTTTCAACATATCATCAACAATAATGGAGTCCATTCCACTTTAGCTGGAGAAAGAGGATACCTCCTGAGCATATGAGCAGGATATTATCTAATGTTTTAACCCCACCCAAGGAAAGCATGACAGTGTCCACTCAAGTAATCCTTAAAGAGACACAAGTGAGAATATGTAAGACAACCCTCTTTTGTTTTAACTTGAATAAGAAGACAGACTCCATATAAGGAGTCCAAAAGGCTACCACAGGCATTGTTGAACTTCCTCTCAAGATGGTTAAAAGTACAAGAATCTACTCTGTGCATGCCCACAGGAGGGATGCTTTGTACTCTTGACTTTCTTTGAAGGAAAGTTTACCAGAATGCTATGCTCACCTCCCACCTAGCTTCTTTCCAGTCCTTATGAGTCAATGCAAGTAAAACACAGTCAGATATTCTCCCTCTACGGAAATGTGACAACCTTTGGACAAGGGGGAAGAGGTAAGGAAAATGGCTGGTTAACCTAACTTTTGTTTTCAAAATGGCATTGAAAGCTTTTACCCTCAGTTATTGTTTAGACAATGGGTATGATGTGCAGGACAAGCTTGCTGATGTGCCCTGCATGGAGTCTCTGGGTCAAATCAAGGACCATTTTTTGGTGCTTCACACCCTCTCTACAGCCACTTCAAACCAGCTCTCATTACCTAGGAGGTACTCAGTTAGGACACCAAAGAAACACTACTATACTCCAAAAAGGCAATGTCCTCCTCCTTCTTCCTCTTCCTGTTTCTAACATCATTCTTAGCAAAGGGCCCAAAAGCCACAATCTGCTCCACAGTCAAAACTTAGGATTTCCTGATCCCAAAGAAAGAAGGGGGGGACTCCATCCATTCCTAGAAATATGAACCGTGAACAAATTCCTGATAAGAGAAAAGTTCAAGATGATTTCCCTAGGTACCTTAATCTTTATTCTGCAAAACAGTGACAGGCCATGTTCCCTGGATTTAAAGGATAGTTATACCCACATAGAAATAGATTCTGTGATTTGGATCTGTCTCAGATTTGTAATAATAAACTAGTGTACACTGTCCTTTGACCTAGCATCAGCACCATTAATATTCACAAATTAGATAGATGTGATAGCAGTGCATCTACATAAAATGAGGATGCACATATCTCCTTGTCTGGAAATATTTTACTGATTGGGAGAACATTCAAGTAGGGGCTGTGGAAACAATAAACAGCTATCTGTGCCTAGCCTTGTTGCTTGATTTATGTGAGGCTTGACGCTATTGAAACCTCTCCCTTCCACCACGAAGCTACTTATAGTGTCTTTTGGACCTCAACATGGTACTATTCCAGTAGATGAAAGCTTCCTTGACTCCTTCAGTCACCTGACCTGAAAGGGTGGTCACTTCAGCATGCAGAGTCAGTACATCTCAGGCATTAATGACTTATATGTTCTATACATAGATTTTCTTCAAAAATAAATAAGGAAAAAAAACCCACTCCAACATATAAGTGTCAAGCAGCAAGAAGGAGGGGAAACCTCCGTGACAAAAATAATTATATATAAAATAGTATTTTTCAATAAGGCACTTAATATATACCTAAAACAAAGAAAAAAGCAATAGGAAGGCATCAGACATTCATGAATGACGGGCCATTGGACACTCTTATGGCTCCAGCTGTTTCAAATCCCAACCTTGTGTCATGTGGTAAATCATTTGCCTCCACTGTAAGAGGTCCAATTATTTAAAGAAGCTTTTAGCTTCTTTAATTAATTGTCAGAATTGGATATTCTCTTATTATGATGTAGCTATTTTATGTAAAAGTTGAACTGTTGTACCTTTGTGATATTACTTTGTAAACCACCTAAGACCATTTGTTTGGAGTAAGTGGTATATGAGCTGTAAGATAAGATGTACACATGATTTTGGTTTGAATTTCTCAGTTCCTGTGGTTGTTTGTATTTGACAACTGATTTTCTGAGACCCATAACCTACCTAAGATATTTCTACACTAAATCTACTGGTGACACCGGGGGGAGATTCAGGAAAATTAAAAAAACCTTAGATTGTTCCTTCTGCTTTGATTTTCCAGTTATTCCATTTGCTTTTGCAAATCCCTTTCTTTTAACCTGAGGCAGAATTTATTTATTTATTTATTTATTGCATTTGTATCCCACATTTTCCCACCTATTTGCAGGCTCAATGTGGCTTACATTGTTCCGTCATGACAATCGCCATTTCCGGAGTGAGAGATACAGTGGTATTACAGTAAAGATCTTACTTGATATAGTAGATTGAGCAGCCTTCTCAATAGCATTAAAATCTTCATTTCTAGTAGAAAATTGTAAAGAAAGTACCTGTAGAGACTTATCCAGGGCATGCAGTGCTTCAGCATAAGTTGTCTAAAGTTATGACTAGTGGTCTATCTCCCAATCCTTTTACTTATGTAGCTGGGGAAGAAAAATCAGCTTCTTCCATTGTACCAAAGACTCCCTCCTATAACAGGGAGGAAGCAGCCAGTGGACCCCCCTCCTCAGGTAACCTTCCTCTACTTCATCTCAGAGCAGGTTGCTCCAGCACTGCTGGTCAACTCATTGCCAGGCTGCAAGAATGCACGTCGTGTCAGAGCTAACTGATACCCCATCCAAACCATTGCCTTATGGAACCTCCAGAGCCATGCATAGCCACAGATGCCTCCATAAAGGCTGAACTCTGCATGACTCTAGAGTCACTTGCACTAGCCAGAAAGGCTCCACGGCCATGGAGGTGGTAACTCCTAGGCTTAGCCTGGTGTTTCCCCATTGCTCACAATTGACAACGGAGAGTACTAACCGGACCTCAACACAGCACATCCCTTCTGAATGCCATCCCTAAGGAATTACTTCTCTACAGAAAGGGTGGTGGATGTGTGGAGCAGCCTACTAATGGAGGTGATGGAGATGAGGTCTATCTGAATTCCAGAAAGCTTGAGAAAATAACAGAGGATCTCTAAGGGAGAGGAAGGGATAGTAGAGGCTAGTAGTTGTTATTTATGGGCAGACTGGTAAGGCCATGTGGTCTTTATCTGTTGTCATTTTCTATGGTTCTGTGCAACTATGGATCATGATTTAAACCTCTGTGATGAATTTAATAAAGGCAATTAGTAAATCTTAATAAATAAAATATATGGCTACTCACATCTATAAACCTTGTAAAATAGGCAATGGTTCAGTCAAAACTGGAGATGCATGGATTTCCAGAATGTTGTGATGAGGGAAAAGGGAAGAAAAAAAAGAAATAAAATGGAAAGCCTATAGAGTGTTGACATAAAAACAAATGACTTGTTTTTATGCTTTGTAATATCTATATTTAGTGTTTGAGTAAATAAAATTCAAAGTCAAGCACACATCCCATACAACCACAGGAAGGCAAACAGACTGCTTAAATGCATATATTATTGGACTCCAATAATGTTATGTGTGATGTATAAAATACACATGTTTTTTTTTTTTTTTTTTTTTTTTTTTTTATTATTTTATTTATAAGTTTTAACAGATCATTACAAGAACACTTGTAAATGAAAAAATGGAGAAAAGTATACATATTTTTCAAAGGAAAATCAATATATAAGAAAACTACTTAATCTCATCCATTTCAAGTCCACAATTTGGGAAAAAAAACAAGGTACAATTCCAGGAAAATAATTTTTTCATGAATACAAGATCAAGAAAAAAAAAAGAAGAGAACATAACATGCCTTATATTCCTTTTTACGGAGTAGATGTAGACAAAGCCTGGAATTGCTGACTAGAGCTAGTCGCTAACTTAGAATCAAGAAAATTGTTCAGCTGACATGCATCATAGAAAATATATTTGACTGAACTAACTTTAATCACGCATTTACATGGAAAATTTAACCAGAATAAACCTCCTAACTGTAAGACCCTTGGACGGAGTTTCAGAAACGCTTGACGTCTCCTTTGTGTAACTCTGGCTATATCCGGAAATATTCTAATTTTTGTATTCATAAAGAGATCATCTCTATGGCGAAAAAATTGTTTAAGAACCCAATCACGGTCGGGTTCTAACACAAAGGAGACAATCAATGTTGCAGGAATCGTTGTCATTTCTTCTTTTTGAAGTTCTTGTGTTAAATTCAGCATGTCGAATGAAGCATCAGATCTTTGTTCTGGTTGGTCCACTACACCCTTTTGTTTCTCAATTTTATATGGAGGCAAATAATAAATTTTAGAAATCGGAGGGTATGCTTGTTCTGGAATCTTTAGTATTTCTGATAAATATTTTTTAAACATTATTAGTGGAGCCATTTGAATAGTTTTTGGAAAATTAATCAACCTAAGAGTTTTAGCTCTTAGTTGATTTTCCAAATTTTCAGTCTTTTGGTGCAAAATAATGTTCTCTTTTATCAAGTTTGATTGTATTTGTTGTGAAGTTTTTAGAGCTTCATTACATGAAATTAAAGTTTTTTCGGTGTTACTCATTCTGGTTTCTAAAACTTCAATTTTTTCCAAAGGCATCTGGGTTACCTGTAGCACCTGAGATATCTTCTGTGTAAAAGAGTTCTCAAGTCCCACCAAGGCTTCCCAAATCGAATCAAGAGTTATATTCCCAGGTTTAGTAGGCAAAAATGACTTACTGGGTATAGCAAGCTCAGTCAAAACTTTCTTCATTGTCTGCTCCTTGGTCCCAGCCAGCAATTCCCTAGGTCTTGCTCCTCCGACTTCCACAACCGGTAGTTCCTGGTCTGCTGCAGTTCCCTCAGCTGAATGCACTTCCAGGTCAGAGACACTGGGTGCTTCCTGCCCCTGCTGTAGACCCCTTGCCGGCATCATCGGAGGACTCCGCTGCTCGGGGCTGAAGGTGATGTCGGCCTCAAGCTGAGGGAGCAAAGAACCTCCCATTGCTCCCTCCTGCAGCGAGGAATCTTGCCCCGGCATTCTCACCGGCAGCGCGAAACGGTCCATCGGTCCCGAAATCACGGCAGCTGTGGAGGGAATCACCCGCTGCCTGCCCCTCCGTTTCGGCATCGCAAACAAGGTAAAAAAGAATTTTTTTCAAAGGATTGAGGGGAAACGGGTAACGAGCCGTCTGGCTAGCGTTCCCTTCCGGACGCCATCTTGTTTTTTCCTATCCTAAAATACACATGTTAACAAGATTCATACTTCATGTACAGTGATCAGAGATTAGGTGGAGCTTGGGTAGACTTGTGGTTTCATATGTTTTATAAAATATGCATATGTGTGTGTAATCCCCCATTATAATGGGATTACTAAAGATCATGAGAGAACTCTCCAGAGTCTATGAGGGTAGGGTTCTGAGGTTGTGGGTGGTAAAGGATCCAGCTCAAGGAAGTGGGTTCCTGGGTAAAATGCAGAAGGAAATGTTTCTGAATTATGGTGTGGGAGGAGTTAAGAGTTAATAAATAATGTTGGGGAGTGCACAAGGTCTTTGGTTGCCTGTGCCCCTGCCGGGACCCTTGGAGGAGAGGGGGAGTTCTGGATGGGTTTGAGAAACTAAGGCTGACCAAAGAGGTGGTTTCTGCAAATTCTAGCATTAACCGTGAAGTGGAGGAGTGCTGCAGGTGGGAAATATGGGATCCCAGCCTAGGAGCAGGAACAGTGAAGAGCTGTTAGGAGCCAAAAGCGGTAGCCTAGAGAGGTACGCCTTTGGAAGAATGTGGACAGACAGGGAGGTCTGGTCCAAAGAAGGAGATCTGCTTGTTGCATAAGTGCTACAGGCATAGCCTTAGGTTGTTTCACCTAGAAGGGATGGGTATGGACAGGAGAAGCTGTAAATAAGTACATACTGTAGGATTATAGATTTTATTGGAGAAGATACACCATATCCCTCTGGATTTACAGTTTGCATCTGCTATCAAGTTTGGATTACAAATTGACTGATGTTTCATAAAAGAAGATTTGAACTGCCTGTTGGAAAATATTAAGTAAAGTTTGATTATCTTTCATAAGTCTCTGGACTGGAGTCTTTTCTTTGGGTGAGAGTGAAGCTTATTTACTCCTAGGCTGGTAAAGGAAAGAGAACAGAGAGTAAAAGAGAAATAAAGCCTCATCTCAAAGGCCTTCCAGATTTTTATCCAGTCCCGGCCTATGCCCAGCTCAGTGTGTGTGACTAGAAAAGCTGCCGTGCTTTTAGGGACTTGAGATCTTCCTTTCTTTGTGGCCCTGATCTCGGGTGCCCCTGACCGCGACAAGCTAGCTGGTGCCCGGACTGTGTGGTGAGACCAGGGTTACTTGTGTATACTTTATGTACAGACACTTCTTTGCCCAAGTCTTATAAATATACATAGCTACCTGTGCGTCTTTATAAAATAGCATGGAAATAGGCACCTACTTATGCTTCATACATAGGTGACATGTTGTTAAAATTTTCTTCGTGTTTCCCAAGTCTATTTATACCTACTGTATTTGAATGTAACTTAATTTAAGCTACCCCTAAAAGTGTATGACCTACGGATCCTGTTTACAAAACTGTGCTAGCGGCTGGTGGTGTAGTACTGCTGACAAAATCCATTCACTTTGAATGGGCTGTGTTGGCAACGCCATGTGGCTTTGTAAACGGGGGGGGGGGGGGGGGGCAAATCTTAATAAATACAGCAAAGTTAAAATTGATAAGCATTTCACATATCCTTGAATTGACATTTTTTGTTTGCACTAAATGATTTTTATAATATTTTTTGCACTACAAAGGATTCTTGACTCATGATAGAAATTTGCAGGTATGAAAGAGACCAGGGTTAATTCGACTTGCTTTGAGGTTTTCCTCTTCTGATGAAGTCAAATGCTTAACATCTTTGTGTTTTAGAGTAATTTAATGTTGTGATCGATTTATTTTTTTTCTTTACGTTTTACATGTATATTTCTGCAAACGGCAATGAAACATCCTAAGGATAGCACAGGACCAAGGCAAACTCCCTTAAGGAAAGAAGAATCATGAAATGCTGTTTTGTTTTATTTAGGCTGCTTTCATTGATACAAATAATAGTTTTAATTTGTATATGTAAATCCAACTTTTGTATGGCATAGATTTCTAATATTTTTCAGTAACAGAGGGAAACTGGAAAGTTTAACATTTTATACCTTCATTGACAGGGCTGACTGGAAGGATTCTTACTGCAATATTGGAGGCAGAATATGAAATCACAGCACTGCAGATGGTAAGCTGTTTGGAAGTGACTATAGATTGAAGAAGAACTTTAAAATATAGAGAAGAATTTTCAAAGTGTTTTACACATTTTGTATAAGCAGTTGCTTACCTATAACAGATGTTTAGCATAAACAGCAACATTGAATAGGCATAGAACTGGATCACATCGCTGCATGGTATCAGCATTGGAACTAAGTAGTTCTGAGCATATATGGCCCTTCTCACCCATGGAAGTCTTCTCAGTGTCTCAGTTTGTTCTATAGCTCAAGAAAGAATGCAGCTGTCTAATCCTGTCCAACTTTGCTTTTTCTGTCAACAAGCAAGACTGAGTGAGACACACAAGGGTGTGACTCCTGAGCTTAGGGCCTCTCACTGTTGTAGGTTCATTGATCATCCAGGAGCAGTCTATTCATGGATATCAATGCAAGTTGCTAAATACTGGTCCAAAAATATGAGATGTAAAAGTAAAAAAAGAGGACCAAGTAACTGCTGTACATATAGGGGCAATTCTATAACTAGGTTCCTCCATGGTAGAAGCCCATTCTATAATGGAACCTAGGACCCATTATAGAATACTAGCATAGTACATACACACCTAACTAGGGCAGGTGCAGTATATATACTCCACCTATATCCCACCCAGGCTCCGCCCCTGTGTATGCATCTCCTGCAAATATATACTATGGAAGTTAAGCGGATATTTGCAGAATAGTGCTTAAGTGGCATGCTAGCATATACATGCACATACACACATATTTTAGCAATCTAAACATTTATACACATAAAATGCGCATAAATGTTAGTGCCCAGTTTCTAGAATTGCCCCAATACTGTCCAGCAAAGCAGACTTCAAAGAGCTACTGTAGCTGCAGTAGCTCTAATTTGATGAAATTTAACTGTACTACCTGTAGGAACACCAGTTTGTTCATAGCAGAAAATCTCTGTTGTTTAAGTGCTTTCTTGCTGCTACCAAGATATCTTGAACTTGCGTTGACAGAACCAGAGTGGAAACTTTAAAGGTGTTCAATTTCCATCTTGTCGAGACAGATAATTTGAATGCAGAAGGGGCCACCATTCTGTGTTATCAAAGTTAGAAATGTTTGAAGCTTGCTTAGAGAATGAACTGAACTGAGTAATTTTGCTTTGTTTTAAGAAGAGGAATCTCAATTCTGACAATACTAATACTGAGAAGCATTGTCCTGGCCATTTAAAAAACGTGTACACTGTTTTGCTATTAGAGGGATAAGCAAATAATTGTAAAGGAGAGGCTATTCCCAGTTTATAGGCAGCACATCCCATGGATGAGCCCACTAAACAATGGTGTGGAGAAACAGGTGTACTTGAGGAATGCCCCAGACCTGAAAAATATCCCACAAGGTTTGATGGTCAAGAGAACACTCACGGGGCTGAAGAACTCTGCTAAGCTTGTCTTCTGTCTGGTTCTGATTGCTCAAAATGTAGGTGGAATTAATTTATATGTGATAAGAAATTGCAAAGTCTGAAATTTTTGCTGCTTCCCATTCTCCTTGTTTGATCCTGATTGAGCCTGTATTCAAACTGATTAATTCTGAAGAAGATGTACAAACACCAAAGGAAATAAAATAGCACTCCAAACTTAGATGATTTATGTGGAGCATTTATTCAGTTTGTGACCAACCTACCTATGTGAGTCAAGAGTAGAGGTGGGCTCCCCATCAATGTTTGGTAGAATATATTCTGAGAATGGACTAATACTTTAGGTGAGCAAAGGGGACACCTGGTCATACTGAGTTCTGATATCCACCACTGTAGCATAGTCTAAAGTAAAGGTGATGAATGAATTGTAGCCTTTAGAGTTTGGGTAAATCGATTCCATTGGAATTTGCAAACCCATTATGATCTTTCTGGCATTTGCTTGAGGGATGCAGCTTTCTCGTGAAGCAAATGGGCAAAAGTCTAAGGTAGCTGAGAGAGGGTAGGATCTTTCTAGTTGAAATGACAGAAACCTCAAATGATATCCTATTCTGACAATGCGAGAACTCAGGAATCAGTTGTGATTTTCTTCCATTTCTGAAGAAAGGACTATACCCAACCCTTTTCATGTAGGACAGGATGTATATTCTTTAAGGAAATTAGCTATGATTAGAGAAGAGAGTCAAAAAGAAGGAGGCTGCTTTTGGTGCACAGATGCAGACTTCTTCGGTTGTCCTGTTTCTCTCTGGTGAGGCTTAGCAAAAGACTGACACTGGGCTTATGGTTGCCCAGATAAGGCAAACAAGCCTCTGCTTCAGTAGAAGAAACTTCTGTTATAATGGGTTGGGCTTGTTCATCTAGATAATGATGAAGATGGTAGTGCGGCTACTGATCTTTGATGGTGTTTTTCAGTCTCTTTAATCTTACTGCAATAAATAGAATCACCAGTGCCTGGGGCATCTAGTATGAACATCCTCATAAAAGCTCAAAGCATACAACAAGGAAGCTCATTTGGCTGTAATGTCAGAAACTGAGATTCCCAAAGAAGTGTCAAATACATCACATGCTTGTAAGACATGTAAGACATATTCTGCATTCATGTACTTTTGCATGAATTGTTACCAGTTCAGCCTGTGGCTTGGTAGTTAGGCTAGATGAAAATCTTCTATTCCACTCCATTGCTTATATACTGCTTAAATCTGCCAAGGAATCAAAGCAGTTTACAAAAGAATGTACTAAATTAATAACAAAACATTATTCAATACTTATCAAACAAATAGAATTTTAAAGCCTTCCTAAACTTTAAGTAATTTGAGATTGTTTGAATAGAGACAGGAATAATATTCCAGATCTTGAAAGATTAATAAGCAAAAGAACTATCTTTTATACTTTTATATCACACATTTTTAACAGAAGGAAAGCTCAATCTTGAAAAAGAAGAAGCATGAACTGACAGCCTGCTAGAAGGATAAGTTAATAACTGACTGTGGGAAAGTGGACAATTACCTGTGAAAATCTTGTAAAGTAACAAGCTACTTTAAAATCCACCCTCTCTTTCACTGTTAACCAATGAGGTTCTCTCAAAATAAGCAACACAACCAATTAGTCTGGCTGCTGAGTTCTGCAGTAATTGTAATCTATTCAATAACTGTTGATGTATACCAACATAAAGAGCACTTCAATAATTAGTCTGTGAGAGAATTATCATCTGTACTATCACATGAAACTGTTCTGGGAAAAAAGAAAGAACACACTATCCACAGCTGATGTAAAAAGTGTGCCTGTACTGAACCATGTGAAGTTGATGGGTTGCAATTTATGTAGATAATATTGCACTCTGAAATATTTTTTTTGCTTAAATGGGCCAATTACTGGGATCTTTATAGATGGCATATTAGAAAACTACCAACTACTGAAGAATAAAAAAGCTGAACTCTACTGAATTCAGGTGATGGTTTAACTTTATACTTTTTAAGTCCATCTTTATAGAGATGGGCTAAATTATTAATAGGGTTTACCACAAAAGAAGCGGTTGATCATATAATATACTATATATTATAATGCATACTGTAGCCATTGGTACCTCCAAGTATTTTAAGAGGCCAGATACATCTAATTGAGGTTCTGCTTCTTGTTATAGAGGAAAGGGAACCCCACTTGATATGCACTGAACCAATCTTAGGTAAAAAAGAATCTTCATAGAAAGATTGACTACAAGCAGGATAGGAAGGGTCAGAGGGCATTCTCATCGAGTATTCCCCTTGTTTTATAGAAGTTTCTGGCAGGATGAATTCATTATCTTGGTAACTTTCCAGTCCAAATTCAAGAGATTTCTGAATGCATCAAAGAAAAAGATAGAGTGCTCTACTTGTGCTTCTTAATATGAGATAGAGAGCAGAGACACTATCAGCGGAATTTTCGAAAGAGAAGGGCACCCATCTTCCGACACAAATCGGGAGATGGGCGTCTTTCTCTCAGAGTCGCCCAAATCGGCATAATCGAAAGCCGATTTTGGGCGCCCTCAACTGCTTTCCGTTGCGGGGATGACCAAAGTTCACGGGGGCGTGTCTGCACAGTACCGAAGGTGGGACCAGGGCTTGATTAACACATGGGTGTCCTCGGCTGATAATGGAAAAAAGAAGGGCGTCCCTGACGAGCGTTTGGCCGACTTTACTTGGTCCATTTTTTTTTTCACGGACCAAGCCTTGAAAAGGTGCTCGAACTGACCAGATGACCACCGGAGGGAATTGGGGATGACCTCCCCTTACTCCCCCAGTGGTCACCAACCCCCTCCCACCCAAAAGAAAAATTTTAAAACATTTTTTGCCAGCCTCAAATGTCATACCCAGCTCCATCACAGCAGTATGCAGGTCCCTGGAGCAGTTTTTAATGGGTGCAGTGCACTTCAGGCAGGCGGAGCCAGGCCCATCCCCCCCCTACCTGTTACACTTGTGGTGGTAAATGTGAGCCCTTCAAAACCAACCTACTGTACCCACATGTAGATGCCCCCCTTCACCCCTTAGGGCTATGGTAGTGGTGTACAGTTGTGGGTATTGGGTTTTGGGGGGCTCAGCACCCAAGGTAAGGGAGCTATGTACCTGGGAGCAATTTGTGAAGTCCACTTCAGTGACCCCTAGGGTGCCCGGTTAGTGTCCTGGCATGTCAGAGGGACCAGTGCACTATGAATGCTGGCTCCTCCCACGACCAAAGGACTTGGATTTGGTCGTTTTTGAGATGGGCGTCCTCGGTTTCCATTATGGCCAAAAACCGGGGATGACCATCTCTAAGGTCGACCTAAATGTTGAGATTTGGGTGTCCCCGACCGTATTATCGAAACGAAAGATGGACGCCCATCTTGTTTCGATAATACGAGTTTCCCCGCCCCCTCGCCGGGACGTCCTTAGAGATGGGCATCCCCGTTTGATTATGCCCCTCCACGGGATCTTGAGATGAATGAGTTTCACTCTGCTCTGGATTGAGACACTTGTTCTATGCTTTTTTCAAGACAGTGAACTAATTGAGATCTTTACAATAGCTCTGAACAAAATAGTTAGACATATTTGTAGAACTAATTGGGACTGCTCTGGTAGAGGCCAAAAAAACAAGGACAAAACTTGCTATTTCAGAACCGGAGTGCATCCCAGCAAAGAGTGGACTGAAGATTATTGTGCAAGAGATGTCAATTTGGATGCTTCTGCTATAATTGGAGAAGATGATCTGAATTCAGTGGGGGGTAGCGTGAAAACCCCAGCTAGCTGGGTGTGCCAAAAGGACTGGTTTGAAAACCCCTGATTCCCAACTCCTAGACTTAGCCAACCTCGATTCTGTTGAGTGTGCTGTATCTTTTATCGTATGTGTATTGCATTGGGTTGGGTTCTTAAATAAACCTGGGGAATGAAAGACCTCAGCGGTTCTTACATAAAAGACCTCAGCCATGGTTGTTTTAACATGCTTTATAGAAGGAGGACTCACTAGAGATCATAAATTTAAAAAAAAAAAAATTTTTAAACTTCTTGTCATAAGGGGGTGGGGCAGGGTTAGGCAAGGGGCCAGGGGGGCCCTGCCAAACTGGTCTGCACAGGTCCCCGCAATTGGTAAGACCAGCCCTGCCAGCCCTCAATGTCAGGGGCCATGTCTGGGCACCAGCATTAAATATCAGAGTCAGCCGCCAACCTGGAAGCTATGCGGGTGTCGGCTGTTATTCAGTGCCAGTACCCGCTTAGCTAAATGGTCAAAAATAGGTCTGCGTAAAAGGCAGCCTATCTTACTGCTTAGCTATGTAGGCACTGCGTAACTGACTTCACCCACAGATTGCCCTGGCGCTGTTCAGTGCTGTGGCAGTTAGAAGAGGTATTCAGCAGCACTATGTGGTTAAGTGCTGCTGCATACCTGGGGTCAGTCTATTGAATGGGGGTTAAGTAGGCAGGAGCCTCTTCTGCCCATATAAACCTCATTGAATATCAACCCAAATTTCCAAGTTAATTAGCAAGCTTTATATACTGCCCAAGTGTCCTTCAGGGTTGTTTACATTACAAATTCAATAAGAAAAATGGACCAAAAAAGATTTCCATTAAGGGTAGGAAAGAGAAAAGCCTGTATAGAGAGAAGAGGGAAGGGAACAGAGGGTGGGTTATGGGAGTAGGAAAGGACACCATCAGGTGGCAGCGTCCTGTGTGTGTGTGTATATAGATAGGTAGATAAATAGATAGAAATGTGTACATGAGCCAGATCTGTGAAATTTGTTATGGCAAGCTGATGGCTTATGATTTCTGATTGAGCCAAGAGCTACAAAACTAAATATTTGGGGAGTAATTTTATAAAGCTTTTTTGCATGTAAAACCTGTTTTACACTCAGGAAATGACTTTTATAAAATTTCATGGCTGCATGCGCAGACGCAAAATTGTGATGTATGTGCATATTTTGTAAAATATGTGGATACTCAGTATAGTACATGCTCATATTGTCAGAGCTGGTGTAAAGTTTCACACTATTGGGTCTGGTTCTGAGAGCTTTTTTAAAAAGGCAAATAGCTGTATAAAAAAAGTCTTAAAATAGGTGCCTTATTGGACTTCTTGCATAGGCATCCTGTTTTAA